>NC_141922.1:11728409-12031439 GCF_057802395.1 Ceratotherium simum simum
GGTAGAGCTCTTGACTCCAGCACTCAGTATAGGGCTTGCAGGCACACAGTATGAGCGAGCTCCGTAAAAACGTTAATGTCCTTATTTCTTCGCATTCTGCCTCTAAGTTCAATGTTTGATCAACTGCTGATTAGTGAGCACCCCTGTACCCCAAAACTCAAGTGGTGAGCTTATGAACCAGAATGGGAAGACAGCAGGAAACTGATTTTCAAGGCTGACTTAAGCTATAGTTTTCAGCACTCCAAGTAAGTGACCAAAAGTCAAAATGTGGCTGATTGCCTTCTCTAGCTCTTTGTTATTTTCCACCGAAGCTGAGGAAAGACAGAGGCCAATGATTCCACTCCTTCTAAAAGATCACTAAGATTGGATGTCAGAAGGAAACTAGCTAAGATCTATGCTCCTGCCCTTTGTGTAAATGTTCATGTCACCCGGACGTAGGGAGATCAGCTCTGGGAAACCTCACCCTCATCAGCTGCAGAACAGAGACCACGGGATGGGCCTGCCCACTCTCTTGGTGAGTGAGATTAATGAAGTGAGAGGGTCTGAGGGGAAAGACGATGCGTGCTTGGCTCTTATCTTATCTCAGCCACTAACTATCCACAGAACATCAGGCAGCCTCTGACCCTCTCCTGACCCTCGTTTCCTCTGCAAAATAAGAGATTTAGTTCAGATGATGTCTGAGGGCTTTTTCAGGAGTAAGAAGTCACAATTCCATCTTGGTCAGAAAGTCAAAGGCTATGACAGTCAGAAAGAGCCCTAGAAATCATTTAGTGAAATCCTCATTTGGTGTATGAATTGTTCTCATCTGCAACGCAGTGAGCAAACTCTTCCAGTTGTGCCTCGGCATTGTTCTGAAAGGTACAATTCCACCTCATAACCACACGCACATTGCTGAATATATGGTGACTATTCAACCCCTGTTCCATCATCAATTAAAATGCAGTCTTCAGAGGTATTTTAAAACACAAGATGACATACGGAGTTTGCATATAATGGAGTCTGCAAATGTGTTTCCCACAACTGTCTTCCCTTTTCAAGACAGAACAGTACGTCTTAGCATATGCTTGAGTTTTGCGGATCAGAGAGACCCACGCTCAAATCCTAACTCTGCCATTTACCATTTATGTGACTGACTATAAAGTCCTGAAACTCTCCTTTCATCATTTGTACAATGAAAGTAATTACACCGTAGAGTTTATAATTATTATTAATTGTGATTTTCAACGCTCAAAAGTTGGGATGAAAACAGGGAAGCTGGTTTCAACCTCCTCTGCTAGTGTTTTTTTTTTTTTTCTTTTTTAGAAAACATTAAAACAGAGCAAGTCTATCTTGCCATTCAATATTCACAGCATGTATGTATTTTTATTTAAATTGTTTCTTGAGTAACGTACATCCTTGTAATAGTCAAGAAGACTCAGAGAGAGGAGAGTTTTGATTTATTAAGTATGTCACTCTAGGTAACATAAGGTATTAATTGCCAAGGCAAAATAAATTATATCTCATTTCCTCTGTGTGAATTTATGAGGAAATGAGCCAAAGAAAGATAGATATCACTCTCCCCATCTCATGATGTAACCAACATGATGGGGAAAGATCAATGAGAAGTAGAGGCAAAAAGGAGCTGCCCTGATGGGAAGGATAGCCAGTGGAAATCATGAAGAACTGATCCCTGGTCACAGACAAGGTGAGTCCTTGAAACCCAATCCTACTCCTCTAGGATGGTAAAGATGGGGTCTCACATAGAGATGCTGTGGCCCAGAAGGAGCCATTGCCCTGGGTCTGCAGTGGGCCAGATCCATCCTGGGGAGCTGTGCCGACATCTTAACATCTCTGTGTTAGAGCAGGGCTGCCATAATAAGGCATCAGGGACTAGGTGGTTAAATAATCGAAATTTACTTTCTCTCGGTTCCAGAGGCTGGAAGTCCAAGATCAAAGTGTCGGCAGGGTTGTTTTCTTCTGACACTTTTCTTCTTGCCTTGCAGATGGCTATCGTCTCCCTGTGTCTTCACATGGGCTTCCATCTGTACATGTCTGTGTCCTAATTTCCTCTTCGTACAAGGACACCAGTCATAGTGGCTTAAGCCCCACCCTAATGACCTCATTTTAACTTAATTACCTCTTTAAAGACCCTATCTCCAAATGCCATCACTTCTAAGGTACTGGGGGGTTAGGACTTCAACATATGAATTTGGGGGTGTGGGATACAACTTAGCCCATAACAACCTCCAATCCTCAGTCCAGGGCTAGGAGAACGGGACTGTGTGATTGGTGCCATTTCTATGTTTTCCTTTTGATTCACGCACACACTCATTGGACTTTTTCTAAGTGCCCTGGGTTAATGAGTATTTGAGTCAATCAAATGAGGCGCATACTTGAGAGAGTTGAAATAGGCTCTAAATTATGAAAGTTAGCTCCTGAAAATATCAATATCTGGCTCATTTTATTTGATGCTAAGTCTCAGACATTCTTTTTGTGCTGGATTCAAAGAGTTAAAAAGAAAGGCCCTCACCCTTGTGAAGTCTAAGGTTCAAAGCAAACAGAGCAAGCAAAATGCAAGCAACTGTAGTTAGGGTTGATGCTACGAAGGACACTAGGCGACACAGGAGTGTCTAATAATTCTGAATAGTGGGGTTGTGTTATTCAGATGTAAGGGTTAGGGAGAGAAGGGAAGCTATTTAAGAAAAAGAGGAGTCTTTGAGGAAATAACTACCTTGACTCCTTTGGAGAACCTCACCATAGAGGCTTGGTTGGAGCCTAAAGTACAAGGATGTGAGGATGAAAAGGAAGCAAGAGCCACACATGGAGGACCTCAGACGGCAGCCAAGGAGTTTGGAGTTCAGCCCGTAAGGACTGAGGAATCTTTGAAGAGTCTGCAGTTGGAGAGCAGCCAGTGAAAAGCCCAGGGGAAGAATAACTGGAGACAGGGACCCAGCTGCTCTGCCCTAAGGGTCTGCCCGAGAGTCTAGGTTTCAAGTTGGCAAGAACAATCCCCCAGAGGGATTTGCTGAGCCAAAACTCAGCTCAGCCTACCTGCCAATTTTACCATCTCCTTCATTTTATGCTAGTGCTATTTTTATTCACAGTTGTTCATTTATCCTACTAGAGATGGAATTCGGTCTAGAATTCCTTTTTAAACACTCTCTACCATGTTCTCTTTTATGTTTCTTTTCCTGAGAAGGGCGAAAGAATGTGCCTGACCCTTGTCAAAGCTTTGCAGTGGGCATCCTTGCCTGTGGCAACCTTCCGTAACTCCATTGTCCCTCCATCCTCTCAGCACCCTCAGATCCTTTGGTTATTGTTTGCCTTTAGACGAGGAGGGCAGATTGGGAAGAATAGACTAGCCTAGTGCCTTGTCCTAATGTTAGAGACACTGACTCATGCTGCTTTAAACTCCTGCTGCTTCAGAGGGACTGATGGACTGATGCTGGAGCTGCCAGAGACTATGGAGAATCTCAGAAGGGGTATCAGTGGACTAGTACCTTTGACCAAACTCAAAATGGTCAATAATCTTTGTCCAGGTTAATAACACACACAGCATGCTCACATATGTGCATTAGACATGAGGCATTGCTTGGAATATACTACAGTATGTAGTCATTACCTATTTTCATAAACATATGCTACTCGACTTCTATCAGACCCTGAGTTTCATTCCAGTTTTCTCCTCTCCTCTCATATCTGAGCACTTTTCATGCAAGAAGCATCAAACCTCTCTCAAGCCCTCAGAACAGTCCCTATTTATAAAATACTGTTTCTTATATTTCATTCATTCCTTTATTTATGTGACAAACATTTTTTGAGGAGCTCCCAAACACTCTTCTGGGAGATGCAGAAGTGAAGAAGGTATGTTCCTTAACAATGGCTTCCTTCTAGTGTTACATACTAAGGCTATCTATATAATATTCCCACTCACCACATTTTTTTTCTAGGTTATAACAGACCATAGATTAGAAGATAACAACACACTACAAGTTAAAACAGAATGATGATTGACGACAGAGAAAAGACAGACAAATCTCCAATCAGAAAAGTGCAGATTATCTAACCTGCAATTTCCGAACATATCTCCATAGTATAGCTAATATAATTTATTGATATGCATAAAGATGAATGATACTTTGCAAGAAACTCAATTTTTTCCCACTCCATTCCTCATTTAATTTATGACCAAGTTCTATCAATTATACCTCCTTATCATTTTCTGTGTTAGCATCTTCCTCTCCGTTTCTCCTGCTACCGTCTTGGATCACACCCATATCATCATTTGCCTGGAATATTGTACTAATTTCCTACCTATCGCATCCCTTTCTGACAGCTCATGACTCCAATCTGTCTCCCTCAAAGCTGCCAAGCT
The DNA here is from genome assembly GCF_057802395.1 of Ceratotherium simum simum. Classification (NCBI taxonomy): domain Eukaryota; kingdom Metazoa; phylum Chordata; class Mammalia; order Perissodactyla; family Rhinocerotidae; genus Ceratotherium; species Ceratotherium simum. The sequence continues at coordinate 11,732,764 of NC_141922.1, forward strand.
GATCTCTCAGTAATGGGACTGCCACTGAGCATCTTTTCTCTTTTAACTAAAACTCCTTAGCAACTCCCTATTGTCAACGGTGTGTATTTCAAACTGGCCTACAAAGTCCTTCATGGTTTGGTCCCTGCAGGCCTGTCCAGTCTCATCTCTAGACAAAGCACCATTCATTCCTCTCAGTCATATGGGCAACCTGTGGCTTAGGCCTCCAGGCCTTAGCTCACTCTGCCCACTGCCCGAGATCCCTTTCTTCCACCATACAGCTCTCAAAACCATACTCATTTTCCAAGATTCCATGCTGTTATTATTTCCTTTGAGTTGCTTTCTCTGACTACCCCTTGCCCAAATATATCTACCACTTCAGCTTTGTTCCCGCCCCCCATACTCCACAGATTTCAGCAGAATTATTGTTTATAGTGTCCATTTCTGACATGTCTGTTCGATGCAGCCCCATATGTTGGGTATGTTAGGGCCAGGGCCAGGTCTTACTCATATCTATGTCCCTAAACTTTGAACAGTGCCTCCTGAATAGTGTTTGTACAATAAATTTGCATCAATGACTAAAAATACAGAATAAACAGATGAGTAATGAATAAATGCTTAGCTTCCTCGGTGCAACTAGCCAGGGAAATGGGTAATGGTTTAGAAAGGTTTCTATCACAAGTTGTTATAGCGTCTTTAAAATGTTTTGGGTGTTTCAACAGAGAATTGTCAATATTCAGCAGGATTCATTGATTCAGAAAATCCCCAATTAGAGCTGTTAGGGGAGCTGTACTATTGTTTGTTGTTTATACATCTACTGCCTCAGATAGATAGATAGTTGGCTTCTTGAAATAATGGGCCATATCTTCTTCATCACTGTATCACTCACCATTAATAAAAATAAATATGCTTTATAAATACTATGTTTTAATATTGCTGTTTAAAATTGTGGTAAAATATATATAACATAAAATTGATAATTTTAACCATTTTTAAGTGTACAATCCAGTGACATTAAGTACATTCACATTGTTGTGCAACCATCACCACCCTCCATCTCAAGAACTTTTTCATCATCCCAAACTGAAACTCTGTTCCTATTAACCAATAACTCTTCTTTACCTCCTTTCCCCAGCCTCTGGCAACCTCATATGTAGAATAGTGACAGTTATTTGTGTCTCTACGAATTCAACTATTCTAGGTATCTCATATAAATGGAATCACACCATATTTGTCCTTTTGTTACTGGCTTATTTCACTTAACCTAATGTCTTTAAAGTTCATCCATGTTGTAGCATATATCAGAATTTCATTCCTTTTTAAGGTAGAGTAATATTCCATTGTATGTACACACCATATTTTGTTTATTCCTTCATCCATGGATAGACATTTGGGTTGTCTCCATCTTTTGGCTATTGTGAAAAATGCTGCCATGAACATTGGTGTACAAGTATTTGTTTGAGTCTTTGTTTTCAATTCTTTTGAGTATATGCCTACAAGTGGAATTCCTGGGTCATCTGATAATTCTATGTTTAAATTTTTTGGCAAGCATCATACTGTCATAGTGGCTGCACAATTTAATATTCCCATCAGAAATGCACAAGGGTTCCAATTTCTCCACATCCTCGCCTACATTTACTTTCTGTTTTTTTGAGAATAACAATCCTAATGGGTATGGCTTCATAAATATTTGAAAATGAATGAAAAAGCAAGTATGATCTACTTCAGTCCTAGACAATGAACACCCAGCAAGCAGGTTGGCAAGATAAACACAGCTGCAGGTCAGTGCTGGCATGTTAAAAGCATAGACTTTTGGCTTAAATTTCTGGGTTCTTTCATTTAACAGCTAAGCAGACCAAGATAAAATTGGTATTCTCCTGTTTCCCCATCTGTAAAATGGTTTTAATGATATCAAGTGCACAACATTATTTTGACAAACATAAAGTATCAATAAAACTGCTCCTGAAAGCATTACACCAAGGAGACTGGTTAATAGTGTGATTATTCCAGTCTCAGCCAGCCAAGTGTAAGAAGCGCTTGTGAGGTCCTGGGCTTTAACACCTCCTCCCCACAACACTCAGATAAGAGCCACACTCTGTATTTTCGTTTCCATGGGAATAAGGGAGGACGCTGGCCGGAAGTCAGCAGTCTGGGGTCTATATGCAGATGACCTTACATAAGGTACTTCATCTATATGTACGTGTTTTCTTCACCTGAAAAGCAGGGAACAAGATAAGCACCTCCGAGCATAGTGGTGAGGAATAAATGAGACAATGTCTGGACAAAGTATCAAAGACCTGCAATACATAATAGCCATATTGGTATGGCTCTAAATCTCTGCTTTCTACGGGGTGAAAATGGGGATCAATTGTTCAATCAGAGAAGCTAATCTGGGCTTGCATGCAAACTACTCAGATTTCTTCTTTTCCTACCTGCCATAGGGGATCAGTGGGATAATGCACGCGTATTGCAAGTGCTTTGGAAAGTCTAAAGCACTATAAAATGTAGGTTGTCATTACAATTCTTATTAGGGGCCTGATTCAACGCTATTGAAATTCGACAGCAGGCAGGATGGGAAAGGCGGGCAGATTTCCAAATAGATAATAACTTTTATCAGCATCAGACTGTATCCAAAGCTTGTGTGCCCTCCTGATCAGCAATGAAAATAACTGCAATTAATTTGACAACCAAGCAAAGCCATGAATTAATAAGAAGTCATTTTCTAAGGGACATTTTTACCCATGAATGGAAAAAACAAATGACTGAAATAATTAAGCAGACATGTTGGTCACGCTGATTTGGAAACTGGTATCAGGGCAAATTTCATTTGTGAGTATACCACGGTCACTTCCTTATACATGGGAAGATCAAAGAGCGACCAGATACAGAGAGTAAACACTGTTGGAAGGTCATCAGAGGACACTGGTCAATAATTGTACAGATTGGAAAACAGAAGATCAGAAATGAAGTGACATGTTCAAGGTCACCCAGCTAGTAAGAGACGAAAACAGAACTAGAATTCATGTCTCCCAAATGTCACGCCAAGAAGTATAACGAACCTAAACTCAAAAGACCTTGATTTGAATCCATATTTGGCTATCCTTAAGAGTTTGACCTTAGTAAAAAGTTATTTCTAGCTTCCATTCAAGACATCATTTTTAAAGTGTAGGACAAACATTCCAGTGCCTTTTTTGCACATTTGACTTAAAATTCCTTCACTAAAACCTCAATTCGTTACCAAGTGTGTTTCCTCATTAGCTGGCCATATCTGGAGTCCAAACCTGACGTAGAGCAGTGCTTCTTAAACTGGAATGTGCAATCCAATCACCAGAGGAGCTTGTAGAAATTCAGATTCCGGTTCAGACAGTTAGAGATGGTTCCTGAGGTTCTGCATTTCTAAGAAGTTCCATGTGACGCTGATGCTGCTAGCTCATGGACCTCCCTTAAGGTTCAAGGGCAGAGAGAATGCAGATACCATCTCCCACACCTATCCCTGGGATATTTTATCTGAGTGCTGTCTACCAGCATCATGGAAATATGCTGTGCTATGCTTCAAGTCCACATCAAAGAATCAAAGATGGACAAGGGTTGACATAAGCTGAGACTAGGTCCTCCTTGCAAAATCTCCCTCAATGTTTTTCCAGCTTAGCCATCTTCCTATCACCATAACAATAGCCAACTCACAACAAATATCGGCATTGTTATAAGGAGAAATAACCTGAACAAATTTATGACAAACTTTGTTCCTAATTAGAGGTATTTTTCTTCACGTATTGATCTCATCATTTTGAGGGAGAAACGCATCTTCTCATTAGCAGTGGACAATTTCCTCACTAGCCAGGGATGTTCTGATCTCTTAATGGCAAGAAAATATTTAGATCCATCTGTCTTCCTTGTAGCTCACCCCAGCTGTGTTTCAGAAGCTCTCTTGATCTCAAACTGAAAGTAGAGGCATGCCATTGAGCTTATAATGATAATGATGACAGTGATCACTTATTAAGTACTTACAATGCACAATACATTGTTTTAGGCATTTTACTGTGTGCTTTGTTCACTCTTTACAATGACACTAAAATAGATACCATTATTAGTTGCTATCATTAACCAATCTGCCCAAGGTTGCATATCTAATAAGTGGGAAGTCAAGATTTAAATCTGAATGATCTGAGCTGCAAGTCCACATTCCTAACATCCACATCATACAGATAAAGTTACATTCTTATTGTGTAGGTCTGCCATGACACTGCTCCACAGAACCTTCCAGTCATAAACTCAGCCCTTCCTCCTTTATCCTGTCAAAACCCTACTCATATCTCAACTCCCCACTCAAGTGGAATTTCCAGAAAATGCTCTTTGTAACCCTCAAGTTGGTGGAAATGCTTTTCTCTTTGCTCGAATGCAACGTTATGCAAGTCTCCAAACATTTTCTCATCCAGGACCACCTTAACATTATCCCCCGCCGGCTCCTAGTTTGCAATCATCACATTCAAACTTGAATAAGATGTGTTGTATTATCCTGTCAAAATGTAATTATTTTCTTCAAATGCTTCGTTTTCATTCTCTAGTACCTAACACATCTTTTAGAAAGTGTTCTGTTAAAAAAAAAAAAAAAAAGAAAGTGTTCTGTTTGCATCTTCATCTCCCCATTGATCTAATAGCAATTTGAGGGTGGGAATCAGATCCACTTTATCTCTATACCCCCAAGGCCTAGCACTTAATAAATAAATAAGTGCTCAATAAATACCTATAGGATTGAACCCCAGTGCAGTTTACAAATGAGAAAACAGAGGTCCACATCACCCAGTGAGTTAGGGGCAGATTCAAGGATTAACCCCTGGCTGTGTGGCTCATGAACCGCTAATTGCTCCGCTGCACTCTTCACATAAACATGGATGTGTCTACCATGCACACATTTCAAAGATTCCTACCGAGAGAAATGGAGAATACTAATCCACATATCATGAACAGAAAAGTTGCTACTCTAGAGAAGCCAAAGGGGAGTATTGGAGAGAAATTACATTTTGATGACACATTAAGAAAGCCCCCTGAGCTTATTCAAGTGGAATGAATGGGAGGAACTGTACCAGAAGATGCTCTGAAGAACCGGTGCCCATTCTCACGTGAACAGGCCCTCTGAGTCTTGTTTCACTTTCATTCAAAGCCGTTATTTGGGAACTAAATTGCTAAAGGGCAATTGTTTCCTTTTCTAATGCTTCTGAATTGGTGAGGCCATTATCTGTGGCATAAAGTACAGAATACAAAATGCACATTTCAAGTGTAATTTAGGGCTCACACATGCCATGGAATCACCACTAAGGAAAATAATTGTGTTTAGTGAACATTTTCTCTTTGATAGAGAGGTATGTCTTTGGAAAGAAGTACCTTTTACACATTCATTCGTTATTCAATTATCCATTCAACAAACCAACAAACATTTATTCATTCATTCATCCCATTCATTCAAAAAATGTCTGTTGAGCTTCATTTGTCCAGGTACTAGGCATTGGGCAGGGCATAGAATGGTGATTGAAACAGACGAGGTACCTGCCCTCTGTGTGTTTCTAGTCCAGGGGTTGGGAATATAAATATGATTGCTCCTGCCCTCAAGGAACTTCAAAAATCATTCATTCTTTCTTTTATTAATTCCACAAGTGCGTATCGAGAATCTACATACCTTTCAGCTTCTGCCTCTCTGTGGCTAAGGTTGGCTGGTTCACAGAATAAGGAGTTTGTTCAAAGAACAAGGAGCAAGCAGGCTGAATTTACATGCACATTCTCTTGTACACATGTGGTTCACCACCACTGCCATTTTACCAATGCAGAATCTATAAAGAGCTCAGGATGGCTTAATTGAATTGCCCAGCATGATGCAGCAGAAAAGGAAGGGGAAAATGGATGAGAAATCAGGCCTGTCACCCCACATCTACTCTGCACGTTTTCTACTATATTACTCAAGTCAACACATGACATTTTTCATATATTTAGTGCATGAGTAATATGATAGTGATAGTCATCTTTTAATTTACTAGATGTTTATTAGGTATTTAATATGGGTTAAACATTTTGAGATGCAGCAGAACGAACACGTGGCTCTTCTTCTCAAGTGCTTTCACACCTGCTAAGATCTTACATTCTAATATGTATTTATTTTTATTTTTATTTTTTTTTTTGTGCGTGAGGAAGATCAGCCCTGAGCTAACATCCATGCCGATCTTCCTCTTTTTGCTGAGGAAGACCGGCCCTAGGCTAACATCTATTGCCAATCCTCCTCCTTTTTTTCCCTTTTTCCCCCCAAGGCCCCAGTAGATAGTTGTATGTCATAGTTGCACATCCGTTCTAGCTGCTGTATGTGGGACGCCACCTCAGCATGGCTAGACAAGCGGTGCATCAGTGTACACCCGGGATCTGAACCCAGGCCGCCAGTAGCAGAGTGCACACACTCAACTGCTAAGCCACGGGGCCAGCCCCCAGATCTTGCATTCTGAAGTGACAACCTCAAGGCCCTTCAGAGGGTAGCGCTGATTTGAGAAGCTTGCATTTCCACGTATCCTAAAGACATCCTGTGGCTTTTAATTTCTTCAAATTTCTCCATCATGACTTTGTTTAGTCATACTGTCTTAGTGCATTTGGGTTGCTGTAACCAAATACCACAGACCAGGTGGCTTATAAACCACAGAAATTTATTTCTCACAGTTCTAGAGGCCCAAGTCCAAGATCAGGGCACCAGCATGATAGGATGTGGGCCCTCTCCCAGGTCGCAGATTTCTTGCTGTGTCCTCACATAGCAGAAGGAGCTAGGGAGCTCTCTGGGGTCTTTTTCATAAGGGCACTAAACCCATTCATGAGGGCTCCACCCTCATGATCTAATCACCTCCCAAAGGCGAATCATATTGGGCATTAGGATTCCAGCATGTGAATTTTGGGGGGACACAAACATTCAGGCCACAGTACATACTAATTAGTTTCCTTTTCTCATAACTTCTAGCAACTACTCTTTGTCTGCGTCCTAATATCTTGAGTGTTAGCTTTCTCTGTTTTTGTTTCAGCAACAGTAGTAAGACTACAAGATACTCCTTCCAATTGCTTTTTTCCTCCTAGGATAAGATGGAGGAGGGCAAGGCAAAGGGCCAAAATAAAGCAGGCCAGAGACATGGTAAGTCAACCTCAGTGAGGAGCGTGGTAGACAGTGGCACAGGTTGGTCTTTCCTAGGCTGAGCTCACCAGAGTTCCGGGTCAGGAAAGTAGAACTCAAGGTAGGTTTCTGGCAATATGATCAACTCAGTCTCCAATTTGCCCTCCCCAACAAAACACTCATGGTGGAAATCTTGTATGGCCTCTCATATCTTCTGGTCACACCTTATTGCTCTGGGTGTTGTTATGGCAACCACTTCGATACGAGTGTATCCTGACCTCTCCCTCAGCTATGTGGGACACCTGATACATATCTTCTTGGCCATTCCCGCACAGGCATGCACCAAAAACTTTTGCAGAGTTAACCCTCCGGAGGTTATGGGCCTGAATTTGCTGAGTAAATACACCCCTCTCCTATGCCTTGGGGGACATAGCTGAAGTGCATTCTATGTGGTTCCTCAAAGTTCCCCAGAGAGACTGAACCCCAGGTGTCCAGAGCAGTAACCAGCTTCCATAATGCACAGTGGAATCGGCTTTCTTGTCTTTGTTTTTGCTCTTTCTAGTTCCTCCACTGTCATCTCCTGAGGTCACTACCTAAAATAAATGACCTAAACACAAGCTCTTGTCTCCAGTCTATTTTTCTGAGAATCCAAGCAAAGACAACATGTAAAACGTTTTGTAATTCTTTTAAAAGGACATGTGACATGACAAAAAGTAACGAAAATATTCATAGGCCTGAACCAGGAGAAAACACATATTCAAGGAGGTGAGCAAGTAGCCAGGTCAGGGACTACTCTGGGGCATCTGCTGGCTTACGGTGGCCTAACACTTAGGTTTTAAAGAAATGCATAGGGACAGGAGACAAAACTTAGACCAATTCGCTGGAAGTCATGGATTTGAGTCTCCCCTCCCCTACACAAAACCAGAACCCTTGAAATATAACACTTTCAGAAAAAAGACTAAAAAATAAACACCCAGATGAAAGAGACAATAAGAAAATTTAATTGTTTTTGCCTTGTCTCTTGTGGAGGGGGAAATAAACTAGTCTTCCTTGAAGATCTGTAATTATACTCTTCTGATCATGGGATCTGAGGGCTAGAATTAGATGTCTGAAATGAAGACCATATTTTAAAGGGGTCCTATATTTGTGGAACTTAGGTCTTTGCACCATTCTGGGTCATCCCTAAAATGTGCTTTCTCTTTGACTTTAACACCCCTTACATTTTGTGCTGTGATTCATCCAGCCTTTCTCCAGTCTACTTAAAATCTACCCATCTTATATTTTAAAAGCTATATTGAGAAGTTTAGGTATGATTTTGTAGACTGTGAGAGCCATGAATGTTTTTTTCAGTGATGTGATTCAAATAGTGGAAATTTCTTAGAATGGAATACTCTACAAACTATTTAGTTTACTCCTGAAAGATTCTTCTGATGTTTTATGGTGATTTGATTATGATGGAACATTGTTCCATAGATTGGAAAAACACCTAATGAATAAAAAGCAATGCACTCGAAATTACTGTAGGACTAGATTCTTACTAGCATCAAATACAATCTATATTGATTTTCCTTCAAAACAAGTGGCTTAAAAAGGAAGGTAATAACCATTTCAATTCAAATAGAGATTGAAATATTTTAGCCCATTTCAAATTCGGCCAAGGGAAAGGAATTCTCTGCAAATACTCTCACAAATAGAGTGCATCCTTTGGAAAAGCTTGGGAATAAACCACTGACGTTCCTATTTTCATTGGCATGGTGAGTGTGACTAACATTTTGAGGCAAGAGTGGAAGGTCTCAGTTCTACAGCAAGGTGTTGGTGGGAAACAGAATTCCATTCTTGACTCTCTATTTTACCTTGGTTAGTCTGTTTCCAAAGCTCCATACTAACAGGTGCTTTAAGACACCTTCTGGCAATGTATGCCTTCTACAAAATGTATCTGAGCAGCAAGAAGACTGAGATCATATTTTTGTCTTTTTTTCCAGCTTTATTGAGATATAATTGACATACAACATTGTGGAAGTTTAAGATGTACAACATGTTGATTTGATACACTTATATGTTACAATATGATTACCACCACAGCATTAGCTAACACCTGCATCTCATTACATAGTTACCATTTTTTGTGTGTATGTCTGGTGAGAGAATTTAAAATCCATTCTCTTAGCAACTTTCAAGTATATAATACAGTATTATTAGCTATAATCACCATGCTGTACATTAGATCCCCAGAACTTGTTAATCTGGAAGTTTGTATGCTTTGACCACTATCTCTCCATTTCCCCTACTACTGGCCATTGGTAATCACCCCTCTACTCTCTGTTTCTCTTGAGTCAGGCTTTTTTAGATTCTACATATAAGTGATATCTTTTTTATTCTTTATGTATTCACAATTCTTGACCTGGCTTCACTCCTGGGCTCACCACTTCAAACTCCCTTCCAGAATTGATGTTGTTATCCTTTGAAAGGGTGAATAGCTGTGCACAAGCTACTTTCCACCCTAATGCTGGCTCCTATAACTTATATCAGAAAGCTTCTTCTCGTTACCACCTGTTCCGATTTGTTTTATGGCCTGATATCTGCTCCCTTATTATGCATGTTCCATTTGTGCTTCAGAGAAATGTTATGTTTTCTAATTATAGGGCATAGGAGTCCATATTTATCCGTCAGCTTGGGCTTGTTGGTGCATTGTTCACGTCATCTATATCTTTATTAATTTTGCATTTGTTCCTCTATCAATTACTGAGAGAAGTGTATTCAAAGTCTTACTGTATTGGTAGACTTGTCAATTACTACTTTGAATCCTACTGATTTTAGGAAGTGTTACATCTTTCTAATGAAGTATAACATAATTATCATATAGTGAGGTTTTATCTCTAGTAATGAATTTTTCCTTCATCTCTATTTGCTTGATTTTAATATTGCTCCTTCAATTTGTTTATTGCTTAATGTTTGCCTAATATATATTTCTCTACCCTTCTAATTTCAGCCTTTCAGCTTCACCACTCTTACAGATAGTATATAGTTAAATAGGCCAATTTTTTTCTTTGCTGGTGAGTCTCTTTCATTCTCACAGTATTTATTGCTAATTGCAGATATATTTCGATTTACTTTACCATCTTATTTTGTGCTTCCTACATATCCTGCTTTTTCTAAGCTTTTTTCCCCCTTCCTGCCTTCCTTTGAGTGACCAGATTTTTTTTTTTTTAACTTTTTATTGCTTTGTGACAGGTGTGTTCACCATGGAGGCTCACATTACAAGCCTTTTCAGCTGGTCTTTTTCTTTCTTTCTTTTTTTTTTTTGAGGAAGATTTGCCCTGCTCTAACATCTGGTGCCGATCTTTCTCTCTTTTTTTTCTTTTTTCTCCCCAAAGCCCCAGTACATAGTTGTGTATCATAGTTGTAGAGTTGTGGCTCTTCTATGTGGGACTCCAACTCAGCTTGGCTTGATGAGCAGTGAGTGGGTCTGCGCCCAGGATCCAAATTGGTGAATCCCAGGCTGCCAAAGTGGAACAAGTGAACTTAACCGCTATACCACCAGTCCAGCCCCCATGTGACCAGATATTTATTTTTCATTTATTATCCATCTATCTGTTCAAGATTATAGACTCTATGCTTTCTATTAGGTTATGCTTAAAATGTTAACATTCACACTAAAAAGATTCTAATATAAATAAAATTTTCTGTCTCTTCAAAATTATAATGACTCAACACAGTTAAACTCTTAGCATTCCCCTCCTCTCCCACGTTATTATTGTCTGTATTTTCACTTTTCCTCATTTTCTGCCACAAAATTAATCATATTAATCATAAATAGTTCTATTATTGTTTTATATAGAAGTTTGTTTCAGTTAACACTTCTCTGGAATACTGACACCACCAAATGCTGGTGGGGTTGTGGAGGAACAGGAACTCTCACACGTTGCTGGTGGGAATGCAAAATGGTACAGCCACTTTGGAAGATAGTTTGTCAGTTTCATACAAGAATAAACATGTGTTCTTACCATACCATTCAGCAATCATGCTCCTAGGTATTTACCAAAAGGAACTGAAAACTCATGTCCACACAAAAATTTGCACACAGATGTTTATAGCAGCTTTATTCATAATTGCCAAAAGTTGGAAGCAACCAAGATGTCCTTCAGCAAGTGAGTGGATAAGCGATCTGTGGTACATCCAGACAATGGACTATCACTCAGTGCTAAAAAGAAATGAGCTATCAAGCCATGAAACAACATGGAGGAACCTTAAATGCATATTGTTAAGTGAAAGAAGCCAATCTGAAAAGACTACATACTGTATGATTCCAACTATATGACACTCTGGAAAAGGCAAAACTATGGAGACAGTAAAAAGATCAGCAGTTGCCAGGCTTGGGGGGTAGGGAGAGATGAATAAGCACAGAGGATTTTTATGGCAGTGAACATACTCTGTATGATACTATAATGATAGATACATGTCATTATACATCTGTCCAAACCCATAGAATGTACAACACCGAGAGTGAACCCTAAGGTAAGCTATGGACTTTGGTTGATAATAATGTGTCCATGTAGGTTTATCCTTGGTAAAAAATGTTCCATTCTATTGAGTGATGTTTATGATAGGAGAGGTTATGCACGTGTGGGGGCAAGGGGTATATGGGAAATCTCTGTACCTTCCTCTACATTTTGTTGTAAACCTAAAACTGCTCTAAAAACATAAAATCTTAAACAAAAGATAATAATAGACAATGCTGGTAAGAATGTAAGGAAAGGGGCAGAGAATCTATTTCAAGAAATAAGAGATGAAAACTTCCCTAACCTAAGGAAGGAAGCAGACATCCAGGTACAGGAAGCACAGAGAGCCCCAAACAAGATAAACCCAAAGAGGCCCACACCAAGACACATCATAATCAAAATGTCCAGAATTAAAGATAAAGAGAGAATCCTAAAAGCTGCAGGAGAATGTCAAGTTACATACAAAGTAAACCCATAAGGCTATCAGCTGACTTCTCAACAGAAACCTTACAGGCTAGAAGAGAATGGCACGATATATTTAAAGTGCTAAAAGGAAAAAACTTACAGCCAAGAATACTCTACCCAGCAAGGTTATCATTCAAAATGGAAGGAGAGATCAAAAATTTCCCAGACAAGCAAAAGTTAAAGGAGTTTGTCACCAAGAAACCAGTGCTATAAGAAATGTTAAAGGGACTGATTTAAGGGGAAAAGAGAAGACCACAAATAGGGAAAATTATCTATTTCCATGATAAGAACGTAATGGATACAAATGCACAAAAAAGAGGTTAGATATGATATCAAAAACATAAAAGGAGAGAGGAGGGGAGTTAAAGAGTACAGCTTTCAGACAGAGGTCAAACTAAAGTGACCATCAATTCTGTATAGAAGAAGAAAGGAACGGAGAAGGACTACTAAAACACTGGGGAAAAAAAAAGTTAAAAAATGACAGTAAGTACATATTTATCAATAGCTACTTTAAACGCCAATGGACTAAATGCTCCAATTAAAAGGCATAGGGTGGCTGACTGGATAAAAAAACAAGACCCATATATATGCTGCGTACAAGAGACACACTTCAGACCTAAAGACACTCACAAACTGAAAGTGAAGGGATGGGAAAAGATACTCCACGAAAATGGCAATGAAAAGAAAGCTGGGGTAGCAGTACTCATATCAGACAAAATAGACTTTAAAACAAAAACTGTAAAAAGAGACAAAGAAGGGCATTACATAATGATCAAGGGAACAATCCAACAAGAGGATATAACACTTGTAAATATCTACGCACCCAATGTAGGTGCACCTAAATATATAAAGCAATTATTAACAGACATAAAAACAGAAATAGACAGTAACACAATAATAGTAGGGGACTTTAACACTCCACTCACACCAACGGATAGATCATCCAAACAGAAGATCAATAAGGAAACATTGGCCTTAAATGACACACTAGAACAGATGGACCTAGTAGATATATACAGAGCATTCCATCCAAAAACCGAAGAATACATGTTCTTTTCAAATGCACATGGGACATTCTCCAGGATTGATCACATATTGGGCCACAAAACAAGTCTCCATAAATTTAAGAAGATTGAAATAATACCAAGCATCTTTTCTGACCACAACGGTATGAAACTGGAAACCAACGATAAGAAGAAAATCAGAAAAGCCACAAAAATGTGGAGACTAAACAAAATGCTACTGAACAACGACTGGGTTAACGAAGAAATCAAAGAAGAAATCAAAAAATACCTGGAGACAAATGAAAATGAAAATACGACATGCCAGAATTTATGGGATACAGCAAAAGCGGTTCTAAGTGGGAAGTTTATAGCAATACAGGCCTATCTCAACAAACAAGAAAAATCTCAAATAAACAATCTAACAATGCACCTAAAGGAACTGGAAAAAGAAGAACAAACAAAGCCCAAAATCAGTAGAAGAAGGGAAATAATAAAAATCAGAGCAGAAATAAATGAAATAGAGACCAAAAAAACAATAGAAAAAATTAATATAACCAAGAGCTGGTTCTTTGAAAAGATCAACAAAATTGACAAACCTTTAGCTAGACTCACCAAGAAAAAAGAGAGAAGGCACAAATAAGTAAAATCAGAAATGAAAGAGGAGAGGTTACAACAGACACCTCAGAAATACAAAAGATTATAAGAGAATACTATGAAAAACTATATGCCAACAAATTTGACAATCTGGAAGAAATGGATAAATTCTTAGAATCATACAACATTTCAAAACTGGATCAAGAAGAAGTAGAGAATTTGAATAGACCAATCACCAGTAAGGATATCAAAACAGTAATCACAAACCTCCCCAAAAATAAAAGTCCAGGACCAGATGGCTTCCCTGGTGAATTCTACCAAACATTCAAAGAAGACTTAATACCTATCCTTCTCAAACTCTTCCAAAAAACTGAGGAGGTGGGGAAGCTCCCTAACTCATTCTATGAAGCTGACATTGCCCTGATACCAAAACTAGACAAGGACAACACAAAAAAAAGAAAATTACAGGCCAATATCACTGATGAACATCGATGCGAAAATCCTCAACAAAATACTAGCAAATCGCATACAACAATACGTTAAAAAGATTATACACCATGATCAAGTGGGATTTATTCCAGGGATGCAGGGATGGTTTAACATTCGCAAATCAATCAACGTAATACACCACATTAATAAAATGAAGAATAAAAATCACATGATCATCTCAATAGATGCAGAGAAAGCATTTGACAAGATACAGCATCCATTTATGATAAAAACTCTGAATAAAATGGGTATAGAAGGAAAGTACCTTAACATAATAAAGACCATATATGAGAAACCCACAGCTAATATCATCCTCAATGGTGAAAAACTGAAAGCTATCCCTCTAAGAACAGGAACCAGACAAGGATGCCCACTGTCACCACTCCTATTTAACATAGTATTGGAAGTCCTAGCCAGAGCAATCAGGCAAGAGAAAGAAATAAAAGGGATCCAAATTGGAAAGGAAGAAGTGAAACTATCACTATTTGCAGATGACATGATTTTATATATAGAAAACCCTAAAGAATCCACCAGAAAACTTTTAGAAGGAATAAACGAATATGGTAAAGTTGCAGGATACAAAATCAACATACAAAAATCAGTTGCATTTCTGTACACTAACAACGAAGTAGCGGAAAGAGAAATTAAGAATACCATCCCATTTACAATTGCAACAAAAAGAATAAAATACCTAGGAATAAACTTAACCAAAGAGGTGAAAGATCTGTACACCGAAAACTATAAAACATTTCTGAAAGAAATTGAAGAAGACACAAAGAAATGGAAAGATATTCCGTGCTCTTGGATTGGAAGAATTAACATAGTTAAGATGTCCATGCTTCCTAAAGCCATCTATAGATTCAATGCAATCCCTATCAAAGTTCCAACAACATTTTTCACAGAAATAGAACAAAGAATCCTAAAATTTATATGGAACAACAAAAGACCCCGAATAGCTCAAGGAATCCTGAGAAAAAAGAACAAAGCTGGAGGTATCACACTCCCTGATTTCAAAATATACTACAAAGCTATAGTAACCAAAACAGCATGGTACTGGCACAAAAACAGACACACAGATCAATGGAATAGAATCGAAAGCCCAGAATTAAACCCACACATCTATGGACAGCTAATCTTTGACAAAGGAGCCAAGAACATACAATGGGGAAAAGAAAGTCTCTTCAACAAACGATGTTGGGAAAACTGGATAGCCATATGCAAAAAAATGAAAGTAGACCCTTACCTTACACCATACACAAAAATTAACTCCAAATGGATTAAAGACTTGAATGTAAGACCTGAAACTGTGAAACTTCTAGAAGAAAACATAGGCCGTACGCTCTTCGACATCGGCCTTAGCAACATCTTTTCAAACACCATGTCTGACCGAGCAAGAGAAACATTAGAAAAAATAAACAAATGGGACTACATCAAACTAAAAAGCTTCTGCACAGCAAAGGAAACCATCAACAAAACGAAAAGACAGCCTAACAATTGGGAGAGGATATTTGCAAACCATACCTCTGATAAGGGGTTAATCTCCAAAATATATAAAGAACTCATGCATCTCAACAACAAAAAAACTACCAACCCAATTAAAAAATTGGCAAAAGACCTGAACAGACATTTCTCCAAAGAAGATATACAGATGGCCAACAGACACATGAAAAGATGTTCAAAATCACTAACTATCAGGGAAATGCAAATCAAAACTACAATGAGATATCACCTCACACCCGTCAAAATGGCTATAATTAACAAGACAGGAAACAACATGTGTTGGAGAGGATGTGGAGAGAAGGGAACCCTCATACACTGCTGGTGGGAGTGCAAACTGGTGCAGCCACTATGGAAAACAGTATGGAGATTCCTCAAAAAATCAAGCGTAGAACTACCATATGATCCAGCTATTCCACTGCTGGGTATTTATCCAAAGAACTTGAAAATGCCAATTTGTAAAGGTACATGCACCCCTGTGTTCATTGCAGAGTTATTCACAATAGCCAAGACTTGGAAGCAACCTAAGTGCCCATCAAGGGAGGAATGGATAAAGAAGATGTGGTATATATACACAAAGGAATACTACTCAGCCATAAGAAATGATGAAATCCAGGCATTTGTGACAACACGGATGGACATTGAGGGTATAATGCAAAGTGAAACAAGTCAGAGGGAGAAGGTCAAATACCGTATGATTTCCTTCATCAAGTAGTAGATAACAACAACAATAAACAAACACATAGGGACAGAGATTGGATTGGTGGTTACCAGAGGGGAAGTGGGGAGGGAGGAGGGTGAAAGGGATAATTGGGTACATGTGTGTGGTGATGGGTTGTAATTAGTATTTTGGTGGTGAACATGATGTAATCTATGCAGAAATAGAAGTATAATGATGTACACCTGAAATTTATACAATGTTATAAACCAATGTTACTGCAATAAACAAAAAATTAAAAAAAAAAAAAGAATGTAAGGAAATTAACACACTCATGTAGCTGGTAAAAGTATGAATTGTGAGAAACTACTTGGAAAGTAACTTGGCAGTATCTTTTAAAGTTATTGATGATACTATATAAGTCATCAGTAACATTGGACAATCTTTCTTATAGATACAAAAGCTACAATTCATCAAGATATAAGTACACAGATAGCTACTACAATATTGTGTAGAATGAAAAGCCAAACTAGAAACAACCCGAATGCTGATAAGTAGGAGAATGGATAAGTAAACTATGCTATATCTACCCCATAAAATTGCATATCTGTATTAAAAAGAATGAGTTAGCTCTAGACACACTCATATGAGAGGATGTCTATGAAACATTGTTAAGCAAAATAACAAGTCTCAGAGTAATATATAAAGAATGACTCTATTTTAAAAAAGGAAAAGGAATAAAACCCTGTAACTATGGGCATATATGGTATTTCAGCAAACCCAATGCATAATTCTTATGACACATTATTATATCACTAAGAAAGAACAAAATATGCTGCCTTTTTAAATTGTGAGATACCACAGTGTAAGATGCATTGCAATTTCAGTGATGTTCAAACGTTAAAAAAAAATTGCCTCTTAGAATCAATGAAATATGACATATTCAGCAAATATTTATTTATTGAGTGCCTATTATATACCAAGGCCCCGTTCGAGGGGCTGGAGATACAACAGTGAACAAAACAGACAAAAATTTCTGCCTTCCATGGTCTTGTGTTTTCTTGCAACGCAGGTTCAATGTTTTAAGGGCGTAAAGAAAAGTATGTGGGGACATAAGTCAAAATAATTAATACCATAATCTCAGGTAAGTATATCTGAGTAGTTTGATAGGTTACCACAAGCAAGTATTACTTCTGTGATTTTTAAAAATCTAATGAGGTACATTCCAAGAGGGTTATTTATTCATAGTTATTAGACTAACAGAAATGCTTTTATCTATCCTGGCAACATCTAGAGCCAGAAGGTTCACTTAGCTGGTCCCAGGTGACTCTGGAAAAGGACCAATCCCCTAGCACACATTCCCATCTCCTGCACTCAGAATGGGAGAATTAGAATCCTGCAGCCTGACTGACTCCTAATTTAAAAGACAGTCACCATAAATCCACAGAGGACTGACTTTAATTTCACAGCTATGATGTTCCTGCATGGCATTTGCAGAGCTGGGACACCTGGCTGCCTTTTACGGATGGTCGTTCTGTCCCATCTTACCCACTCAATAATGGTTCTCAAACTAGGGTCTAGTTCATGTTTCTCCTTACTCACGGTCTGTCATTTCTTGAAAGCCCAGATCTCTTCAAAAGTGCCACATATCACCCAGACTAATAGAGGCTGCAGATGTCGGCGGGATGGCAGCTGTTAAGACTGTGAGCACACTGGCCTCTGCATAGCTCCTCAGCACAATTTTTAATAGCATATTACACACCAGTGGGAAGACTATGAAATGCCGTCAAGTTTTTTGGGGAGGACAGCAGTAGTTCTGACGACTCTGCGGGTTTTATATCACCACAGAGGTTACAGTTGAGTTCATGGGATTGAGGTCATCCTGGCACTGACCTTGGGAGAAGGATATGGGAGATTGTGGGGAAAAGGGATACTGGGAGCTTCTATTTATGAATTTTTACTAGATCATTCGTTCATTCACTTAGCATGTATTCTTTTTGTTCTCTTTAAGGGATACTTAATATAGAGGTTAAGAGTAGGGGCTTTGAGACCACAAAGAGTTGGGGCTTTGAATCTTAGCTCTGCCACCTAATAGCTTTGTGATTATGGGGAAATAATTTAATCTTTGCAAACCTCACTCTCCCATCCATAAAATGGGATTAATAATTGTATATATCTCAAAGTTATAGCAAGTATGATAATATACGTAAAGCACTTAGCACAGTACCTGGCTTATAATAAGTGCTCACTCCATTTTAGTTACTTTATGGTAGGCACTGGAAAACCAGTAGAAAGCAGAAAATTTAACTGAAACTATGAGTACAAATGGGTGGTCTAAATTTACTCTATTCTTTTTGGTGTATGAAAAGCCAAAACGTTTAGTGGAATAACTGAGAGTTGAAGAAACCGTAGACATCTGTCAGATATAAACATGAAACCATTAAGGTACCTCTATAACTCAGAGCACATGACTCACCAAAACAAACAAAAACAAAAAAGCGTGCAAGAGGAAATAAAACCTCTAAGAGTAAGAATAAGGAACCCAACCCAACCAAAAGGGAAATTAACAAAACAAGAACAATTTGAAAGGGATTTTAAAATTATAGTATTTAAAGGGAGTTTTTTAAAACATAATTTTAATTCAAGAACAGAAGATATAGAAAAAGAAGATTTGAAAAGAAACATATGAAATTTTTGAAATGGAAATTATATAGACAAATTAAATATTTAGTACATGAGTTAAAAAATAGATTAAAATATCTCAAGAGAGAATTTATGTAGTGAAGGTAATCTGTGTTGGGAGATAATTCTCCATGAATTTATCACATTGCTACATCCAGGCATTAACAGTCCACGTGTTCGAGGACTATCTTTTCAGGAATGTTTACACAAGCAAGCAGCCCTGGAAAGACAGAGACAGAAACTCCCTCTAGAGAAAATTTATTTACGTTTTGGATAAGTAAAGATAAAGACAGTGACTCCTTCTGGAGAGATCTCTCCCTGGAGATATTCCAGAGCAATAAACCTAGAGACAATTCTTTCCCTCCCCAGAGATATTTGCTGTCCTGCAAAGGTGCTGAAAATCATGTCTCTCTCTGGAGGAGAGGAAAGGCATTTTTGCCAGCAGCCTCTATATAAGATCAGTTCCTTCAACTCAAGGTTTCTCTCCTATAACTGCATATACAGGTATTACTTGGCCCTCTCCAGCCACGGTATGGGAGTTGGGGCTTGTCCTTCCGAAACTACAACGTAACTCTGGCTGTTGCTGTTGCTGTAACAAACTGTCTTTGACTCTGACCCAGAGGTCTTCTGTTTTCCTGCCAGTGAATATATGTAAAATTGTGACAAGCTAACTTGACTGCAAATAGTGTAAAATCTCAGACTCTTCGTAGTTCTTCAAGTAGTAACCTCAGGACATCGTGCAGAACGTAGCTCAGAGAGGTAAAGAAAGGAAAACTATAAAAAAGATAAAAGAGACGTTAGAAAGAACAGATTGAAGATCCAAATACATCTAAAAGGAGTTCCAGGCTGAATAATGAAAGAATGGGGAAGTGACCACGTTCAAAGATGTAATGCTTTAGAACTTCCCACACACGACTCCTTAGATGCAGAGAGTTCACCAAGTCTTGAGAAAGATTTAAAAACAAAAAAAAACTCATTTGCAGACCATCAATGCAATAGTGGAAGTTGATGACACATAATTCTGATAGAAGCTCTAATTGTGTTTAGCCAAAATTCAGAACTTGGTGGAATTGAGGTGGCTCCATAGTTATGAATTCAGTTTTCCACTTGGCTCTTGGTTACATACAGGACCCACAGTGTAGGTGGCTCTGTCCATGTGGCGAAAATCCTTTTTAACCTCAGAAAGAAGGAGAGCTTCTATCCCTTTGCGTTTTTACACTCTTAGTCTCACACCATAAGTGAGTGTTAGAATTATAAACTATATTAACAATCTCTGCACTTGTGTTCAGTGTTCACAAACACTAAACACTCTCTAGGCCACAGTCTAACACCCAGGCGAAGAACACTGAGTCAGTGCCCAGATGTCACTGAAGAGTCATTCTGACTCCAAGATTTTTCCACTTATAGACTAATGACTCTATTCCTAGACTAATTGAATCCAACTGTCCCTAAATGACTCTAATACTACTTTGGTCCAAGGACTTAAAGCAATAGAGATATAGACTGTGTTTATAGATAGGAAGAATAAACTATCATAAATATGTCATTTTATCCCAAGGTAATCAATAAACATAATGAAATATCAAAACAATCACTATAGATTTGATGCGTGTGTGCGTGCAAATAGCTGATTCTAAAATGTGTGTGGAAGTTAAGAGCCAAGAATAGCCAAGCAATTTTGGAGATTGAGAAGGAGAAAAAGGAGGAGGGAGGAAAACTATTTAATCAGATATCAAGGCATTTTAAAGAAGTTGAGATTAAAAGATTTCAGTATGTTATGGGAATAAGCAAATTGACATGTGAGGAAGAATAAAGAACCCAGAAACAACCCACTCACACAAGGAAACTTGGCATGTGGCAGACTTGGCACGGCAGGTCAAAGATGAAAAATGAGCAATTCAATAAATGACAGTGGGGAAAAACTGCTTACTTTTATGTGAAAACAAATATAAATAGATTCTTGTCACATGCCACACAGAACAAAAATATTAGATGGATTAAAGGTTGCCATTAAAATGTTTAAAAATTTAGATAAAATAGAACAATTTATTTTAGATAATTAAGATAAAACAGAATAACTTTTCCTAAGCTGGGATAAGAAATGAATACTTAAAAATGCCAAAAGTGAAAACTATAAATAAAAAGACCACTGATATAACTACATTAAAATTAAAATGTTCTGTGTGAAAAATTCATTATAAACAAAGTTGAAAGGCAATCAACAGAGTGGAAAAATTTATGTACAACCTGTATACACACAAAAAATTAGAATTCATAAAATACTTTTAAAAAGCTGTCAATTAGTTCTTTTTTAAGTTAAACAACTCGATAGAAAAATGGACAAGGTATATAAACATTCAGTTTACAATGGAAGAAACTAGGAAAGTGATAAATAATTTTCTAAACCTTTCTTGTATTCACAGAAAACATAACTTCCAATAAAATTAGATACACTTTCACTCCTCCTCAAGTTGGCAAAAATTAAATCTACAAAAACAGTTATTTTTTAAAATGTAGGGAGTCAGGAACTCATATACTACTGGAGGGAATACAAATAGTTTCAAATATGTTGGAGAATAATTTGGCAATATCTAGTAAAGTTGAATATGCACCAAGCTATAAAACCCACTCAGCAACTCCGCTTCCAATTAAATAGATTGGAAACTCTCGTGAACACAAGGAAATATGTCAAGATGTCCATTTCTGCCTTATTTGTAAAAGAAAAAAAAAGGGAACATAGCTTTAATCTTAAGTAGTGTGGGGAGGGATAAATATAATTTGAAATACTCAAACAATGGAATGCAGTGTAGCAAGCAAAATGACCGAATTATATCTATCCATGTATCTATTCAAATCACCATGAGTATTTCTTGAGAATGTATTGTATGAGAAAGATAACTACAGAATGATATGTCAACACGATACCGTTTAAATAAAAGTTTAAATCACATGAGAATATACTACATCCTGCTTATGGGTATGTGCATACAGGGCCGGTGCATAGGATTGTGCCCATGTAGGGCAGCAGGCTGAAGGAGTGATCAGGGGGCAAAATCTAGCCCCCACTCTGCTTACCAAGCCTCACTCCCTCTCAGAGCTTCATCTGCCTGCAGGATGCAGCAACATGTTATTTACACAAAGATGCTATTGCTCATAAAGCTATTCACTTTAGGAGGTATGTCCACCTCGAGGAGCTCCTTTTTACCAATTTGCACAAAGGCACCATGATAAACTGGGGGGAGGGCTACAGACATAGCATTGAATATGTGGTCGTCAGAGGCAGATTTGCTATGACCCTAATGCAAACTTTAGCTTCAAGCTTCTCCCTTATGGGCCCCTTGCAAAGTCCTGGGAGGAACTCTAGCAGGCTGTTCTTAAGGTCATATGCTTCTGTAAATTTTGCAAAATTCAGATATTTTAACTGCAATCAGTTGAGACCATTATCTCTTTCCACTCCACTTTTCCCTTCATCACATTTCCTCTGGCGCCAGTGACTTCAGAATGGCCATGAGAAATTTTAGGATCCACCAAGGCAAAGTTGAGTTGGAAATATATTTAGTCTGGGTTTAGAGAAATGTGTTTTTGTGGTTCAGTCACTTCTGTGTACACATATTCCGAAGTAAGGATGGCTTCCAGGAACGCTCCTACCATCCTCTGTGCTAACTTACCTGGCACTGAGACATGCATTTGTAGGGCTGGAGGTCATATATGAATAGGAATGTCTCCTAAGGCATCAAACACTGGAAGGCATGGGTAGTGATTAGTGTTGTCAACTCAAAGGGTATTTAAGATTAGTCACTGCACAAAAAAACTTGATTCACCCTGAAATATTACAGCTCATACATGAAAAAAACTTAATCAAGTTTTCCCCAAATTGGACAACAATCCCCCAAGTTTACAAGATATTACTATGAGGGAGTAAAGGTTAAACAAATTATTCTAAACTATCAATAACAAAGAAACAAGTTTTAATTGACTATGGCGGGGAGAAAAGATTGAATTATCTTTCTATTCTTGCTATAGAAAATGGTATTTGCAAAAGCATTTCAATTTGAAGTGTCAATCAAAGTATATACAGCCAAAGCTGCAGGGAAAAGTATTATAGAAGTGAGTCAATTCTTTAGTTAATAAAATATTATGTTATTTTTCTGCATTTTGTCATTTACGTAACATTCGTCAGTTTAAATTTTTTTCAATTGTTATAAGTTTCACTTTCTAAATAAATATAAACTTTGGTGCCTAACTTTGAATTCATAGTTTTTTATTTTTTTTTCTTTAAATAGTGTTCCCCCATATTGCATAACCTTTAGGCCCCACAACATGTGGATCTTCTCAATATTGGTTCCAATATTGGAAATAATAGCTCAGAGGGCTGCACACCATCTTTAGGGTAGTTTGTAACTCAGTGAGGGGAGGAAAGGAAACCAAAATTACAAGATATACAAATTGAGACTTTAATAAGAATTATATTTTATTTCTTGAAAAGCTATCTGAAGCAAATGACAAAATTCACATTTGTTCATTCTGAATGTAGTTACATATGTTTTCTATTAGTTTCTGAGTTTTCTACATGTTTGAAATATTTCACAGTTTTTAAAAGGACTAAAAAAAATTCAACATACCTGCTGCATGGACTGAACATAGGGAGACTAATTAGGAAGCCACTGTAACGGTCCAGACAAGAGATGCTTGTGTCCTGGGCGAGGACAAAGGCAATGGCATTAGAGAACAATGGATGAACTGACAAATGTGTCAGGAACAGAATCAATGGGGCTTAGTTATTGATCATGGGTAGACACTTAGGTAGAAGTCCAGGATGATGCCCAAGTTTCTGATGTAGACAACTGGGTGAGTACTGGTACCACCGGGAAGTCCTTTGGGCTTAGAAAGAAAGATTATAGAAATGGGAGGAAAAATAGGTACCATTTGATCCTAGCCCCCTTCTCCACACATTATAGATGGAAAAACTGAGAACTAGAAGAGTGTGGTCGCTAGCTTAGGGGATGCTATTTACTCTTTGAGTGCCCTTTCTGGCATGGACTTTTAGAACATTTTAAATATAGTGTCTCCATGTAAACCAGTTAAGAGTTTAGTGTTATCTGAGATCCAAGAACCAAATGAGAAGCAAATTAGCTACATACCTCGGACACGTTGCTTAACCTCTCGGAGCCTAGTTTCTCGTCTCCATCATGGGGTTATGATGCATACCTATCAGAAGTGCAAGGGAAATTAAATGAGAACAAAGGAAAGAGCTCAATAGTTGGCTATACCTTCAAGTCTCCCATCTTCTTCCCCATACTCAGCCAAATATTTCCAATGGATCTCATTATTAAAGAATGAATTAGCAGAGAATATTGCAAATATGTAATACTCCCAATTAGATGGCAAGCAGCAGGTTGTGAACTTCAGGCATAACTTTTTCACTGAAAAATTGCCAAATCTGATGTTATCATCATTAAAAATGAATGTAGAATATAAAAATTTTTGCTAAGTAACCATCAATTCCTTCTCCATTTATTTTTACCCACATATTTACCATTTCCAATGCTCTTAATGCCTTCGGTAGATTTGATTTTTCATCTAATTTCATTTTACTTCAGCTTGAAGAACATCCTTTAATATTTCTTGCCGTGAAGATCTGCTGGTGACAAGTTCTTTAAGTCTCTGCCTCTAAATATCTTTATTTAGCCTTTAGTTTTGAAGAGTGTTTATCAGTACAGAATTCTAGGAGGATAATTTTGTTTTTATTATTTTAGCACTTTAAAAATATCAGTCACTTCCATAACCTTCTGGTTGACATTGTTTCTGATAAGTCAGTGAATTTCTTAACAATGTTCCCCTGGGTGTAACATGTCTTTTTTTCTCTAGCTGCTTTAGGTTTTCTCTTCTGATTGTTTTCATCAATTTTATTATATGGTGTGCCATGGCTTGTGCCATGGTGAGAGTGTGGTAAAAGCCTGGAAATATTATCCATTCAAGGACATGAGAACGGTGAAATTGTAGATTTTGTGATATTTAGTATGTCCGAAGTCAATTGGGGATCAAAACGGGGGATTTAGCTAATCTAATATTCTGATGGACACAGCATGGTAATATAGACCACATTCAGACCATTGCTTTTCAAGGAATAAAAGACTCCGGGTTTCTTATCCAAAATGATTTTCATTTTTTCTCCAACATCGTAGTGGTGCCGAGGAGCTTAGAGATCATCTACCAAAATTCCTCAAGTCATATTGATATTGACAACAAAACTGAGGCCTAGGGTGACTAACCAGCTGAGTCAGCGCAGCTAACCAGCAATAGAGCAGAAACTCGATTCTGATTTCCTAACTCCTCTATTACCAATGTTTCTAATCTCAAGTCATTCACATGCCACCATTTTTATTTTTTCCACATCAGTGTACCAACAGGGCAATGGTTGATATTTTTCTTTAAATTGACTTTAAATCTACTCACTTTTAAAAATTAGTCTTGTGTTGAGCAAAAATATCCCTAAGATCATATATGTTCGACGTATTGGTAATATTTTTCTTACTTCTTTTAAAATGAATGCATAACTATTCAAATGAGTCTGTTGAGATCATCCTGTACATTATGCTGTGTATGCCATGCCACCCTGGGCAACGCCAATCCACATCTTCCCAGAGAGTCTGAGGAGCAAAGCATGTTTTCTTTTTCTCCTGAGACTGAAGGGAAAGTTGTCTTACCTAATACTGTATCTTTTCTCTCACCATTCTCAGGTTCTCAGACCTAGGGTTTCTAGATCAAGTTGGCTTCTGTTCTCTTTTCAACACTAGTATGCTGCATGGCTTCCATCGTCATTCCATTTTTCTGAACATCGTTTTCTTTAGGAACAAATCAAAAGTCATTCTTGCAAAAGTCTTTCAAATACTATTTGGATCCTATGTTCTGAGAGTATACAAGAACAAAACAAATGAGTTAAAGGAAAATATTATTTATATTGTTAATCTGTGTGTCTAGTGCAAATTGGAAAGATTAATAGTCAGACTTTAAAAAGAATAAGTATAAAAACAATGTACCAAAATGAAGACTCTCAATTTAATGTCGAAAGCAAGAATGCAAAATCGTGTTTTCAATTGTGGAAAGCTTATGCAAGCATACAAAATCCCAGCATGAGCAAATATAAATTCTTGCTTTATTTGGATACCTTTTATTGGCATTGTAATGACTGAGATCTAAATAAAAATTTGTTTTTTATTTTTTTGTCTGTTTTATTAGTATTTATTATTCCACAAAGACTGACAGGCATTTTAGATCTTCATCAAAGCAATAAAAAGCCATCAATAAACTTTTCACCAGAACAATAAAGAGCCATCTATAAACTTCAGTCCTTCAAAATATTTTTGTAATTTAGTAACTTAATTAAGTTTAAGTTAATCAAGTGAGAAGAAAATTGAATCTATCTCAAGGAAGAGAAAAACCAGATCTTTCAGGATTCGTGCAAAAAGAAATTTCTCCAAATGGGGAAAGGCACCTATTCACCTTGTAGCTCCTCTGGTGATCTCTTACTGATTGTTGCTGTCACGACTATTTTATCTCTGGAATTAGAGAGTAGGAAGGGAGAGAAAGGGTCATTTTCATGCTCATTATTGGCTTTTTCCTTCAATATTATGCTTTGAAGCTTAGCTGAAACAAAATTCTAGCAGGAAGACAAAATGTTCTTCATATTTCAGCAGATAATAGTAAGACAATAAACAGAAAATCATGTGAAGCTAGTTCATTAGTTTTCCAAGAGAAATTGACTCTTGGATACTCTTGGGTAATATCATTTCCTTGCTTCCAGCCTGCCATCAGGGGAAGAACACCAACTTCGTATCTTTATCCAGGATCACACCCCCAGAATTCACCCTCTTTAGTCTAGACAGAAGAGATTGAAATACAGAGGAAAGAGGGAAATCTCATTTCTCTTATCACCAGGATTTGTCTTCTGAGTTCTAGTTATACTTTTTTAAGAATGAGACTTTCTTCAAGTGATTAATGGTGGAAATTTACAGCGCATTTCAGCAGACTCAGTACTTACCCTAAGGCCTTCACAGAGTCCATCAGAGCAACCCCAACACTCCCA
Organism: Ceratotherium simum simum; assembly: GCF_057802395.1. Lineage (NCBI taxonomy): Eukaryota > Metazoa > Chordata > Mammalia > Perissodactyla > Rhinocerotidae > Ceratotherium > Ceratotherium simum. The sequence continues at coordinate 11,759,849 of NC_141922.1, forward strand.
TGCATAATATCAGAGTACACATGAGGGCAAGGTGGGGTGGTTAGACCAAGCATAGACCAGCATAGACCAAGATCTACTCAGGAGTTAAACCAAGAAAATCTCCCAAGTTTCTGGAGTTGCTAGTGCTTGCTTCTTCTTCCAAGTAGAAATTGGAAGGAGATTCCTTCTTGGTAAGATCAGACATGGGTATGGCAGTGGTGAATGCCTCTGGATTTATTGACAGTGAGAAATTGTCCTCACATTTAAGATACTGTGGACTAAGAGACTGTAGAGTATAGGAGTAGCCCTGGGAAAGATCAAGGACCTGCCCGAGGGAACTGCTTCTTGATCAATTGTAGGCTCCAAGTGTTAAGAATCATATTTCCCCCATCTGCATGGCACCTGGTATTCTGCCATAACTGCATCCTGATTTCTGATGGCAACTGCAGCCTGGGAAGCAGGATCTTGGCCTTTGCTGAGACAAGGTCAAAAGAGAGCTAGGAAAGAAATCACCTGCACACAGCAAGGGCCATGACTATGAGGACTTTGGGAGCCCGGACACTATAGTCACTTTCCACTGCCTATGATTCAGTTACTCCTTTCTGTGCTCTCTCTCAGCTACCAGATACTCCCAGACTCTGACCCATTCCATATGGTTGGTATTGACACGTCATTAAGTTAGGTCTCTGTAGTGTCATCATTTGGCTCTTCTCAAAACTCTTCTCCAAATTTTTTAAAAAATGTTATTTTCTTAGAGCAGTTTTAGGTTCACAGCAAAATTGAGAGGAAGGTACAGAGATTTCCCATATGCCGCCTGCCCCCACATATTCATAGACTCCCCCATTATCAACATTCCCCACCACAGTGGTATGTTTTTTACCACTGTGAACCTACATTGATGAACCTGCATTGACACATCATAATCAACCAAAGACTATAGCTTACATTAGGGGTCACCCTTGGTGTCATACATTCTATGCATTTGGACAAATATATAGTGACAAGTATCCATCATTATAGTATCATACAAAGTATTTTCACTGCCCTAAAAATCCTCTGTGCTGTGACTATTCACCCCTCCCTCCAACCCCTGGCAACCACTGATCTTTTTACTGTCTCCATAGTTTTGCCTTTTCAAGAACATCATATAGTTGGAATCATTCAGTACGCAGGCTTTTCAGATTGGCTTCTTTCAAGAAGTAATATGCATTTAAGTTTCCTCCATGTGTTTTCATCACTTGATTGCTAACTCCTTTTTAGCACTGAATAATATTCCATTGTCTAGATGTACCGAAGATTATTTATCCATCCAGTTACTGAAGGACATCTTGCTTGATTCCAAGTTTTGGCAATTATCAATAAAGCTGCTATAAACATCTTTGTGCAGGTATTTGTGTGGACAGAATTTTTGAAATTCTTTTGGTAAATACCAAGGAGTGCAGTTGTTGGATGATATGGTAAGAGTATGTTTATCTTTTTAAGAAACTGTCTTCCAATCTGTTTGTCTTTTCTTTCACCAATACCACATTTTCTTGATTACTGTAGCTTTATAGCAACTCTTGAAGTCAGGTAGTGTCAGTCTTCCAACTTTGTTCTTCTCCTTCAATATTGTGTTGGCTAATCTGGGTCTTTTGCCCTTGTATAAACTTTAGAATCAGTTTGTCTATATCCAAAAATACCTTGCTGGGACTTTGATTGAGATTGCACTGAATCTGTAGCTCAAATTGAGAAGAACTGACTTCTTGATAACATTGAATCTCTCTATCTGTAAACGTGGTATATCTCTCCATAAATTTAGTTTTTTATTTCTTTCAACAGAGTATTGTAGTTTTCCTCCTATATATCTTGCACATATTTTGTTAAATTTATACCTAAGTATTCCATTTTGGGGGGTGCTAATGTAAATGGTATTACTTTTTAAATTTTAAATTCCCCTTGTTTGTTGCTAGTATATAGGAAAGCAATTAACTTTTGTATGTTAACCTTGTATTCTGCAACTTTGCTATAATTGCTTATTCATTCCAGGAGTTTTTCTGTTGATTCTTTTGGATTTTCTACATAAATTATCACTTCCTCTATAAACAAAAACAGTTTTGTGTCTTCCCTCCCAGTCTGTATATTTTTTATTTTCCTTTCTTGCCTTATTGTATTATCAAGGACTTCCGGTATGATGTTGAAAGGGAGTGATGAGATTGGATATCCTTGCCTTGTACCAGGTCTTAGTGAGAAAGATTCGACTTTATCACCATTAACTATGATATCAGCTGTAGCTTTTGTGTAGATATGGTTTCTGCCTGTGAGTCTCTGCTCCGGTAAGCTCTTATCCTCTCTATTCGCCTATGGTCTCTCCAATCTTGGGGACAGCAGTTTGCCCTGTGTCCTCACTTGTCTTAAAGATGCTAGAAGAGTTATTGATTTTTTTTCAGTCTGTTTAGCTTTTTACTTGTTAGGACAGAGTGGTGACTTCCAAGCTCCTTACATGTAGAACTGGAAATGTAAATTCTTTCACATTTATTTATATTTATATTTTTCTTTTTTTAAATGACACTTTATGTCCATTTTGTTAGGACAGAGTGGTGACTTCCAAGCTCCTTACATGTAGAACTGGAAATGTAAATTCTTCCACATTTATTTATATTTATATTTTTCTTTTTTTAAATGACACTTTATGTCCATTTTCCCAAAGTGTAGACACAAGTGCCTCGTAATAGTGATGTCATTCATTGCTTATCATTTCATGTTATTTCTGTATTTTATTGATATTCCAGGCTGAAATTTTGATAAAATACATCATTCTTTGGGGTTTCTAAGTATTAGGACTATGTTAAAAGTTATTTTTGTTTTCTAATAATATACTGTCTTAAAAGCAACAAATCATTACCATGGATTTATTAGCAAGTGTTCGATAAACAAAATCTGTTTGTACTTATTTTATAGTAGAAACTGGCTTGTTAAAACATACAACTTATTTCCTTCAGAGAAAAGTTTGATGCAAAAGCTCCATGGTTATATATAAATCACAGCTAAACTTTAAATCCTATTTTTATAGCAGTTGACATTTTTCCTTAAAAATGCCATTTTGCATGATTCTACATTTCAGAACTTTAGAGAACAGCAGTGTCCAAAGCAATACTTAATGACTATTATTTCCGTTTGAAAATTTATCCGTTTTCCATTATTCTGTTGTGTCTCATTATACCAGTTAACCTCTCTGACCCTCAGTTTCTTTCTTTGTCGAGTGAGGATAATAGTACCTACCTAAATTGTGAAAATAAAATAGCGTAATGTAAGTAAGGGCATTATACATACGAGAAAAGATCCTACACCCAAGGGATGACACTGTGGAAATAATCACTATGTTTGTTTATTTTTAATCCTGCTTCTAATCTAGGTTAACTGTGGAAATTGCTATAATCGTACTTTGACTTATACTTAAATTCACAATGAAGTAAATTACATATCTGCGTACTGTGTATTCACCATTAGGATAAACATTGTGGGGAATTTTTATAAAATGGCTTTACCTCAAATGTTTACCATCTAGTTACAGAGACAAATCATAGTAAAATAAAATAACTCAAAAATGCTTCATTGTAGAAGAGGCAATATTGGAACACTATTTGACTTTGAAGTCAGACATTCCATAGTTTGAACTCCAGTCCAGCCACTGATGAACTATGTGAATGCCAGTGACCGAATCTCTGAAATGGGAATGAGAAAACTATTTTACAAAGTTTCTGTGAGAAATAAATAACATAAAAATTCATACTCTGGAATGAAGCCAGAGAAAAAAGACACTTTCCTCCCTCTCCCAGTCCTGAATCAGATAACACTGCATGGAAGAGGCCCACTGAGAAAGAGTGATAGGAGAAACTCCTATTATAGGGTCAAATTGTCAGATTATCATAGTTTGAACATCCAAAAACACGAAGTGGGAAATCGACCCCTAGTGAGGAAAGGAGGAAGCGTAGCCTAAGAAAAGGTACCAGAGGGACCTGGGGTGTGATGTTTGTGTAGCTCACTGAAGAAATTGTTCTACTGGAACAAATAAATACAGGTGACCATATGTGCTGTTTGCCTGGCACAGTCTCCATGTATACTTCTTGTCCTGGCAATGAGTGCATTTTTTAATAGCTTTAATAGCTCCCCATTTCATTCTTTTTAATTTCTAATAGCTCCTCAGTTTTAATGGCTTCCCATTTCATTCTTAAATATATACCAGGTTTGGGTGATAAATTATAGGGTTACCCTAGAGAAGATATATAATTGAGAAGGTCCAGGAACAGGGTTGGATAGGTTGAGAGAGGTGAGTTATGGAATCCTTTTAAAACAAGACGGTCAGAGGCCGGCCGGTGGCGTAGCAGTTAAGTGTGTGCACTCCACTTCGGCGGCCCGGGGTTCACAGGTTCGGATCCCGGGTGTGCACTCACGCACCGCTTGTTAAGCCACGCTGTGGCGGCGTCCCATATAAAGTGGAGGAAGATGGACACGGATGTTAGTCCAGGGCCAATCTTCCTCAGCAAAAAGAGGAAGATTGGCATTAGATGTTAGCTCAGGGCTAATCTTCCTCACAAGAGGAAAAAAAAAAAACAAGACAATCAGAGCATGCTGGCTATATAGGGGGCCATGATTTAATCTTGAGTTAGAAGGTGTCCAGATTAAAGACAAACCATGATTTACACTATTTCTATTTGAGCTTTTATTCACTTAACTTGACAACTCATTCAAAAACACATATTTGTTATTAGTTTCAAAATCCATCCCTCCTGCACCTCTGCGCCTAAGGATCCTGGAATAACATGGAGCTAAATGCATAATGTTTGAGTAATCTTTGGCGATCTGACTGGTCACATTACATTCATCATATCATATGAGTCAGGCCCTCTGAAGGATAAATTGTCTCTAAATATTTTAAGTATTACATTGTAATATATTCTTCAATATACTTGCTGTAGCTTTCCATCACAACCTACACAATGAATTCTAGAGAATCTAAAATGCCATCGATTGCAAATTGTGCCATTAATTAAGTATGTCCAATAAAGAAAAAAGCTATCAATTAAATATTACAATGTTTTCTTACCACTTGAAATTTTTATTTTATCTTTGTTGAAAGATCGTTTTTATACTTATAAGAAATAGATTTTTATCTAACATCATTCATGCACATACATATAAAAGACAGAAGTGAAAAACATGGGTTAAGTTTCTTTTAAAATTTCTTCACACTATCTGATTTTTCAAAATCACATTTGGACCAAAGACATTGAAAAAGAAAGTTTTCCTTTTGGCACAATCTCATCATCTGTGACTGTGTTGGAATTGTAGCATTTTTCCAAAGATGCTCCATTGTTGTTTCTGGAATTTGCTTCCAAGCTGTTGATGTCCCTTCTGCAAGTTTAGATGCACATTCAGAGGCTGTAAGATCTAAGTCATGACTGTCGCCTGGCTGTTCGTAATCGTGAAATCCAATCTAATTCCAGGGATGTTAAAATTTGAAAGAGATGTCTATCTTAGAATTGATGGGCAGGAAGAATAGTCCAAACAGCCCTTTGGTGTAGGAGCCTTGGCTTATTCATGGCCTTGGACAGTTCCACCATGACCAGGATGTGTGACTTTGTGTTTTGAAGATAGTATTTACATCAGTTAAGATTAACTGAGTGCTGAGCATCTGCCAGACATTGTACCAGATGCTTTCAGACATCAGCTCCTTATCTTCACAAAAACCTCTATGAAGTAAGTATTGATTGTCATTATTTTATTCAGATGGGGACACCAGAGTCAAGGTCGCAAAGTTGGTAAGTAGTTAAACTAGAGTTAAAACCTGTTAATCTGGTGTTGGCACCTGAACACTGAATCAAGAAGCTCTTTGCCTCCTGAGGTTACTTAAATTTTGCATATGTGTGGATATGGTTCTTGTGTCTGGCATATGGGAAGTAACAGATATTTTCTAAAACAATAAGATGGGACTACAAAATGTATGACCAACAAAGCTATTCAAAATATCAGATATTGAGTGTAGGCAGGAAAATCAGAGTTTTTTACACCTCTTCCCAAGTTGCTTCCAATTTTACTTTACCATTAAGCATCCCTATGATTAAGAGTTTTGTTTTGTTTAGTTTGCTTGTTTTTGTTTGTTTGTTTCTTGAGGAAGATTGGTCCTGAGCAAACATCTGTTGCCAATCTTCCTCCTTTTTTTTTTTTTTTCCTTTTTCTCCCCAAAGCCCCAATAGATAGTTGTATGTCATAGTTGTACATCCTTCTAGTTGCTCTATGTGGTATGCCGCCTCAGCACGGCTTGATGAGCAGCACGTATGTCCGTGCCCAGCATCCGAACCAGCGAACCCTGGACCGCCAAAGTGAAGTGCGTGAACTTAACTGCTACACCACCAGGCCAGCCCCTGATTAAGAGTTTTTAACATTTTTTGGGTGTGTTCATAATGTACAGATTATTCTTTCATTCATTCACCAAATATTCCTTGAGTGCCGACTCTGAGTCAGGCCCTGGGAATAGGGCAGTGAACAAAATAAGTCCTGCTCTCATGAGACTTACAATTTTATGGGTGGGTGAGAAAAGGGAGTAGAGTTAAAAAACAAATAAATACACAACGTGACCAGTAGTGATAAGTGTTATGGAGAAAAATAAATGAAGCTAATTGGCAAAGAGGAGCCATGGGAGGTAAAGGATGTTCTTTTAGACTGGGCACTCTGGAAGGGGCTTTCTGATATATGACATGTAATCAGACACCTAAAGAACTGAGAATCAAGTCCTGTATTGTTTGCAGCAGGAGATAGGTTACTGCCTCCTCTCTCAAGGGGGTCCCAAGACGTGGGTATAGCCCTACATTAGAGAATTGAAGAGCAGGTGATTATAATGATGGTGAACACATATTGAGTGCTCACCCCAAACAAATCACTCTGCTCAGCGCTTTATGTGCATCTCCTACTTTAAACATTAAAAACTCTGGCCACGTTTAGTATTGTTCTCATTCTACAGTTGGGGGAATTGACATCGATACAGGATAAGTAGCTTGCCCAAGGTCATGCTGTCATTGACCCACATTCTCTCCTTGGAGTCTACTCCCTGAACCACTGTAAGTCACCCATCCCATAACAAATAGATAGTGACTAATAAATAATAATAAATAATAAAGATTAAGCATAAAAGGCACAGTTATAAGTAAAGAGATCATGACCCAGATGAGGAAACATTCTTGGGAAAGGGACTATGTTGTTTTTTCTTCCAGAAAACTCCCTTCTAAAGTCCTTTTCTCTAACTCTAATAACACAGATGTGTTAGCTCCTCTCTCTCCCTTTCTGCTTTTCTGAAGCATTTCTTAATTTTTTTATTTTTTGTGGCACCGGCCAAGATTCTCTTTTTTCACTTTCCAACCCATTTTCATAACAGACTAAGCAAATACTTTCTCACAGATCAGAGACCTTAGCCATGCACAGGCTTGGACACAGAGTAAGGACAGATGCCTCGGCAGCTGGCATTGGCGATGAGTGCTAATGTTATATTTCTGATCCAAACAAAGACTGGGTGCAGAGCATTGAGCCTCCTGGTGTATAGAGTACACTGGTTAATGCACAGTTTTTTAAACTGCAACATGTAAATCCTGAAAATGGGTATAGGTTTTCCTAAGATGCTATTCCCCTAAAAACAATGCCAATGCTGACCAAGCAGGAGGTTGTATACTGACTCCTCAATAGTGCTGGGGAAGGCGAATCTGAAAGCAGATAACAGAGCTGGTGATGAGTGTGAGGTCAAAATGAGGACCCTAGCCTAGGGGGAAGGACAGGGTTAAGAAAAACAGGCCATTGGTCCTTGAGGTTTTGGAGTGTTAGGCTGTTACTAAGGAATAAACTCAGGCTTAGAAAGAAAAGAAGTTTCCCTAAATGGAACAAGGAATGAAATTGAACTGGGTTTTGAAAACATGCCATAGATGTATTCATTAATTTATTTGACTCATCAGAGATTTATAAGCACCTGCTAGACTCCAGTCACTCAGCTATGCACTTTCATGGATATCATCTCTTTTAATAGATACACCAATCTTGAGAGATAGAAGCTAGTTTTTCCCATTTTACAGATGTGAAAACAGAGGCAAAGAAAATTTGAGCAACATACCTAAGGCTGCACAGTTGCAGAGCCAGGGTTTCAACAAATATCAAAACTATGAAAAGATGAGATTTTTGGCTAGAGAGGCTTGATGCCCAGCTGGGTCTGGAGCTGTCCCTGGAGCAACTTTGTACCACATGTAATCCAAGAATCTCCCGTGTTAGCTGGGACTTGTCAAGAATGCAGATTCTGAGGACCACGGTCTCAGATACTCTTGTGGGGAGGATATAGTGGCAAGGGTGCTGGCAATGTGTATGTTTAACAATCTTTGTTTCTGGGGACCAGAACGAAGCTAACGTAGGAAGTTGTGGAAAGAGGTGGCTAAGGCCAGGCGAAATCAAGGCTGGGAGAAGCTAAGTGATTCACACTAGAGCATGCAGCCACGCTGGGCGGGTTCTGCTGCTCTGTGCACCTGGCATTGAGGGACCAGAGAAAGATGATGAAGTAAACACTTTCCCAGCCACTCTCTGTCACACCTGATCATTTACTTCGTAGACTTTATTATTTGCAGAAATCATCTGGTTGACTGTTTACTTGTTTATATTATTTACGTCATTTTTTGACACATTTACTTTTAGTTTTCCTTAAAGAAAGTGTCACAGATATTATTGAATATTTTCCCATTCCAATTCCCTCCCTTCTTCCCCAGAGAATCCACTATCTTTAAATTTGTTTGAATCATCCCATCCAGGTTTTTAAATTATCTGAATCTGTCTATCTATCTGAATCTACGATGGATGCTATTATTTTGTGTTCTTAAAACTTTTACATAATGTCATACTGTGTGTATCCTTTTACAACTTGCTTTTTCAAAGTTTTGTTTTGAAGATTTATCTTTGTTGAAATATGTATTTAAGTTCACCCGTTGCACCTATTAGATACTGTCTCTCTATGTATATGCATATACATATACATGTATTAGTTATATAGTCTCCTGCTGAAGAAATTTACATAACTCTCTGTTTTGCACCATTTCAAAAGATACTGCCCTCACCAGTGTTGCCTATCTGTTCTTGTAGACCTGGGCTAGACTTTTTCTAAAGAAAATTCCTGGAAGCAGCATTGCTGGGTCCTAGGGTGTGTGCAGATCTACAATTTTAGAGGACTGTCAATTTCTTGTCCAGGTGGTTGTACCAATTTACATTCCCATTATCTAATTTTGAGAATTCCCATTTCCTTTCATCCTTGACAACTCTTGGCATTGTCAGATGCTGTGATTTTTATCAATCTGTCCACTAAAAAATAATTTCTCATGCTTACTAGAGGGGAAAGGAGTAAGGGGAGAGTGAAAAGGGTAAATGAGGACAATTTGTATGGTGACGAATGGAAACTAAACTTTTGGTGGTGAACACAATTTAGTGTACACAGAAGTTGAAATATAGTGATATACACATGAAATTTATGTAATGTTATAAATGAATGTTACCTCAATTTAAAAAATTATGGCTATATTATTTTAACAGCTTCGTTGAGATATAATTGACATACAAAAAACTGCACATATTTAATGTATACAATTTGATGGGTGTGAACATATGCATATACTCATGAAATCATAAACATATCCATCACCTCCAAAAATTTCCTCTTGCCTCCTTTTTTTGAGGCAAAAAGAAAACACTTAACTTGAGATCTACTCTTTAAAATTTTTCTGTGTACAATACAGCATGGTTAACTGTAGGCACTATGTTGTACAGCAGATCTCCAGAACTTATTCATCTTGTATAACTGAAATTTTATACTCATTAAACAACAACTCTCTATTTCCACTTCCTCTCACTCCTTGGTAACCACCAATTTACTCTTTGCTTCTATGATTTTGACTACTTTAGATACCTCATATAAGTGGGCTCTCGTAATATTTGTCCTGTGACTGGCTTATTTCACTTAGCATAATGTCCTCCAGGTTCATCCATGTTGTTTCATATGGCAGGATCTCCTTCTTTTTTAAGCCTGATATTCCATTGTATATACCACACTTTCTTTATCCATTCATCCATTAATGGACATTTAAGTTGTTTCCGTATCTCGGCTACTGTGAATTATGCTGCTACGAACATGGGAGTGCAGATAGCCCTTCAAAATACTGATTTCATTTCCTTTGGATATATACCCAGTGGTAGAATCGCTGGATCATATGGCAGTTCTATTCTTAATTTTTTGAAGAATCCCCATACTGTTTTCCATACAGGCGGCACCATTTTTCATTCCCACCAACAGTGTGCAAGAGTTACAACTTCTCCACATCCTCACCAACCTTGTTATCTTTTTTTCTTTTGATAATAGCCATCCTAATTTTGACTGGAAGTTAATCTCCATGAAGACAAAGACTGTTGTGAAATTGTTTGCCTATGTGTTGACAGTGCCTGGCACAGAGGAAGCACTGAATAAATACTGGATGAATAAATGAATGAATGAATGAATGAATGAATGAATAACATACAGGAATGTCAGGCTTGTTTTCTTTCCCCCCAGGCCTGATATTTCTTGTAAAGACTTGGATCTCCACTGACTGAAATGCGCTTCACCATTTTGCTGATCCTTCCTCAGAGGAGAGAGAGGAATTGGTAAATTTGGGAAGCATAAACCAGAGGTGGTCAGCTCAGACTCTCCCTTCTTGCAAGCAAGCTGTCTGACACCATGTCTGTGGCTCCCGCTCCAGGGGCAGGCTCTTCTCAGCCTAGGGACGTCTGCCCCCATCCAGAGCTGCCTATAACCCCATGGGTAAATTAGCTTAATCCTAGACTTTAGGTGGCAAGCCCATAAGGCTCTTGCTCCAAGCTACATACTCCAGCTCTGCATTTATAGTAAGGAAGGGGAGAGTTTGGTACTCTATCAGCCAAAGTATTTTTTTCCTGTTAATTTATGTAGAACCTGGATAGGGAAGAAGGGTGCTATTTATCAGGCACCTTCAGAAACCTTCAGCACTCTAGGACTCTAAAATAATCTAACAAAGCCCAAATGCTCTTTAAAGAACCCAATGAGTTGGAGAGCTAATTTTCTGGAAGCAGTATAGTGGTGAAAGTCCAGGAGTCGAACTCTTGGCCACCATCTCCAGTATGCTGTGTGGCCTGAACACGGCATTTGACCTCTAGGACCCTCAATTTTGCTACTGCCAAAATTGGGATATTAATTCCCACCAGAACTGTTGTGAGGATCAAATAAATCAAATAGACTTCCACTAATGAAAGCGCTTTGTTAAATGAAGAGCTGCATATGTGTTCAAGGGAATTATTATTATTACTGAAATAGAACAATGCTACATAGTTCCATAATCATTATTGGCTTAAATACAATGATTAAATTCTCTTTCCCTGAGCAGGCACGCATAAAATATTGTGCATATTTCTCTGGTGTACCTCAAGCTTCACAAACTGATTAATTATAATAAGAGGATTTTTCCTGTTTTTTGGATACAGAAGAAGTATTTTTCCTAAATTGTCTAAAATGGTGCTATTTTGTTAATTATGGAATGGATTTTTTTTTACCCCATACTTATAACTGAATGTGATTTGATTTTTCACATTTCTTCAATATGTGGATTTCTTCTGTAAAAAGCTGTCCATTAATAAATTTGTCCATGTATAATTTCAGAAAGGGCAAAGATGGCAATGGAGATATGAGAATTCAAACTCGTTGCTATGTTGCACCCATTTCACATTTTAAAATGGAAAAAATTTCATTGGGGTCAGTTTTTTATTGCTTGGAAACAACATGGGTTTTGAAGTTCTGATTTCAAATTTACGACTTTTTAGCTGTGTTACATCAGGCAACTCACCTAACCTCTCAGAGCCTTAGTTTCCTTACCTTAAAAGAAGTATAAGGGAATTGAATGAGATAATGTATTTCAAACTAAGAATAAGGTACATATTAGAAATATGTTCCATAAATATTCACTTAACCCCTCACCCTTGGGCACTGGGTAAAAATCAAAATTTAATAACAAAATTTCTGAATTTTATGGCTTAAGTACAGAGAGTAAGAAATAGCAAAAGAAGTCTAAATAGAATTCTATTGGCAGGGATCTCTGGGTTATTTTCCAGGTTGGTCTAGAGCGGCATTAATTTGGCACATTGGGAAGTCATTTTTTTTTTAAGTTATTTTTAGAAGTATTGAGCGATCATTAAGCTTAGTAGGTCTGTCATTGGTTTTAAGACATAATTAACTAGATACTCCTAGAAAACCCCAGGAAGTCATTTCAATCTGTTGGGAAGTAATATTAACTCTTTCCGACAATAATGGAATAATTTGGAATTTTTTACTGTGATTCCTACTACACGCCCAAACCTTATTAATCGTGTAAAATTGAGAAAAGGACCATTAGAACCCCCCAAAACAGACATCTACCGTCTGGTTGGCTGAGGGATAGAAAACCCCAGCCAAGTGGCTCATCACAGAGTAAGGTCTACAAACTCAGGGACATTCTGCGAAGTTATGATCTCTGCCGAGTCAGGGACCTGGAGAACGCACTGCTGCAGATATGGGAGTGCGTGTACAAGGGAGCCTGATGCAGAGGAAGAAATATAACAGCACCGAAGAGTTCCTTCTGTTAGTTGAGTAATGTATTCCCTCTTCAAGTAAATTAGTGAGGAGAAAGCTGAGTGTGGTTGAAAAAGGAAAACTGAACTCACACTTGGTGTTTGAAGGGGCTTATGAACAATACTCCTCTCTTTCACACTCACGTTCCAAATAAAGTGAGATACAGATACAGGAGTCAGGCAGCTAGAGATGAAAATTTCACCTATGTTAATAAGATTAGAAAACTTGGTTTAGGTATGAGGTTAAGAGGGTTTCTGAATACTTTACCCCAAAATTAAACTTAGTTCCTGAAACTATGGGTGAGTTCTGCAGGGAAAGAAGCTCCATGCTAACTTTGCTGAGGAGCCAAAAGCTGATGAAAACCTGAGCTCAAGGAAAGCTCGTGCATGTGCGAATGTGCAAGAACACACTCCGTTACCATAGACGGACCTACCAGGCATTCTCGACTCCACCCACTCTATCACCACCACCCCCACAGACTAATTGGTCACCCTGCCCTACCTCCTAAAATGTCCCCAGTCCCCCCAGTTCCCGTCCTTACTACGATGGCTGTAGTTCTGGTCTTTATCCACACTATAGCATCAAAGTCCCCTCCCATTTCTCCTCCTGCCCGGCTTGAGTCTTCTCAGCATCCTCTCCTAGCATGGCCCCTCTTGGCACTTTACCCTGCAGCCACAGTGAACCAGTTATCATCAGCAAAACACCAACTGCTTCACGCCTCTGTATTCTTGCACACGCTCTTCTCTCTCCCTGGAACACAATGGCCTTGCTGCACTCCCTTGTTCCACTTCCTTTTTCTAAATCCATCCCAGATATCGCTTCTTCCAGCTCCTCCCGCTGCACAGTTCATCATTCCTTCCTCTGTGCGATCCCTGTACTTTCCCAGGGCCATTTCATTGCACTTGTCATGCTGGACCCTAAATCTGTTTACTTGCTTCTCTCCAGTATCAAATTTTTGAGCTTCACGAGGACAGGAATCATGTCTATTTTATGTTTATGTTCCCAGCATCTAACACAGAGCTTGATAATGCTTGAGGAATCGAATCAAATGGAATGTGTTGTCTGAAAAGTGTGAGGCATGACTTCATTAAGCAAGTATAGGGAGGGTTTCCATCAAGCCTCATAACAGGAGAGAACGTTTTCTTGCTTCCAAATGCACTGGAGCTATAACCCACCGATTACTGCTGTGCATGAAAACATAAACACAAGACTTTAAATTCCACTCTGTGGATGTTGCCATATAATTCAAATGAATCCACATTTTGCGCCATCTGGTAATAACCTGTCCGTGTTCCTATTGCTGCAAACAAAGGGAAAGAGGCAGGTAATGTTATGCAGAATGTCACAAAGAGGCAAATGCGTATCTTATCTCCTGTCTTGGCAAGATTGAGTATTCAGATGCATTCTTCTGTGCAGATTAAATTCGCTGTCTCTTCAGTGGGAGTTATGAACCCTTTGGGGCGGGAGAACTGAGCGCTTGAGACCCAAAGCGCTAATGAATTTTTCATGGAATAATCTTCTTTACTCTGAAGAGAAGAGGATGTATTGCCAACTCAGGGTTCTCATGAACTTCTATAGAAAAGGGGATAATTGGGGAGCCATTTTAAAGTTTCCCTTTAGCTGTGAATCTCTCTACTGGATCTCAGCCAAATTTAAAGTTCTCTGTTCAAGGATAAACCAAGAAAACTTCTGGAAGTGCAACTGGGTGGGGAGAAGGCATTTTCAGTCTATGTGACGGCAACAAATGTACCAGCATTAAACTCAGCACTGCATGCAGTGTTAGACAAGAAGACACCTTAAAAGTGATCGAACCACATCCATTTTACAGATAAGGAAATTGAGGCCCAGAGAGAAGTGATATGACAAGATATTGTCCAATTCAAAATTTCACGATTTCATCTGGCCTAGAGTATTGCAAATGACTTCTGTAGATGTAGATATTTTTCTCGTCTTTTCTTTTTTCCCAAATGGTAGAAATTCCAACTTCAGCTTGAGCTTAAGCAAAATGTGATATATATTAGCTAAATAAATGTCCTGAATAGTTCTCAAGCATGACTTGATCAACACACTGAACATTGGCACCTCTCTCTCTTTACTCTGCTCTTGTCTGTGTTGCCCTCGTTTTCAGACTCCACATGGTGACAAGAAGGCTGCCTATAACACCAGGCCTATATCCTCCTAGATTCAAACGCAACAGAAAAAGCACCCATCTCACTCAGCAGACTTGGTAGAAGTCTCATTGCATCTCATTGACTTTGAATGGCTCCTGCGTCCATCCCTAAAACAATTACTGTGATCAAGAGGGTGTAATGCCCTGATTGGCCATTCTGAAGTCACATGCCCACTATTAAAGCTGAGTGTGAAATCAACTCCAACTGAAGCATATGGATTGGGAGTGGGAGAAGAGGTGGTTCTTTAGAATGAATTGGAGTAGGCCTATCCAAAAGAGAGTGAGTGGAGGCAGGAGGGAGATAAATGTTGTCACATTTGTTAGTTTTCCCTTCTCAATTCTCATCACTTGCACTCCACTCACTTCTTAAATTCCTAAAAGCCATTATTCCAAACACAACCAGAATGATCTCTCTAGCCTGAAAATATGGCTTGAAACTGTCAGGAAGGGAAAACTTTTCCTCTACCCTCTTAGGTTTAGTATTTGAGGGCCTGTGAATTAAACTGACAAAAGACAGGTTAGCAAAAGAAAGACATATTTAACCACATACACACAGGAGTTTCGTAGCTTAGGGATAAGGACAAATTCTTGCAGAGCATAGAATGATCTGGCCCCTTTTCATCATTCTGGCTGCCTTTGAAACCTGATTTCTTACTCCCCTGACTTTTGTCTTACACTTTCTTGAATATTCTGTGCTCTTTACATTTTTGATTTTGTTATATAATGCCTCCTCTGTTGAGAATGCCTTCACCCACCATCCTTGTTGAGTCTAGTTCTCAATATCCAGGACACTGGGAGGGTATGTGATGGGAGTAAGGGTTTTTCTGGGTCTGTGGCCATTGGACTTTTGCCAAGCCTAATTATTGTAAAATATCTCTTCACATAGTTGAAACTGTTTACAGTGTGTCTGACGCTTAACAGTAAAATAAGTTGATGAGAGGGCAGGACCTGGGATCCAATTCTAGGTCTTCTGTTTTCAGATCCAATACCAGTTTTACAACTAGGAAAAAAACAAACCTGAGAGAAACAGAAACAGAGAGAGACAGAGAATGAGAATTCTGTAACTCTGTCAGGGATCCTAGAATTCCATTTACTTTGGGTGGTTTTTCCTTTCTGAAAGCTGAAGGATATATTCTGGGTTAGATGTTTGGAGACAAATTCTCTGTCACTTCACATACAACTCAGGGAAATAAAAGTAAGTCTGTTGATGAACATGATGTAATCTATGCAGAAATAGAAGTACAATGATGTACACCTGAAATTTTTACAATGTTATAAACCAATGTTACTGCAATAAACAAAAAATTTAAAAAAAATAAAAAATAAAAAAAATAAAATAAAAGTAAGTCTGACAAACCTGCTGCTTCTCCTTCTCCGCCATCCTGCCTGTCCTCAAAGAAGAACTCCACAAGAATAGTCTCCTTTGCTAAAATAAGTCATGGAACCCTCCAAGGTTTTAGAACACCCGATTCTCTTCTAGACAATACCATAAGCTCCTGGAGAATAGGGAATATTTATTTCTTGCCCATGGTTGTATCTTCAGAGCCTTGTACGCTAATTAGAACATAAAGTGAGTCAAAAAAGAATGTTTTTCTAAATGAATGAATAAAAAGGAAGAGTTATGTAAGTAGCCACATGTTGCTGGGTTTCTCTCTCTCGCTCTCTGGTTCTTCTGCCTCCTAGGCCTCCAGAAGGGCACTGCCTCACCCCTTAAAGTATATGACCTGTTTCTTCTTGGTGCAGCATCAAGGCCAATATGCACTAAGAGAACCTCACTAAACACCAACTCCTAACGGAATAGTGCAGAGAAGACAAATAGATTTCTAAGGTCGTGATTCAGATGCTCCCTCTCTGCACTCCAGCTCTAAGTAGGTAGAACAGTTGCTCAGCCACTGGCCAAGCTGCTGCCTTTCCTGGAATTCAACCTGCTTTGGTGTAAACAGTATTGCTTTGTGTCTTTTCCTACCCTCTACCTCCCTGACGTGTTGTCAGGTAACTTGGTCTCCATCAAAGGGAAATCCACAGAAATCAGACTGTAACCCTCCCTCGTCTCCTTCTTCCGCATCTGTGTCCTCTTATCTGTTTCAACCCTAGAATCTAATATGAAGGAAGTCACATCCACAGTCCATCGGTAAATATCCCAGTGTATAAATCATCTCTATGCATCATCTTCTTGTGTGCACCTGTACAAAAGAAGTCTATGTGGCCATTGGGTGTGCCATTCAGATCGCCCTTCAAGAGAAATATAATTGGATGACAATCTTCTGCTGTTGCACCTTCGAATCTACAGCCATCTTCACACCAAGGCCACGCGATGTCTGGGTTGCTCCCAGTTCCCAGGCAGTGACTCAACATGATGGATTACTAGAGCTCAGCCATTTCTGCCCAACACAGGACACCTCTAATGGTCAGTCTTTGCTAGAGATCTTTCCATTGGCCCAGGCAAGACTCTCAGAACTTCCCTGCAGTTTGGGGTCACTCCTACCCAATCATCCTTATTTCCCTCTCTCCTTTTACAGATCTCACACCCACATCACATTCTGAAGGGTCTCCCTGCTTATTCCTGCTCCTTTTCCCCTTTTTCCTTCACAGGCATTTCCCTCAATACATCTCTTGCACATCTAATTCCATTTTGATGTATATTTCTCAGAGACCCGAAACTGACGCAAAGTAACCTGAAACTGACACAAAGTATATCATTCAAAAGTCACAGTCAGTACTACATCAGAACAGGGGTAAAATATTCTTTCTATTTCTTATATAACTGGAATATTTGGTTTCATATTCCAAGGGAGTGGAATAAAATTATAAAGACCTGAGATCAAATTCTTTCTCACTTATAAGCTATGTGACTTTGGGAAAATAGCAAATCTATGAACATCAAAATAATTCCCCAAACGGGGATGGGAGTAAAAGGGTTATTTTTGTCTACGGTCCTAAATCAACAGTCAATTGGGAGAAAGATTAGGAAATACGGGAGTATTAGGAAGTATTAGGAGGTATTAGGAAGTAGGAAAAGTAGATAGTTTAGATGACAAATCAATATTTGTTCTCACTTAAAGTTTATTACCAAGTCAGAGTATATGCTCAATAAAAGAAGAATGCAGAATGTGTGGATCATGGCCTCTGGAGCCAGACTGCCCGAGTTCGAGTCCTGGCTCTGGCACTTTCTAGTTTTGTGGTCTTGGGCAAGTTACCTAACTTTTCTGTGCCTCCATTTCTTGTCTGTGAAATGGGGATAATAATAGTACCTACCTCCTAGAATTGTTTTGAGGATTAAATGAATTTATAAATGGCAACACTTAGTGCATGGTACCTGGTAAGCAGAGGTGAATGTTCGCTATGACAACTTGCAAGGCTTTTTGCCCTTCATTTGCTTTCTCATCTTATCATGTCCCTCCCTCCCCACTCCCATCCCAAAACTGCACACTGATAACAGTGATCTTAGCTGGATGCCTTGACACCAACTGCCACCTCCTACCCCCAACCTGCGTCCCAACATACACATTTTTTTTAACATTTTGACCCTGTGAATTGTAAATGATAATTCTCATTATCAAGGTCAGAAAGAAATAAAAAGATATTTTGGATGCAATTGAATTAATATTGCCCCAGGGTATTTTTCTTGGACTTTTTTTTTCATAAGTGCTAGATGTCAGCTCATTTTCTCATGATTTTCCTCTCTCTCTGCAAATTAGAAGCACATTATCCTGCTAATTAGGGAAACTGGTTAGTTCGGCTTCAGTCTATTGAGGATTTTATTAAACACTGCTCTCACACATTTGGTTCTAGATAAAATAGGCTCACTTCCTAACATTTATAGACTATATTAAAATGTGTGCAGCCCCTTTAACTACATTGTCTCATCTAAAACACACAATGTGCTTAATAGGTAGGGATTTTTATTTCTATCAGATGCATAATGAAACAGAGATGCAAAGACTGACTGCACAATTAGTAAGAGGCAGAGCAGGGGTAAAATCCTCAGTGATTAGTAGTAGGCTTGGCCACTTGTTTCATCCCTAGGTTCGAATTCCACTTTCAATTCTTCCCAGCTGTGTGACTGAGCAAGTTCCTTATTGTCTCTGAACCTGCCAAACAATGCCTCCCTCTGGTGTCTCTTCCCCTTCTTAGAAGGAGAGCAATCCTATCCGATTAGGGTCCCCCCCTCATTTAACCTTAATTACCTCCTTAAAGGCGCTATCTCCAAATACAGTCACATTGGGGGTTAGTGCCTCAGCAAATAAAATTCGGGCTGACCATGCAGCCATTAAAATGTGAGATGGGGGCTGGCCTGGTGGCATAGTGGTTAAGTTTGCACGCTCTGCTTCAGTGGCCCGGAGTTCACAGGTTCGGATCCCAGGCATGGACCTATGCACTGCTTATCAAGCCATGCTGTGGCAGCATCCCACATACAAAATAGAGGAAGATGGGCACGAATGTTAGCCCAGGGCCAATCTTCCTCAGGAAAAAGAGGAAGATTGGCAATGGAGGTTAGCTCAGGGCTAATCTTCCTCACCAGAAAAAATAAAAGACAAAAAATGTGAGATGCATGTATACATGATCCTATGTATAAAGGTGATGTATATGAGACAATTTTTTACTTCATCCATTCTAATAGATGTGTAGTGATATCTCATCATGTTTTAATTTACATTTTCTCAATGACTAATGATATTGAACATCTTTTCATGTGCTTATTTGCCATCTATATATCTTTTTCAGTGAAATTTGTATCATTTACCCATTTTTTTTAAATTTAAATGTTTGTTTTTCTTTATTGTTGAGGTTTGAGAATTCTTGATACATTCTTGTCCATAGTCCTTTGTTGGTTATGTGATTTGCAAATGTTTTTTCCCAGATTGTAGCTTACGCTTTCTTTCTCATCATGTGGGCTCTTGCTGAGCAAGACTTTTTAATTTTGATGAAGAATATTTTATCCATGTTTATTTTTATGGGCCATACTTTTGATGTCAAGTTCAAGAACTCTGCTAGTCATAGATACCAAAGTTTCCTCCTATGTTATTTTCCTAAAAGTTTTATAATTTTATGTTTTACAGTTAATTCTGTGGGACGTTAGAGTTCATTTTTGTATAAGGCAAGAGGTTTAGGTCTGCAGCCTGAGATTTCCACCAAAGGTGTAGCTGAGCAATTCCTGTGACAACTGCACTCTTCAGTTTGTTTATACTTATTCACTGCCACTTTTATTCCAACTCTGGTAGACTAAATATTATGTTACCAGTTAACATCTGCCTTCCAATTATTCATTCTTTATGGCAACTGAACGTGATATGTTCGCCTACATCCCATCAACCCTGACAGAAGTAATACAAAGCCTTATCACTTAACTTGGATTTAATAGCTTTTGAATGGGTCTGATTATGAAAATACTCTCAGCTCATTATTTGCTGTGGCCAAGGTGGATGATATGTTACAGTGCCACCAGCAATGCTGGAAGGGGTCAGCGCTCAGCTGTTACCAATGTCACATTGGCCACAGTGACGCAGGTGTCTAGACTCAATGCCAGAAAAACAGGCAAGTTGAATGACAGAAGCCACTGGAGGCTGAAAGACATTTTGTAAATATATAAGGAAAAGATTTAGAAGCAAAGAATAGAGGAGTTGGAAGAAACCTTAAGGATCATTCAACTTTCTAATCTTACAAATGTGGAAACTGAGACCCAGAGAGGGAAAGAAACATATTCAAGGTCATATAGCCAGTTTCTAGAAGAATTACTTGGGCAGTTACCCAGGACTTGAACCCAGAAGTCATCCAAGCTTCATCTTTTTAAAGGCATATTGCATACCTTTGCCAATTCTATTTTCTTAAAGATTCAATGGATAGCTCACCATTTCATCAGTGTTCATCTCAATTTCCTTTAAGACACTTGAATAAGATACCTACAATTTCCTACAGATACTTAAAATAAATCAGAGTCAATAATGTGTGCTCATTTGGAAAGTACTTTATGAAGTTCCTCTTGTTAATATTGCTGCTTCCTTCTCTTTTATCCAGTCTACATTACATTTCTCCTAGCTTGTTTGATTTTAGGAGAAAAATACATTTATGTGGCACTAACGAACCCACTATGATTATCTCTGTAATCATACATGTATGTGTGACTGCTTTTATATGTGGCTTTAAAGGAGCAGAAGATAAAAAAAGTTTATTTGCTATTTACCATGATGCCCAGCACATGTTTTATCCTCAATACGTACATATTGAATATAGTAAAGCATTGACTTATTAATTAATGTCTGCAGGGTTCAGGTTATTAAAAAAAATACCACATAACTCAGTAAGGAAACTTGTTTCAGGACAAATTATTTTTTGACCAAAAGACTATGGACAGGAATTGAGGGGAAGACTGAGTGAAAGAGAAGCTTGTTTACCAGCATAGAAATCGACCTCTTTGGAATTCTATCACTCAGACAGTAAATATTTACTGAGGTTTTATTATTGCCCCCAATGATCCTACCTCGCCCCACTTCCTTGGAGAAGGATTATACATCTGCTCTTGTTGCCATGGGACTTGCAGTGTCCACCCTCACCATGTAAGGAGTACAGTAGTCCCCCTTTATCCACAGTTTCACTTGCTGCAGTTTCAGTTACCTGTGGTCAACCACGGTCCAAAAAATTAAATGGAAAATTCCGGAAATAAACAATTCATAAGTTTTAAATTGTACGCTGTTCTGAGAAGCGTGATGAAATCTCAGCCGACCTGCTCTGTCCATCTGGGACACAAATCATCCCTTTGTGCAGCATCTCCATGCTGTATACCCTACGTGCCCGTTAGTCACTTAGTAGCTTTCTTGGTTATCAGATCAACTGTCGTGGTAATCACAATGCTTATGTTCCAGTAATCTTTATTTGACTTAATAATGGTCCCCCAAGTGCAAGAGTAGTGATGCTGGCCATCCTAATATGCCAAAGAGAAGCAGTAAAGTGCTTCCTTTGAGCGAAAAGGTGAAAGTTCTCTACTTAATAAGGAAAGGAAAAAAATTGTATGCTGAGGTTGCTAAGATTTATGGTAACTTTTTTTACAGTATAAGGTTATAATGGTTCTATTTTATTATTAGTTGTTAATCTCTTACTATGCTAAATTTATAAATTAAACTTTGTCATCAGTGTGTATATATAGAAAAAGACATAGTATGCATAAGGTTCACTATTATCCCGTGTTTCAGGCATCCTTTGGGGGTCTTGAAACGTATCCCCCACAGATAAGGGGGGACTACTGTATTTCAATCTGACCCTCTGGTGTTGGGCGTGGCCTCATAACCCACTTTGGACAATGGATGTGAGTGGATGGAACCTTTGTTACACCCACCTGAAGGTAGCGTAATTTCCCTCTAGACTTGTTTGCTTCCTCCAGGATAATGGTACTCACCAGAGAAATTGCTCATTCAACCTGGGCGCCAAAATGAGAAGATAATTGAGAAGAGCAATAACAGCCACCCTGCAGCTGCCAACTATAATCTGAGTGAGAAATGAAGGCTCCTTGTTGTAAGTCACTGAGATTCTAGACTGTTTATTACTGTAGCAATGATGACTAATACATACATGAAATTTAAACTGTTTCATTCATCAATGGTCACAAATTATCTGTTTCCAAAGCAAAATGTGTTATCTAAGGAAGATTCTTTTGTTAAAAGTAAAGTTACTAAAACTCAATCCTTATTTATCCCTGATATATTTATCACATAATTTTTTCCTATATCATTTTTCTGTAACTCTCCATTCTATCAAGTCATGGGACATATGATTAAGCATTGGCTAACCTTTCAGATACCTTCAATAATTCAATATTTAAATATGTTTAACTCTGTATAAAAGTATACAAGTTTATTACAGGGAAATTACAGACTCATTATGGAAAATGCATCAATGGGTATATTAACTTAGAAAGATTTGATATTGTATGAGTATGCAGTCTTTCTTTTCAACAATATAGTTTTTTAAGGCATTCACTCAAGCTATATTTCCTCTTTGAAAATTTCTGCATATAAGTCCTGAACATTTTTTGTTAAATATATTACTACGTATTTCTTTAAACAATGTTAGTGTTATGAGAATGGGGTTTTATTCATAAAATTTTCTGCCTGGTTATAGCTGTAGTGTAGAAAAACAACTAGGTATGTATTCTTTATAAAGCCACTGCCTTGACTTTTTTATTCGTTCTAATAGTTTTCAGATCGCCCTTGAGTTTTCTCATTTCATTGCCTATAAACAATAATAATAATTTTGTATCATGCTTTCACATAGGTAAAACTCTATGTCGACTTCATGTCTTTGGAAGAAAATTCCCATGGAAACATTTACCAAAAGTGGTAATACAGTTGTCCTTGCCTTTTTTCTTATTCTTAATAAGATTATTAAATAAGAATACTTTTATCAAACTATGAATGTACTTCTTTATTTTTAAATAATTATATACTTATTTGTTTCATTAGGAATAGTCATTGAATTTTCCCAAATGCTTTTCCAACATCTATTAAGATAATCATATTTCTATTTTGGGTAAGGAACAAGATAGAATGATTTGCATCAAATAAACCAACATCCTGTCATGCTGAAGTTTTTGAAACACTAATTTGAAGCCCCTTAGAATTATCTGATTGGAACAGAGATGCATCTTGAACAGATAGACCCAGGAGTATGGGCAGTTTTCTTCCTCCAGTTTACCAGCACTTCCTCTTCCTCACTACCCAACCAAAGCAGACCCTGTCCTGTTTCCACTCCTAGATTCCCTCCAGGCAGGCATGACTGCCTCTATTCTGAGCTGTTTTCCCAGTTTATTTCATCTGCTGCCTCATGGGAATAATTATATTCACTTGAGTACTGAGTATTACCCTCTTTCTCTAGAATCTAAAATTGATTTTTCCTTCATTCAAGGCCAACCTTTTTCCCCAATGAATGTAACATCTTCCTTTTTACCTTCCACCATCACCTGGCCTCTAGCCCCACAATCTTAATAAAGCAAAGTTCCTTCCCTCATGATATTTATGTTCTGAAAGGAGAAGACAAAAAAGAAGGCACGTGTCAGATGATGATAAGTACCAAAAAGAAAAATAAAGCAGAGGAAGGGGCCGCGGGAATAATGTGTTAGCGTTAGCAAAGACCTCTACGAAGTGAAGAAGACCCAGAGAGATGTCTAGCGAAAAAGCATTCCAGACAGTGGGAACAGCTAATGCAAATACTCTGAGACAGGGCGTGCTTAGCAGATATGAGGAACAGCAAGGGACCATAACAGACAGCTGCATCAGAATAAAGCCTTGGAAGGGACATGGGGATGTGACCTGAAAGACAGGTCCAGGTAACAATGAGTCACTTAAGCCACAGTTAGGGCTTTGGTTATTGGTCTGAGGGTGGTGGGTAGTCATCGGAACATTTTGAGCAGAGGAGTGGTCTATGATGATAAGTGCTCCATAATGATTGGATAAAATCAATGAGCAAACAAATGTTCATTGTAACTCCAAAATTTTGTAATTGGCGCCCCAACTCCCTTTCCCTTTAAGGAATATGGGCAGAACTGAGTTGAAATGGTAAAGGCACTGTGCAGCCTTTTCCTTTATTCCTAGTGACTTGCCTGTAGAGATGCTTAATTATTTATACTGCCTTTAGGAAGTGCCGCTGGGCTCTGCTGCTTTGGATGCCGTTTCTATTATTATTCGTCTCAGAGCTATTTCTTATTTCCTCCAGCACAACCAAGGTGGTGAAATAAGTAACCACACTTCCTTTTTCTAAAGCTCTTGAAGTGCTCAGCTCAGCAGTATTCAGACTCCTCGAGCATTTAATGAGAACTATGGAAGACCTAATTTCCTTTGTTGTCCTTGGTTCCCTCAACCTCAGATAATCAGATAAGGAGCAGTACAAGGGGATCAGTGGGTTATTTCAATGATTTCTCTCCACCGTTTGCTGTTCATGTGCAATCCCAGCATACCTACGTTCTTTTGTTAGCCTTTTTTCAAAACTTACTATGAGGTGGCTTTCTCCTTCTTCACTGCAAAAAATATCTACAAATGCTAGATAGTTGCTTGCTGGATAGGGCTAGGAGTCTTCATTTTTTGTGACTTCTTTCTGTCTTTCTCTTTCTTTCCTTTTCCTCAATCTTTCTGTTTTTTTCTTTTGATCAGATTACTAATTTAAATTATGAAATGTTCCAAGACTCCAAAATTATTTAATAAATGTTAATTGTATGGCCCTGTGCTATGTAGTGTTTACAGAGTTTGGAAGCACACAGCCTCTATTATGGGGATGAATGCAGCCAGTGTAAAAGGAAATGTCAACATATCTGGTATTCAGGTGCGGTGATCACGATTTGGTAACGAATTTAATTTACTTAATATATGTTGAGAGCCTGCTATGTGCAAAATTCTACATTGGTACTAGTAGCAAATGGTTGACACTCCTTGGGTCATGGATTAGTGGGAGAGGTGTACATATAAGTGTTATTATTTTTGCAAAGCTGACAGACACCAGTGTAGATAGGTGAAAAAAAAAAAGAAACATAGATACTGAGAGTGAAAAGTATTTTATTACAGTTGGATCTTGAGTTAGGATGTGAGGCAAAGGCAGAGCTTCAACAAGTAGATGTGAGTTTGTGAATATTCTAGATATCTTGGGGGAAAAATTCCTAGCATGATAGGCATAAAAGGAAAGTTTTTGAAAAGGCTAAGTAGGTTAAGGATACAGGCGAATTCTTTGTATTATTTCTTTCAACTGCATGTGAATCAACAATTTTCTGAAAGTAAAATGTTTAATTTAAAAAATGAGAGGGAAACGATGTCACACAAGGGCAAAGTAATAATGTCTGCTGTCCAATGGAGGAGTTGGTCCTGCCACCAAATCAACCACTGAGCTAAAAAGAGTGATTGGGATTAACTATATTGGAACCCTGGAAGCTGATCTGACACATCACAACCAGGACAGCACTCAGTGAAGGGAGAGGCTGCTGATCTTTTATGAGTGAGTGGCGTGCTAGAACCAACTACCATCTCTCATTCATCAGCTGTGGGCATAGCATCTCATATTTTGGAGTGCTAGGTAGTGGGACCTTGTCCTCCAAAAATTTAGGTTTGTGTGTTTACGCTGGTCTGGCAGTGCCCTGAGGGAACTGTGTAGATGGTGCTTTAGTTTTGGCCCTCTCAGCAGAAGCAGTATCCCCCAGCAGCATCTACCAGAAGATTTGAAGAGATAGGACCCCTTCTTACTTTCTCTCCCTTTTTAGAGCCAGACATTTAAGGAAATATTTTCAGGTCACTAGCTGATTACAGAGATACTGAAACAGAAACTTCAGTGGCCACGCACAACAAGGAATACACAATTTGCAAAAATAGTCTGGAAAAGTCACACACCTAAATTTAAAGCTAAAACTATAATTCTCTTGGAAGAAAATGTAGGAAAAAATCTTCAAGATCATAGGTTTGGCAATGATTTCTTAAATATGACACTATAACCACAGCCAATTAAAAAATAAATAAATTAGATTTCATCAAAATTAAAAAAGAAAAACTTTTGAGCATCAAAGTACAGTTTCAAGACAGTGAAAAGACAGCCGACAGTGGGAGAAAAATATTTGTAAATCTTATATCTGATAAGAGATTAATATCTAGGGTATATAAAGAACTCCTACAACTCAATAACAAAAAGATAAACAACCAAATTAAAGGCAGAGGACTTGAATAGACATTTCTCCGAAGAAGATATACTAGTGCCAATAAGTACATGAAAAGATGCTCAACATCATGCATCATTAGGAAAATGCAAATGAAAACTGTAATGAGATACCACTTCACACTCGTAGGATGGCTATTATCAAAACAACAGAAAATAGCAAGTGTTGGCAAGGATGTAGAGAAATTGGAACCCTTGTGAATTGCTAGTGAGAATGTCAAATGGTTTAGCCACAATGGAAGAGAGTTTGGTAGTTCCTCAAAATATTAAACATAGAATTGCCATTTGACTCAGCAATTTCACTTTTAGGTATATACCCAAAAGAATTGAATACAGGAACTCAACTAGATACTTGTACACCAGTATTCATAGCAGCACTATTCACAATAGTCAAAAGGTAGAATCAACCCAAGTGTCTATCAACAAATGAATGGATAAACAAGATGTGGTATACACATACCATCAAATATTATTCAGCTAAAAAAAAGGAATGAAGTTCCAATACAGGATGCTATAGCATGGATGAGTCTTGGAAACATTATGCTAAGTGAAATAAGCCATACACAAAAGGCCAAATACTGTATGTTTACACGTATGTGAGGTATTTAGAATAGGCAAACTCATAGAAACAGAAAGTAGAAAAGAGACTACCAAGAGTAGGGGGAGGAGAGAATTGGGAGTTATTGCTTAATGGGTACAAAGTTTCTGTTTGGGATGATGAAAAATTCTGGAAATAATCGTAAACATTGCACAACATTGTGAATATACTTAATGCTACTGAATTTTATAGTTAAAATGGTAAAATTTTACATTTTATATATTTTACCACAATAAGGAAAAATAGTCCTACTCTCATTAGAAAAGTTAGAATGAAACAAATGTAAGTCATTTCAATAAACGAATGATGATTAAAAACATTATTCATGGGTCAGCTGGTTGTTTCTTTGTTTGGCTGGGCTTGCTCCCTCATCTGTGGTCAATTGGCATTACCTGGGCAGCTCTGCTTCTGGATGTTAGATGGCTGTCATGTGAGGGAATCAGGGAGCAGGGCCTCCTGTTTCTCATGTATTCCCATGTAATTATCACTAGCTAACCCAGACCTCTCCGGGCTCTAAGGAGGGGAGTGGGAGTTGGCAAGGCCTCGGAGTGTGTAGGGTCGGAGCCCAGGCAGTCACTTCTACCACATTCTATTGGTCAAAACAAGTCATAGAGACCTATGGGAAAATAGATTTCACCTTTTCACACAAGGAGTTTCAAAGTTGCATTGCAGGAATAAAGAGAGGTGTGGAGATCTGTGGCCATTTTTTGCAGTCTATCAATATATAAATGCCCTACAATAAAGGATTGAATAAATGAATGATCCAAATGTTGAAATAATAAATAGTTATTGCAATTTTAAAGAATGTTCAATGAAATGGGGGAAATGACATATGTAAAATTAAATAATATACACAATATTAATATATACATACATATTTGGTAGTTTGTGCGTATATATGAATACATATATTTATTCTCCATATTTTCTAAATTCTAAACGTATATAGTTTTGTGAAATTAGGAAAAAACAAACTTTCTGAAATTATAATTTTTTTAATGTGCTTGGATTTTTTTTCTTCATATATTCTTGAACTTACTTGAACCTTGGGAGCTAGTTTATAAAGACCAAAAATTTTAATATGGCCTTTGTTTTATTTCTCATAAGATTGATCATAAAATATTAGTAATCCAGGATTAATTTAGATCCTACTATACTGGTACTGTTCAAAAGACAATAATGGGTATTTTTAGCATTCTCCAATCCATCTTTATCTCGACCTTTATCTTTTAATCTACATATTCTCTGCTAGAAGCAAGAAGCTTAAATAACTAGGACAACAAATCAAAACCAATGTACTTTCTTGAATCTGACCTACAGGAAGAGAAGAAAAACATCACATTCTACCTTAAGTTCATTTGTTAGTGTTCACGCTTGGTTAAAGTTCACTTCCCAAATCATGCTTTACTTCATTCATCCTATAAATGCTCACTGGATGGTTTGCACAATCCCTATTTTTGAAGAGTGGAGAATCCAGTGGGAAGACAGGCAAATGAACAAACATTTTTATGGTACTATCTGCTGGAACGCAGTAGATTGTGCTGTATGAAACCCGCTGACTCAGAAGTATTTTTGTTTTCGTGAGAGGGAGGTGCTGGAGGAAGTTTAAGAAAGTTGACCTTTAAGAAGATGAATTTGCATTTATTCTTTCACTGTATATTTAGATTCTGCCTACTTTGTGCCCACAATGTATTAGGTGTTTTAAGTGGAGCGGTGACCAAAAGTAAGCTCCTTCCCTCATTCTGGGCACATTCTGGGTGAGGAAACAGTAAACAAATAAATATATAATATATCAAGTAGTAATAAGTGTTATGAAGAAAAATGAGTGAGAGAAAGAGCTAAGAGAAGATCTGGAAATGCGTTACAGGCAGAGAGGCGGTGCTCGGGATGGCCCTGGGTCATCCTTCTTTCTGCCTCTCGCCTTCCTCTGGTCCTTTGAAGGTGCAGGCCTCCCTCCAGGTATCTTCCAGCCCATCAAGAATCTGGAGCTGGGGTAGTGATATTACTCTCCTTCTCTTGGAATCAAAGTTGATTAAGCCAACTTAGTCTTTCTCACACACACTGGTTTCCCTCTCTATCTGCAAGTTTGCTTTACACCGCTATGCTTTTAGGAAAGACCTTCATTAGTGCCTGTTTTCACTAACAGAGAGAAATCCGAAGAGGATTTTCACTTTTACGAAAAATAGCAAAAGTGAAAATAGCATTCAGCATCTGTTTTGCAGCGAGCTGTTATAGAGGCTAAGCAATTGAGCATACTGTCATATTTCCAGCCTTCCATGTCAGCCATGGCAGACCGTGAACCTCGATTGTCAACATGGAAGCAGGCAGACAGAGGTATAGATGTTAGTGACCAGCCTGCCCTGATGGATTCAGATGACCATGTGATGTTAATAGATGACCCTCTTCCTCTTTCACCTACACGCCAGTCTCCTGTGCCTCCCACTACCCCAAACCTCTGACAACTCAGTCTAGCACCCCATCATCACCACCATCACCTCTCAGCCTTCCAGTGTGCTTACTGTCTTCCCAGTTCTCGTAAGTGAAACATCACTGTACATACATTATTTCTGCTTTAGATAGGCTGAGTGTTTATCATGTCATTCCTGTTTTTAAAATATGTTAGTGTTATTTTAGGTTTCGTGTGTGATTTGGTAGGTTATTTTTTGGGTCTGGGAACGCTCAAAAATTTTTCCCGTATAAATGAATGGTAATTCCTTCTTCGCTTTAAGCTATTTCAGCTTACGAAAGGATTCATAGGAATGCTGTACTTTCAGATAGCAGGAGACACCTGCATTTGCCAACTCACCAAGTCCAGGGTTTCAATTTAAATATCTACATGAATCAGATAGATAACACAAATGAGTGACTTGGGTGAAGTATAAGACATTAAAGGTATTGCGGGGCCTGAAGTGTACTGGATATTATCTGTTTCAAATAAACAAATTCAAGTCTAATTATTCATAATTCACTCCTTTTGGGGACAGCAGTTTTTGATTCCTTCTATGAGAAGTCTTCGACTCGAAGTGACTTAATTTAGGTGTGCGTTAAATTGCCAAGAATGAGTGAAATCTTTAGAGCTGCAGATAACAAATTACATTTGCCAGAGCCAGCTGAATCATTCTTCTGTTATGCAGATGAGAATTTGAGAGATTAATAGTTTGTGGATACAGAGAATTAATCTCCCTTCAGATGCCTCTGCAGTGAACGGCTATTGCTACAGCTTCCTCCGTTCCCTCCTGGTTTTTCTTGGGGGAAACAACACTTCCCTTTGCGGCGTTCAGGGTGGGGTCAACAATCAAGTTGTACTTTGCTCTTCTAACCTTAACCCCCACTCTGCACCCTTGCCCCAGCCAAGAAGTGGGCATAGGATCCAAGCCTTGGCTAAAAATAGCTTTCTTTCTCCTAGGGTATGTCCTCTCCCTTTTTTTTTAATTGCGGTAAAATATGTATAACATAATATTTATCATTTTAACCATTTGTGAGTGTAGTATTTGTGTACTGTGAGTGTAGTTTAGTAGTATTAAGTACATTTACAATGTTGTGTAACCATCACCACTATCTGGACTCAAAACTTTTCATCAACCCAAACTGAAACTCGGTAGTTATTAAACAGTAACTCCATGTTCCTCATTCCTCCCAGCCCCTGGTAACCTCCATTCTACTTTCCGTCTCTGTGAATTTGCCTGTTCTAGGTACCTCATATAAGTGGAGTCATACAGTCTTTGGTCTTTGGTGTCTGGCTTACTTCACTTAGTATAATATTTCCAAGATTCATGCATGTTGTAGCCTATGTCAAAATTACGTCCCTTTTTATGGATGAATAATATTCCATGCTATGTATATACCACAATTTGTTTATCCATTCATTTGTTGATGGTCACTTGGGTTTTTCCACCTTTGGCTTTTGTGAATAATGGCGCTCTGAACATTGGTGTACAGATATCTGAGTCCCTGCTCTCAATCCAAAAGAATATATATATATATACACACATACACATAGCTGGGTCCTATGGTAGTTCTTTGTTTAATGTTTTAAGGAACCGCCAAACTATTTTCCACAATGACTGCACCATTTTATGTTCCTGCTAGCAACATATCAGGATTCCAATTTCTCACATCCTTGCCAATCCTTATTTTCTGGCTTTTTTTGTTTTGTCTTATTTTGTTTTGTTTTATATTAGCCATCCTAGTGGGTATGAAGTGAAGTGGTATCTCATTGTTGTTTTAATTTTCATTTCCCTAATGACTAACAATATTAAGCATCTTTTCATGTCTGTACTGGCTATTTGTATATCTTCTCTGGGGAAATGTCTATTCAAGTCCTTTGCCCATTTTTGAATTGGATTGTTTAGGGTTTTGTTGTTGTCGAGTTGTAGGAGTTCTTCATATATTCTGGATATTAATCTTTTATCAGGTAAAAGATTTATAAATATCTTCTCCCATTCTATAGATTGTCTTTTCACTGTCTTAATAACGTTCTTTGATGCATAAATGTTCTTAATTTTGATGAAGTCTAGTTTATCTACTTTTTCTTTCGTTGCCTGTGCTTTTGGTGTCATATACATGAAATCACTGCCAAATACCATGTCATGAAGATTTTCTCCAATGTTTTCTTCCAAGAGTTTTATAGTTTGTTTTTTTTTTTTTTTTTGAGGAAGATCAGCCCTGAGCTAGCATCCACACCAATCTTCCTCTTTTTGCTGAGGAAGACTGGCCCTGGGCTAACGTCTGTGCCCATCTTCCTCCACTTTATATGGGATGCTGCCACAGCATGGCCTGACAAGCAGTGCATCGGTGCGTGCCCGGATTGAACCAGACCACCAGCAGCGAGCGCGCACACTTAACCGCTACGCCACGGGGCTGGCCCCAAGAGTTTTATAGTTTTAACTGTTAAGTTTAGGTCTTTGATTCATTTTGAGCTAATTTTTGTATATGGTGTTAGGTAAGGGTCCAGCTTCATTCTTTTGCGTGTGGATATTCAGTTGTTCAAGCAACATTGTGGTCTTGGAACACTTGTTGAAAATCAATTGACCATAGATATGAAAGAGTTTATTTCTGGGCTCTCTTGTCTATTCCATTGGTCTATATGTCTGTTCTTATGCCAGTACCATACTGTTTTAATTACTGTAGTTTTGTATAGTAAATTTCAAAGCTGAAAACTGTGAGTCCTCCCAACTTTATTCTTGTTTTTCAAGATTGTTTTGGCTATTCAGAGCCCCTTGCAATTCTATATGAATTTGAGAATCGACTTTTCTGTACTTGCAAAAAGAGCTGGGGTCGGCCCGTGGTTTAGCGGTTAGTGCGCGCGCTCCGCTACTGGCGGCCTGGTTTTGCATCCTGGGCGCGCACTGACGCACCACTTGTCTGGCCATGCTGAGGCGGCGTCCCACATACAGCAACTAGAAGGATGTGCAACTATGACATACAACTATCTCCTGGGGCTTTGGGGAGAAAAAGAAAAAAGGA
The DNA here is from genome assembly GCF_057802395.1 of Ceratotherium simum simum. Taxonomy (NCBI): domain Eukaryota; kingdom Metazoa; phylum Chordata; class Mammalia; order Perissodactyla; family Rhinocerotidae; genus Ceratotherium; species Ceratotherium simum. The sequence continues at coordinate 11,792,399 of NC_141922.1, forward strand.
GGAGGATTGGCAATAGATGTTAGCTTAGGGCCAGTCTTCCTCAGCTAAAAGAGGAGGATTGGCATGGATGTTAGCTCAGGGCTGATCTTCCTCACAAAATAAATAAATAAATAAGTAAATAAATAAATAAAAAAGAGCTGCTAGAACTTTGATAGGATCTGTGTTAACTCTGTAGGTTGCTTTGGGTAGTATTCACATCTTGACAATGTTAAGTCTTCCTATCGATGAACACAGGGTGTCTTTCTATTTATTTAGGTATTCCTTAATTTCTTTTAGCAATGTCTTATAGTTTTTCATGCACAAGCCTTTCACCTCTTTGGTTAGACTTATTCCTAATATTTAATTCTTTTAGATGCTCTTGTAAATGGAATTGCTGTCTTAATTTCCTTTTTGGATTGATCATTGGTGGTGTATAGAAATACACCTGATTCTTGTGTGTTAATCTTGTACCCTGCAACTTTGCCAAATTTATTTTTGAGTTCTAGGAACTTTCTTGTGGATTCTTTGGGATTTTCTATATAAAAGATCACATCATCTGTGAATAGAGATAGTTTAACCTCTTCCTTTCCAGTTTGAATGACCTCTTTCTTAAAGTTTTGAGTCTTAATGTTGGAATCTGAAATTAACCAGAACTGAGTTATCCCAAAAGCAATGCTCTCAAGAGAGCACTCCAGCTGCTCAGGTTCACAACAGCAACTGCAGGTCATGTGCTGCCAAAGGCTGGATTTTGCACTGTTTTCTCTTTGATTCTGTGATAATTTTTTGACAGCGCTTGTTTCTGTTGTTTATAATGCAGGAGCCCTCGTTGATGTAATATCTCACCCTTACCTCTTTCAAACAAACAGAATTCTTTTAAGAAAATGCATAAAGGAAGAAGGGAAATGTGGCCTAAAATGGGACTTAATTGTCCTCTCATCCAATTCTCCTTACTAAGAGTTCTCAGATTATAGACTACATCAGAATTTCCCTATTAAATTATTTAAAACACACATTCCTGAACTGTATCACCAGAGATTTTAATTATCACATTTCAACAAACACCCCAGGTGATTCTCAAGTCTGTGAACTGTGAACCACAATTTCAGGACCACTGAATGTTTTGCGGGATTTACCTCTATAATACATTTGCCAAATAATGGTCTAGTTTATGATTGAACACCTCTAGAGATGCTCAACTATCTACCCCACATGATGAATCCATTTTATTTGGGAACAATTCTTCCAAAAAAAAGTTTCCCATATTTTCACTACCAATATACCCTGTATGAAACTGAATCATTGAGCTGCAGCATTTTATGATATACAATTATAGAGGATTTTTCATTCCCCTTCACTTAAAAAGAACAATTTTAAAGAATCAAATGAGCTTAATGAGACGTATTTCTTCACATAAATGTCTTCCTCTGAAAAACACATTTCCTTTTGGTTCAAATAATTTGATTTCACATAAGCATTTGTATATGTATCTCCAATGACCTCATATCTATGGTCAAAAAAAGGTTACTTGCTGGACAGAACCCCAATTCTCAAAATAGCAATCCTCTTGTTCCCATCAGAGGTATATTTCTTTAGCTCTTGACAACTTTTCTGTCTTGAAGAGTGAAATAATGCACACCCCCAGTGAGGTGTTAAGCTTTATATGCTAATGACTTTGGATACCAGTGACACCAAGAAAAGGGTGCTGAGAGGGAAAATGAAAGTGTTATCACTGTGAGAACTGTGTCAGATTATTTTCCATTTCTTAATTTCCCCTTATTCTTGATTTTCATTCTCCCATCTGTTTCTCCATAATGACTGGTATTTAAACTCTTAAAAGAAAAGAAACATGTGCTGCTGGAATGAGAAGTTTCATTTAAATAAAACGATAAATGTCTGATAATTTACTTGTGAGATCCCCCAAAGTTATCAGCATTAAGACGATCAAAGCCGTAAACTCACAGGATGAAGTTATTACACCGTGATGGAATTGTTGATATCAGCTAGTATTTGAAATGAGCTTCTTGGTGGGAGCGGTGGAAGGTAAATCAGGGGTTTTCTGTGTGTAGTCTCAAGTCCATCAAGTTCACTAACTTGACTGTGCTAGAAAATAACCTTCTAAGAGAGAATGATTTAGTGGAATGAAAGTAGACTAGAATCGGGCACATTTAGCTTCAAATCCTCACTGAATCTCTTTTTACTCTGAGTAAGATGTCTGATTCCATTGATTCTCACTTTCTTTATTTGCAAATGGCAAACTCCAAGAACCGTTCTTCAACAGAAGAAGTTCATTTAATTCCGTTTTGTTTGATTAGACAAATATTTATTGAGCGCATACACTGTAAACTGGCCGGAACTGGAGATACAATCATGTTTGAGAGATTCCCCACCTTTTTTCAGCTTAAAGTTCAGCAGGAAAGACAAACAAAAGAGCAACAAAAACAACACACAAGGATCAATTGCAATAAAATACCTGCATTATACATTAGGGTAAGAATTTTGATAGATGTGCCACAGACTAAATAAGAAATCATGTTAGTTTTCCTTCTTTCTTTTTACTCTGTTGAGCATGCAAGTGGCATAGCAATTTAATAAAATGCCTCCTCAAGTTCTGATATATTTATTCTCAGAAGGGATTATTACCAAAGCCTTCAGGTGTGTGTGTGTGTATCTGCCTCATCTGTTAAACCGTACTGTTGAACTAACAGTTAGAGTCTTCCTCTAGAATTGATTCTTATTTGAGGTATATAAAATTAGCTTCATGACTAGAAAACAAAACCAAACCAAAAAATAGACATGTCAATAGACTTGTATTAGATTGAAGATGTTAACTGGAAGTCATCAGGTCTACCCACCAGATCTTACTAAAATAATTTCGGTTCAGGGAAGAGGGGTGACTTACCAAGGTCAACGAATGGTAAGATGCTTAGCCATGAGTAGAACTCTGGTCTCCTAATTCCCAGACTAGTACCAATTAAGTCAGTCAAAGCCGTGTTGTCAGAAATGCCATCTATCCCAAAAGTGAACCCCTTGAAAGAGAAGCATGACTTTATCTGCAAATGCAAAAGAGATAAAGTACTTATCTTCAGCCTCGTTGCCAGATGAGGCTGACTGACTCTTTTCAACAGGCTATTTGTCTGATAAGTCTGTCCCTGCTCCAGAGAGAGCACAGATGGAGGCTCTGTGCAAGCATAAGTGCATGGAGATCTTTGAAAACAGCAGCTTTACTAAACAGAAGAACCCCAAGCTCTCTCTATTGTGCTGACTTGGATAAATGCTAGGTAAGAGCTGACTGATCCTGCAGGGTTAGCATTTTAGCACTTCCTGTCCATTTACCTGAGAACTTTGAGTGCTCTCTTTTCCAGGCCAATGAACTCTCTTAATAGCTCCATGTCTCTTTGTGGTTCATATCAGGAAGGAGGAAGTCCCAGAGTCCTCAGCTGTCAAAAGAGTTAAGTCTTGCTAAAGGAGAGAACATTGAGATAAGTTCTTTAGGAAAGAAGTAATCTCCTGCAATCGGTTCATGTACAATCAAAACCTTTCCTTCTACTTTACACAGTCACTAACTGGAGAAATCAATAAAGGCATACTTGAGTACGTGCAGATATTTTTGAGTCTTATTAAATATATATAAGAAGCATTTGGAGGCAAACCAGAAACAACAATAACATATAAAGAAGCCAAGGAAAATCAGAAAGGATCAAACGTAAGAGCTCATGGTGATTTGGAGCTCAAGCTCCGAAAATATGCAGTGGAAAGGGGAGTGAACAATGTTTTCACCAGCTCTCCCTTGCCCACACACAAGGCTCAAGGCCTTTCACAGGGACCACAGGGTGCCCTCCCTCCAACACTTGTCCATCACTATTCCATTGTGCATATTGTGCACTTCAATCTTGATGAGCATGATGGTGATGGGCTTCAGGACTCCCTTTTTACTCCTAACTTTGTATGATGAGAATTTACAACCACATACAAAGTTAGAAGGGTAGCTCAAGGATTGGCAAACTATGCCTGAGGGCCAAATCCGGCCATGCCATTCCTGTGTGTGTTGTCTATAACTGCTCTGGCACTATAAGGGCAGCATGGAGGAGCTGAGAAAGAGACCTTATGGCCTGCAAAGCAGAAAATGTCTATTATTTACTATCTTCACTATTTTATGTAAATGGTATTACCTGTAAAGGTAGCATTTACCTTTCACAGAAAAAGTTTGCTGACCCCTGGACAAGTGCAATGAACACTTGTATATCTTCTAACAGTTGTCAATAATTGTTGAGATTTTACCATGGTTGTTTTATTTCTCTATATTCATATACATAAATATATATATTTATGTATATTTTCTTGATCCATATGAAAGTAAGCTGCAGATATCATGACCTTTTCTCTCAAAACACTTCAGCATGCCTCTGCTAAGAATAAGACATTCTTCTATAAAGCCACAATGCCTTTACCACATAAATAAACTATTATTTCATAATTTCGTCTAACAGACAGCTCCTATTCATAGGTCCTTAATCGGCCTCAGAATCTTTCTACAGATTTTTTTTATTTATTTTAATCAATATCCTATCCAAGTCTTATGCATCGTCTTTGGTTATTATGTTTCTTCCATCTCTTTTATCTAAAACAAATCGACCAACCTTAATTTTTTTTATTCTTTTCCCAACTAACATTGACTTCTGTAAGAGTCCAAGCCAGTGGTCTTGTAGAATATTCCACATCTGTGTTTATCTAATTGTTTCCTCCTGGTGTCATTAAACATTTTGAAGTTTGTGTTTTTTTTCCCTGCCTCCTACACTTTCTATAAATTAAGCATTGATTTTCTTAGATTAGATTAGATTCTTGATTAGATTCAAGTTAAACGTTTTTGGCAAGGCCATACTATATCACAAAAAGGAAAAAACAATGTAGGGTTTTCCTGCTGTTAGCGAAGCAAAGTTCGATCCTTTGGTTAAGATGGTGGTCAACATTTAAGATGGTACATGTTTCCTTCCACTATTGGGAAGTTATCCGTAGGGCTGTTAGGGGTGGGAGTCTTTTGGCATCATGCAATTTCTTGTTTCCTCAAAATTTTTTATTTAATGATTTTTGCTTCCATTGGTGGTCAGTGCCTAAATCAAATAAAAATGACTGTTGTTTTTTCTAATTCTGCAATTCCTTCTACTTATTCAAGCTGTTGTTCTTCTGTATAGAAGAGTTTTTTCTTCCCCTTTTGTTTTCCTCTGTTTCTCGTCAATACGGATTTATGGATTTTTAAAATTCTAATGACTTTAATCAATTATAGTCATTATTCTTTTTGATGCTTAAACTTCCAAAAACCAGCCAGTAGGAGCCTCTTCCCTTTTCTCCTACATTCTTTGGACATGGTCCACTGGTCATTGAGTTCTTTCTTGCTTCCTGGCACAAAGGATCACAGGCTTACCTCATACTTTCCTATCTCAGACCTGGAATCAGCTGTTTCTCCAAGGACCTCTGGCTTTTTACTGGATAATGGTATTTAGAAATTGAGATCTAGGCAATACAGTGCTCATTACTATCTGGTGCCTTTTTTTCTAGGCTTTTTCAGTGTACACATGTATGGATACATACTTACATAAAATCATAAGTTTATGTTAGGCACCAGGACTCTTCTGATTGCAAATGAAAGGCAAATAACCCAAAAGGCTTAAGGCATAAAAGAAGTTAGGGGTATTGACAAGCCCTTGTAAGAGGAAGTGGCTTTAGGAACGGCTAGATCTAGGACCTCAAATGATGCTTTAGGTCTTATTTGATTTCTCAGCTCTACATATCCTCTGTATCAGATTCATTCTCAGGTGCCAACACCTCCACCTCCAACAAGTGATGACAAAGTTATAAAGAGGTAGTTCCAGTCTATTATAAACTGAGAGATACAACACCTCCAAACCCTGGAGTTCTGGTACCATTACTGGGGTGGGGTTCAGCAAAGACCATGAGAGTTTTCCCCTAAGTCTCATTTATTCCTCATAATTGATTAACTCCTGATGAAAGAAGGTCTCCACCTGATTTGAGTGTTCTCCAGCATCGCTTCATTGTGTTGATATGGCCCTGCTTTGATATTTTTCTTTCACGCTAGTTGCCCTATAGTAGTTCTCCATCTCCTAGGCTCTGGCCTTTTTCTCTTACCTATAAACCATTGAGCAGGTCTCTTAGAAGCTGTAGGCACATCCACTGCTTTTTGCTGACATCTCTTTTAGAAGAACTTTAATCTGCTCCTGGTTTAATTACAGTGTCCCTGAGGATCTGCCAGTATTCTTCCATTCACAGCCTGCTCAGTGATGTTCAGCTGATTGCTTAATTCTCCCAAATCTCCCATCATAAGCCTCTTTCCCATCCAAAGCTGTAGAGTATGACATTTTCTCAGCAAACTCTATTTACCCAGCTAAACTTAGACTATAATATTAGCTCTGAAATTCACTGTAGGAATCATTCAGTCTATTCCTCAGTGCACACTATTTTGCCTTGAGGAAGGGAGGGAGGGGGCAAGCTTAAGATCAAACAGTGAATAACTAGAAATCATAGCCCCTAACTCAAGACTCCTAAGTCTTAGCCAGTTTATGTCCAAGAAACGATATCGAGCAGACCAGCGATCTAAGTGGCTGTGCTACGTATCCTCCTGAGATGACAGTCTATGGGGAAGCAATAGAAGAGGGTCCAAGGATGTAAAGAGAGACCTGAGTTCTACTGCGGTCTCTGACTCAACTAGTTTTATGACTTCTAACTGTGTAACCTGACCTTCTGTCTATAGAAGAAAATTAATGTCATCCAGCTCATTTTCTCTGAGACCAGGTCTGCATGAGGAACCTTATTACCAGAGAGGTGACATGATTTTCCACGTCATCACCATCATCAGCAATATGATCAATACTATTAAGAGAACCCCTGATCTGAAGCCAAACAGTCCTGGTTTACATCCTATCTCTATCACTATCATTGAGCACTTAATTTACCTCTTTTTATCTCAGTTTCTTTATTTACCAAATAGGAATTTCTGTTTTATTAGAAGCAGAGTATGGTGGTGAAAGATGCAGTCTTGGCCTTTCTGTCTTTCTGTAGTCTTAGTCTTTCTGTACCTTTGTTTCCTTGTCTCTAAAAAGGGGATAATAATGGTATCTCACCCACAGGGAAAGATTTAATGAGATAATACATGCAAGATACTTAGAATAGTGTCTGACACATAGTAAGCAATGAGTAACCATTTATTATTGTCATCATTGTTGTTGTTGCTGAGGTATAGGTTGTGTGGACTATAATGTGCTGTGACTATCTGCTTATGTGTCTTCTCCACTCCTAGGCTGTGGGCTCCTCCAGGGCAGACATTGTTTGACCTACCTCATCATCCTTAGAGCCTAGCATAGGTCTAGCACACAAAGTACTTGCTTAACAGATGCTGACTATTATTGTTATTGCAGGGTTGCCACGAGAATTAAATTATTTTGTAGATGCTCAGGCTTAGCACAGGACCGTGCACATAATAAACACTGCCATCACACCATCATTGTCATCTTCTTCATAATCCTCCTAGCTGTCAGTTATTTGTGGTACCCCGGCAATCTGGCAGAGGTCAACGTGGAAGCATGCATCTCTGTTAGGACTGCTCTGCAGAAGGTGACATCCACTCAGGCAGGTGAAGGAATTCACCTTGATGTGAGGAATATCTAAGCCCTCCTGATACAGCTGTGTTGAAGAAAGAGCATCGGCACAGGAGTTGAAAGATAGGGTTCAAATCCCCTCTTTGCCTTAAGTTGCCAAGTAAAGTGAGAACAAGTCACTTCCCCCAAACCTCCCCTAATACTCCCTGTGTGTCAGTTTTCTGTCTTGCATAGAAATTTGATGAACTCAAAGCCTGTTAAGACTATAGGTTGGGCAGGGGAAGAAGGAAGTGTGGGAAGCAGGTTTACAGCAGGAGCAGACAAGTACAATACTGAAGCCTACAGGCCAGGGACTGAAAAAAAAAAAAAAAAAAACCCCGTTTAGTATTATTTGCCGATTTCCATGGTGTAAATACTTACACCATAGCCCATTTTAAGCTGCTAATGTAAGCTTAAATGGCTCACAAAATTCTTCAAAATTTTAACAATCAGTTCTTGTGAACTGATATGAGCCAGTTCCAGCACATCAGGATAGAGGTAAGAATTGCTATAATTTAGAACTTACAAGGAGGTCCAGAGCCCAACCTTCACACTCCACCTCCTGGGGCCCTACAATCTTAATGAAAGGGTCCTATCCTTTCTTTCTTTTGTTTTTCATAATTGCTTTTGCACTATGGGCCTCCAGGATACAAGACATGCATTCATTCAATAAACTTTTGTTGAGAATTTGCTGTGTGCCAGATATTGAGATAAGCACTATGGAATTGAAATGCTGTCTTCCCTCAAGAAAACACGTGTAAACAAATGCTTTATTAGGGTGAGAGATATGTGCAATATTTATTAAAGGAGAGAGTATCTAATTCTGCCAGGGGGAGCTGGAGGAAATAAAACAAATGAAGATACATAACCTTTATTGACCCTCTCTCAATGCTCGCCACCACTCCATCATTCAACTCAGTATGTGACTTGGCAGGTCACTTAACCTCTCTGAATCTCACTTCCTTGATCTAAATACGGAAAAAAACAAACCTGGCCTTCTTCCCTATGCAGAGGGTGTTTGGGTTGAAAGAAAAGATCAGAGAAAAGGACCTTGTAGACTGTCAGAGGCTATACACATGAAACAGATTGTTGTAGCTAAAACCAGGGTCCATCAGAAATCACACCTGGACCCAGGTGGACAGGAACACTGATCTATTAGAGCTGGGGTTTGTGGGAACCTCGCTCAGTATTTGTTTCATTTCAAGCAGCTTTGATAGTTTTATCTAATCCCCAGATTTTTCCTGTAACACTGAAATCCCAACTCACAAAGGACCAAATATCGTACAAGAGATTTTTCCTTCTAAAATGGAAATAACTTTATGGTTTTTATCTGTTTGTAAAAAAAAATAGACAATTCAGAACAGAAAAATAAAAATAAAGGTAAAAGATACCTGTGGCTCTGCCATTCAAAGATAAGCATTGTTAACATTTGTGTATATGCCTTTGGGAATTCAGGCAAACAGACAGACCTACACTCACGCACACATGTACGCATGCACTGGATTTTACCAAAATGCAACCATGCCTAACATAATTGCGTACATGTCTATAATTTTTTAAACTTAGTATGGAATGGAGTTATTCCTTGTCATAATTATAGAGTCCACATCATCATTGACTATGTAAATTATTTTTTGTATCAGAGGACTAACAGGTCCAATTGATTAAAAATGAAGATATTAAAATATCTATGATTTATTTGGCCAAATTTGAGAAGCATATTGAAATAAAGTGACATCATGGAAAATACATGGGCTTTAGATTATGGGACCCCAGGATTTGAACCCAAATACCAACACCTACACTGTGGTGGAGGGGCCTGACCTCTCTGAGTCTTTTTTTTCCTCACTTACACGATAGGAAGAGTGGTGAAGAAAATATCCACTTCACAGGCTAGCACATTCTCTCCATTTCCTCCACTATATGTGAGTGTCCATGCAGAGTTCTAGAGATACACGATGAATGAACCTTTTGACTATTCTCCAAGAAGCACACAATCAAGAAAAGAATTGTGACCCTCAAATGATCAATAAGAGAGTCTGGTTTCACATTACATAGAGTTGAAAAGTATAGTTGAGTTATTTTAAAGAGGTACCTCGGAAAGTATCACAAATAGCAAATCCATTCATACACATACTCCACAGCACTCACAGATTGTCGCTTAACGCATAATGGAAAAGCACACTTCTATGGGAAGTTTTACAGAGTCAGGCTTATTAATATATGTGCTGTGCTATATAACCTCATGAATCTGCCCAGCTGGCTCCTCTCCATTGTGGCAACACTTTGGATGAGAGACTTGACCAAATTTCCTCCACTAGAATAAGCAGATAATGAACTAAACCTTCTCTTTGGCTTAAGTACTCTCCGATAGCAAGTTAACTCCATAACTCTCCCTCCAACCTCCCCAACCCCTCTCTGAATTATGTCTCCCTCTCCATATCCTAAATGCAATTTAGATATGTTTAATGTTTTGAACATGCACTGTAACAGACATTTCTCTAGCAATACCCACTCTCACCCCACCCACACATAGTCTCGATTGTGCATCCATCTTCTCTGCTCCCACAATCTCCTGTGTTTTCCTCCATCATTTCATAGACTACAATTGTCTGTTTACTGTTGGTTTTCCTCAAAAGACTCAAGTTAACTGACAAGATTCACATTTTCCTTATCTCTATATACCCAGACTCTAGCACTATGACTTGCTCATAGAAGCAACTTAATGGTGTTTCTTGATCTGAATTGGATCTGTTGCAAATAGAACCCCAATAAAACTGAGGTACTCTGTGGCCCTTGCACTTCTGAATGATGTTCCTTTAAGAAGAAACACGAGTTTGGCATTCAAAAGAATTGAAAAGCAATTGAAATATTTACAGTAGTCTCTCTAAAAAAAATCGAGAAGAGCTTCCATTGCATGAACCACAGTAAAATGGCCTAAAATCATTTCATTGTTCCACGCAACCTGACGGGGCCAGGAACTATCTCAGTGCATGCCCAGTATGGAAGAAAATTGGAAATGTCAAGTGTATTAGTCAGCTATATATGAAATATTGTTGTTTAAAAAACCATCACAACACTCAATGGAATACAATAATTATTTTTTTGCTCCTATTATTTCTTGCTCTTGCACTTGTAGATCAACAAGGGTTTGGTTGATCTAAGCTAAGCTTAGCTAGTTTGGGTTCCAAGTTCCAGGTTGGGTCTCAGTATATTCCATATGTCTCTAATTCTCCTTGGATTTGCAAATCATAGAAAAGAGGCAAAGCCCAAACATATAAGCACATTTCAATCCTTTGCTTATATCTTGCTCACTAATGTCCCATGGCCAAAGCAAGTCACTTGGCCAAATCCAATATCAATGGGGTAAGTGTGTCTACTCCTTCCAAGAAAGTAATGGGGAAGATGTGATTATTTGTTGAAAAATATCTAGTCTACCACTGTTGCCCTCTTGTTTCTATGGAAAAAATGTCTGATACATGGATTTGCATGTGAATAGCATGTTGGGAGTACTCTCAGGAACTCTTCCTATGAGAGAGGTGGGATATGAGGATATGACATATGGGATATGACAGAAAAAGAAGATGAACTGTGATGAAGTTACAAAAAAGTCTTCAGTCTATAGTATGAGCTCTAAGGCTCAGATGGCCCAAAATTGAGACCAGGAGGCTAGACTTTTGTACCGCTGAATTGACCAACCATTTGGATTAGAGCTGCCCCTGGGCAAGTGATGCACACTTGGGTGAGGCAGCTTCCTTAGTCTAAGGGAAATTCCTGGGAAAGGACTCAGCAGTGAGTTATAAGCAGGGAAAATTCCAAGAAGTTGCAGGAATGAGTGTCTTAATCCTGATTGAGGAACTCTGGGCAGTACAGAACAGCACCCACTCCAACCCATCCCTTACACCACTCACATCCATTTGCTTCCAATAAGTTCACTCATCTGGGAACAGGTCCTTGAGAATTTTGTTCATCTCTCTTTCTGGGGAAACTTACAGAAGAAAGTTAACAGGATGAAATATAGCTCCCACTGCCACAGCTGGTCTAGGAGCAGCAACTGCCATTTTTTATTTCCTTCCTCTCCTACCCTTCTGGATTCTCTGTACCCTCAGCCAATACTTCTGCTCGTCTAAATGGCTTACCTACTTTAGTAACCCAGACCTTCATCCATGAGGGGTCTGAGCTCACGTTCATTCTATCCTTCTCAAGCCATGGCAGCTGCACTTCTCCATTTTCAGTCAAAGTTGGACAAGAGATAGACCTATGGATCAGTTAGGTGACAAGTGTATTTCTCCTACCTCCCCTGCCTAGCAATACCACACCTTCTCCTGGTGTTTAGGGTCAATTACTTCTTCCAGAATGGTGACTCTTTACCCGATGCTCTCCTGGCATAGGAGCTTGTAGTTACTAAGCAGCAGCCATTGCTTAAAGTCTAATGAGACTCTTATTATATCCTCTGGTTGATGCATTCACTCAATGACAATGAGGATCTCTGGTCTTGCAGAGCCTAGAGTTGCCAGGACTGGAAGCACAAATTCCTAAAGCGCCCAATGTTGGCCAAAGTGCTGGGCCACTCTTATTTCATCTCTTGATTTATAAATATATATATTCTACCTTTTGGGGGCAAAGTACTATGTAATAATATTGGTTCAGAGTTTACACTGCTTCCTGGAGAGTGGGGAGCATGGCACTCCTCATCACAGGGCAGTATTATCTCCAGAAGAGCATCTCAGCTATGCTACCACTCTGTCAGGCCAGCAGCTTTGGGTCGTGTGCAGCATGTGAGAGGACCAGTGGAGCACGTGCCCACTGTCCACCTTCTTTGTTCTAAAGGGGGTTCTTTGGTCCAATGTGATGTTATGCAGTCTCTCATGCCAGTGGATCACATATTTTGTAAGTCTTTGGAAAATGGGGCTGGCTAAGATCCATAAGGGAGAAAAGGCAAACTTATACTCAGAATATGTGTAAATTAAAGTCAAAATTACTCACTTCTTTTTCCAGAGACAAAGGAGTCCAGCGTAACGAACTTGTCACCAAGTAGCTGATTGGTCATCTCGAGAGATGGTGCTGTATGGTGTCTCAGCATTGGTATCTGTTACTGGCAGGTTGTATCTGCTGCAGGAGTAGTAGCTAAGTAGGCCATGGTAAAAGGCAGCTGTGCTGTTGGGGCCAAGCAAGGCCTCTACTTCTGCCATCATGTCATCATCATTCATGTGTCCATTGTGCTGGATGACGTCAACTAACCAAGTTATCTCTCTACTTGGTTGTTTAGTACTTCTTACATGATAGGTATTCTCTGGTGTGCATCAACATGTGAGAAAAGATTTTGCCCAATTTGTGCCCACTTTCATAGGTTCATCCACATGTCGCTTCCTCTGGCATCCTTATCCCTGATCATTCAGTCTTTCTCCATCCAGAAACTTGGTGAACCAACCAAGCAATTCACCACTGCCCATGAATGTGTGGTGTGTATACACATACTTTAGCCTACTTCTCTTTCCACTCAAGTTGTACTACTTTCACTGAACTTCTCAAATGCCTGAGATATTGCACTTGCCAGTGTATTCCTTCTCACTGCTATCCTACTCCAGTACAGCATTTTTAAAGGTTTTAAAAATCGCACTGCTACAGCATGCTAGGAGATATCCACACTCCATCTACCACCACAGATTGGGTGCTCATCATCAGCCAGCTGAGGAGTGATCCAGATCCCAAATCCCATTTTAGGTTCTACTTTCTTAGAGCACTCCTCACTCCAATTCTCTTTGCTTGTGTTTCTTGGCAACTGACTATGAGACAGACATTGTCTTAGAGGCGTTTTATTGGCAGTTCTCTCAGGAAAAACACCTAAGAGAATGAAGGAAGTAGGGTTAGATACAAGAGGATAAATTGTGATGCAGTTCAACAGAGATCTCATCTGCATAGCCCTTCAGGGTTATCCCTAACTAAAGCAATGTGGGCTGTCTCAAGGGAGGGAGTGTATATTTGGTGAGGCAGCTTCCCCAGGCTGATGGTAGTGCCTTGGAACAGCCTCAGCTGTGAGCCATCAGCAGGCAACAGTCCCGATAGCAGGGGAAATGAGTACTTTGGTCCCGCATAAGGAGATCTGGGGAGGGTAGTATGGCATCTACTAAAATCGTTACTATCCACACCTCTCCCACCTACAAAATACACTGACTCAACCATAAGATCTCCAAAAATCTATCCAATCAAGACATCAGTATTCAAGTCCAGAATTGTGTATTTTACACTAAGTCCAATATGAGCTCCTCTTGATACAGTGACTAATGAACAAAAAGACAAGTCATTTGCCCTCCTCACATCCAACACACAGTGTTAGAACATATACAGGATAATCACAATAAACCCCTTTGAACGGGGGAGAATAAGAGCTACATAGTAGTACATGGCTTTTAGTAATTCTAGAATCTCACTGGGCAAATATTACCTTGTCAAAAATGTTCTTTGATTAGGTCTTCATTCTGCTTTCTGGAAGTGGCTCCTCAGTCCACTGTTTACACTGCTATGGTTCTACTTTGTGGGACATCCTCCTCCTTGGTCACTTCTGAAGAAAGCATGGAAGGATCTACCCTTTGGTACCTGAGCAGCCTGCTTCCTCACTGTAGAAATTGGGGGAGCAGAGGTATTTTTACATCTTTAACAATCTCAGTCTCTTTTAGTCCAGTGTGTGTGTTTTCCAACATAACTTCCTCAAAACCTTTGGGGATTTTCTGTATGTTCAATTCCTGGAAATTCCATGTGCCAAAGGTTTTTCCACAACTCTTCTTGAATCTTTTCTTCTCCTCCTCCTATTCCTCCTCCTCCTTTTTCTCCTCTTTCTCGCTCTCCTCCATTACCAGTATCTTTGCAGGGTCAAGGTACTCTGGACTATGCTTTTAAGCTTTCTAGGAGTTCTTTTATCCAGCTAAAGAAGATCTACTGAACACCACATTAATTCCTTCAGAGGGCTTAACAAAACATATTATAGCCACACCATTGATTTGGTCTTTGTAGACCATGACATAACAGCAGAACTCTTTGTTCTAAGGCTGTATTTGGTTGGGAAACCATTTTAATTTCTAACCTTGCAATTCCTATCCCATCTATTTTCCTTTTAAATTATGTTTGTAGTCTAGCTTATACTTTGCAGAAATCATCTCTTTCTTCTATTACCTGATAAAACGCAGCTAGTAAGAGCCAGTTCACAGAACCAACATTTTTCCCTGAAATTTATTTGCCTAGTGAGAAAATAAATTAGGTATATTTTCATGTCTTCCAGTCTCCACAAGCAACAGTTTTGCTTAATGGTTTCCCCTGCATAACATAAGTTGACATTTTTCCAGCCTCCTGTTCTGCTACTCAGTTCCAAAGCCAATTTCACGTGGTTTCGGTTTTCGTTATGGCAGTGCTGCACATTTAGCTACCATTTTTCTTCTCAGTTCACTATATCCACAATGATCCTGCCTAATCAAACAACCCAAAACCCAGTGACTTGCAATGATAAGAATTTATTTCATGTTCACTTGTCTATAGGTCAGGTGGGGGTTGGATGATCTTAGTTGACTTTGACGGCAGTTGGCTTCAAGTTATTGATTAGGTATAGATTCACTCAATATGTTTCTCTTCCTCCTTGGAACTAATGATTACCTAAGCCATGTTTTTCTCATGGCAGAAGGCAGGAATGCAAGATAAGAGCCAGATCTCACAAGCACATTTCCAGTCTTTGCTTGCGCCATGCCCACTAACATTCGAAGTAAGTCAAATTGCCAAACCTACTGATACTAAGGCAAGGAAACACATTTCTCCCATGAAGGTGAGAGACGTGGGAGTGAGTATTTACTGAACAATAATCTAATGTGCCACATCTGTCAAATAACACTAATGACTGCTACATTCATTCATGTACTTGTTTGTTATTGAGCTCATATTGAGTGCCGGACACTGTGCTAAATGCTGAAGCTGTAAAATAGAGGAGTAACTCTAATTTGTTTGCATGGAAAGTTAAGTAACTTGTATCAATTAAAATCCAGGAAAAAAGTGTAGTGACAGATATGCACTGGGAGCTACAGGAACAAAAAGGCACTATTTGCCAAGCCTTTAGCGGAAGAGGTGAATCACAATCCCTGAGCTAAATCTTGAGGGCACATCAGTGGACAGAATGGTGAAGAAGACAAAGAAAAGCATTCCAGGAAAAGGAAACTGTATGTGGAAAAATATGGAGGTGTGAGAGTTCGGCAAAATCTCAGAAAATGATAGAAAGGAAATTCTATAGATGCTAGCAGGACTCAGGACACGCTTATGTTCTGAACTAGGAAATAACTTAATTTTGATAGATTGGGCATCATTACAGGATTTTAAGCACCCACTTTATTTTTTTCCCTAGAGGCTAACACATGGAAATGATTGACAAACGCTCAATGGATTTCAGGAGATGCATGCATTCTTTCAGGACGTTAATGTACTATCTATTGCTCTTTCAAGCCACATGGGCCCCTACTGTATTCACTATTTACACAATCTAAATTTTGTTTAGATGCTCAAGCACACCTAAACCAGTCTAGTTATGTCATCCTTTCCATTGTCTTCATCATGATCATGATCATCATCATGATTAATAATAGGAACTATTATTAATCCCATTTTATAGATGAGAAGATTGAGGCTTAGGAAAGTTATATGTCTTTCTCAAAGATACATAGGTAGTGAGGGGAGGATAAAATAGGATTCACAGCAGGTCTGTCTGACTTCAACACTATTCTTTATAGGTGGGAGGAAAGACTCAAACTATAAGATCAAACCTTTGGGAGGTGCCTCTAACATTGATTAACATTGGAATCCATAGATCAACCTAACAAGGCCATAGGAGAAGTACAAATGAAAGTTTGTATAATTCAGCAAGAAGGTCAGTTATTTCTCATCAGGTCTTTGAAGAAGATCTGGGAGGACAGAGAGTAGAATATTTCAGCTGGCCCTTGAAGAATGAGTAGACCCAACAACCAAAGTAGGAATGGAAGAATCTTCCAGGAAGAGGGTATAGCTTAATCAAAGGCTTGGAGAATGAAAAGCAAAAAACGTTCTCAAAGAGATTTGAATAACCCTATTAGGGTGTAAGTAATAGAATAGTGAGATGCCAGATCCCAGAGACTTTTGAAAGTTAGACCCAAAGAATACGTCAATGATAGATATTCACATGTTCACAGAGCATTGCCCACCTCTTCTCAGGCTTTTGCTGGTTTTCAAGGTACAGGGCAGATATCCATGACTGATATATATATTCATCTGCATAGAGGTAAAGGAATATGAATAGAAAAAAAATAATATAGCTACAACTTTGGAAGTAATTCTTTACAAAATGAAATGACTTTTAAAAAAATTTTCTCACTGCTCTAGAGGGTATCTCAGAGACTCTAATTCATTGACCATATTACTGACGTGTTATCTATTACAGATGTAATATATTAAAAATAAATCTGTGCCACCTAATGAACCACTATTTTAATATTCCACTTGATCCTTGAGAGCAATATATTGCCATGGAAACCTAAGTCTGTCTAGTCATTAGCGCCTTTTTTTCACATAAGAATTTGAATGTAATGTTATTTTCCCAGCAAGAATTAAATTAGCAATTATTCATCCAAAAACATCATCAACAAGGTCTAAACAAACACATGGCACTAACAATTTGTTAAGTTCACGTAAACTATCTTTGAATTATGCAGTGGTCATAGTAATCTGGTATAACTTGTATATACATTGGATGCTTGAAGAGGAGAGACAAGGAAGGCAGACTTTGCTATCTTGGGTCAGGAGAGTGCATTTGGTGAATACAAACCCTCTTCTTCATGAGCTTTTCCATGATTTTCCCTTATTGGATAAAATCTTCTACCCTATGGGCCTCCCTAAGCACTTTTTTCTGAACCTCTCTTATCCACTGATTACCTTCCCAGAGGTGTGTATCTAATAATCTTGTCTGCCCAGAATCCATTCCCCCTTCTCCTGATAACAGCATCTTGGTTTTCTTCTGGAGAACTAGTCCAGGTTAATTCATGCAGTCTTAGTAGGATTCTTAAAAGGAGGTGTGCTAACTTCTTGTAGCAGATTCTATTGATGCCCCCGCCTCACAACCCCATGACCCTTCAGGTTCTCCACTACGGGAACTCATTTGTTTGCGAACCAGAGCAATCCAGAAGTATGGGATATTAATGCACTTGGGGAAATTTCAAACAATGGGGCCTGGCAGTCTGGATATAAATCTTTCAGCTTCCCATCCTCCAAAGGGATGATTCAGAAGTTGTTCTATGAGGCTTATCAGAAAATCTTTGCTCCTTTCCCTGCCTCACTATCCCTATTTTGTCACTTACATTTATGTAGTTCCTGGCATCGCCTCCCAAATAAACTACAAGCACCCAAGTCTTTGACTTTGGATCTGCTATTGGAGAAATCCATACTGGGACACCTCCTATGGCTTAGATGTTATATATGAACCAAATTCAGCCAATTTAAATCATCTCCCGTGAATTTAAATCTGGAGCAATGATAAAAGAATGGGAATGGTTGGAATTGATTGACTAACATTATTTACCCTCAGACACTGGCTTGTGGTTGCTGCTTCCAAAACCTGCAGATTGGTCTAGATAGCCATTGTTTCCAAGATTTGATGGTCCAACTTTTCCTCCAAATATGTGAGGTCAAATATTTTTTTCCAAAAAATTCCTTCTTAGCTTAAGTTAGGTAAAATTGGTTTCTTTTCCACGCATTCAAGAGCTCTAACTTGCATCTCCCCCATTTCTTGATTCAACAAACATATTTTGAGCTCTAACTATGAGCCAAGAAGCCGTGTGTGTGTGTGTGTACACTGAGGTGGAGCTAGGGAAGAGTAGATTTTTTCCATGAGATGATGCTTATGGTCTTTGTACCAGCAGACCAGCTGTATTTGTGCATGGCTGGGGCATATTGTATAAGTAGATAAGTGGTAATCAATGAGGATGGAGACACTGTGAATATGTCATGAAAAGTCTGGTCAGCAGTGCTTAAGGGTCTAAATTTTATCTGGTGCTGAAACTGAGAGCTGTTGAACAGGAGAGAAACAGAAAGAGTTCACTTGGATTACTTCTATCTTCTCAAGTTGGCAAATGATCAGGTCTTCTGCTGGAAGGGAGGGAGTATGGAGAGGAATTAGGTACTTGAAGAGTATGGCAATGGTGTAGGGCAGTCTCTGCAGAGATGTGATAGGAATCCATAGTGGGTAGCTGGAAGGCTTCAAGAAGATGATCAATTATTTCCACTTTATACTTCTTAATGCTGAC
Organism: Ceratotherium simum simum; assembly: GCF_057802395.1. Lineage (NCBI taxonomy): Eukaryota > Metazoa > Chordata > Mammalia > Perissodactyla > Rhinocerotidae > Ceratotherium > Ceratotherium simum. The sequence continues at coordinate 11,811,327 of NC_141922.1, forward strand.
CATTAATGCTGACCATTAATGCTTAATGCTGACCATACAGCAGTGAATAATATATGGCTGTGTGTGCATCAGAGCACATCAGCATCATCTAGAGGACTTAACGAAAGCACCGACTTCTTGGCCTCACGTCTAGTTTCTGACTCAGTAGGTTCATCTGGGGCCTGAGAACTTGCATTTCTAACAAGTTCCCAGGTGCTGCTGATGCTGTTGGTCTGAGAACCACACTTTGAGGACCACTTGCATATGGACCCTCCCCCTGAGAATCCTATGTTCTGATAAGACAATAGAAATAAAGCAGTGTAAACCAGGGAGACCTCATGAATTTCTTCAGTAACTCAAGGGCAGATGAAAGGGCCAGAGGACATTACCCAGACCCTGTCTATGTTACCACAGAAGGAGTCTTAATTGTCCAATCATTAACTTATCCATTCATTCAACAAATGGCTAGAATCTTGCTACATGGCAGACATCATGATTGGTATAGGAGCACCAATACAAATGAGATATATCTCCAGCCTTCAAAAATCTCCAGCCTGCAAGGAGACAGATGCATAGATGATCAAGTGTGATAAAAGGCTCCAGGTACTGTGATAGCTGTCTATAGAGACTACAGCAGAGGTATATAGTTAGTAGAAACCAATTCTACACAGGAAGGAAAAGGACTGTCAGGAAGAATATTATAAGGAAGTGACCCTTGAATGGAATTATGAAAAGTGAGTGTTGTTCTTGTTGTCAGATGATGAAAGGGGTGGGGTCAGTTTTCCACAGAGAGGGGAGAACAGGAGAAAAGGCACAGAAGCCTGATTATACTGGTTATATTTGGTAAGATGCAAATAATCAGTAGTTCAGATGTGTGGGGGTACGAGGAGGGATGAGGCTGGAGCTGCAGGCTCTGATTCTGGATATCATCTGAGTAACAAACACACAAGTACATCTTAATTCCTCCCACTTTTCTGCTAGCCACCCCCCACCCTACGTCACCACCTTCATCATCATAATTCCATCAACACCACCACAATCACCATTATCATCATCATCATCATCATCAATAATAATGTCCACAGTTTATTCAGATTGCCTTAGTTTTTAACCTGATGTCATTTTTCTGCTCTAGAATCCCCACCCCAGATTCATGTCACGTTTAGTTGTCACATCTCCCAGGGCTCCTCTCGGCTGTGACATTTTCTCACATTTTCCTGGGTTTGATGACCTTGACAGTTTTGAGGAGTTCTGGTCAGGCATTTTGTAGGGTGCCTCTCTATTTTTCTGATTTTTTTTCTTTGTATAATTAGACTGGGGTTATAGATTTGAGAAGGAAGATCACAGAAGTAAAATGTCATTTTCATCACAAAATATCAAGGGTACGTATTATCAATATGATGTACGACTGTTGATGTCAACCTTGACCACCTGGTTGAAATTGTGTTTGGCAAGTTGCTCTACTGTATAGTTATTTTTTTTCCCACTTTCCATACTGCACTTACTGGAAGGAATTCACTACCTCACACTCAAGGAATGTGGAGTTATGATACCTTTCCTCTAGGGTAGAGTATCTACATAATTTATTGTTATTTTTATCTACCATAGGATTTAGTATATTTAGGTTACTCTAATAAAACATTGCCTCTTGATTTTTAATTCTCTCTAGCCTAGTTTATATGATAGTACAGTTTAAGGTACTCAGGGTGAAGTAGCTATCAGTAGTTAGAGTAGAAGCTGGCATTTCTAATTTGTGCTGACCTCTGGAGAAATTTCATCAATTTACAATCCTCCTAGACTAATCCTTTCTGGGGAGAAGGAAGCAAATCAGACCAGGATCCATCTGAGCATCTATTTTGGGTACTTTGTTTGGGTATCCAGGATGCCTTGGGGAAACATGTAATCAGTGTGGCTCTGGAAACTCTGCTTTGCTCAGCTCTAGAAGACTGGCTGGATCTAGGGAGCTTGGGTATGAAGTTATTTGCAGATAAGCAAATTCATTTCACACAAGCCACACTTAATGACCAAAATAACCTGTACACAAATAGTCAGCCCATTTACTTTGCTCATTTAGTGCTTCTAGAAACAATTTAAAAATCTAATTGTTAGCTGACTATTAAGGCAATTGAAAAAACGGATTCAACTCTTAAGAGGCTGCCAGCTGATTTGCCTGTAGAAAATGCCTTAGTTGCTCTTCTGTTACTAATCAACCTTTACAAACCATTGCTATTTTTTTCTCAAAGCTAGGGATCTCCAAACTTAGGGAACTTATGACATAACTTGAGGGCAAAGGGGTTGGTGTCAGAAAACCTAAAGTCAAACCCCTACTCTTCCCCTTAGAGCTGTGTGACTCTGAATCAGTCACTGTAACTTTCTGAGTCTTAGTCTCTTCATTGTAAATATAAATAAAAATACTTGCTTGTGAAATGTTTTACACATGTGTAAATGGGAACCTAGTATTATGGTGTGATAAAAACAGAGATGTTATTTTCAGAAACACTGCTCTGTGAGAAACAACGTTATTATTGATGATGATTATGATGATGGTGGTGGTGGTAATGATGGATTTATGATGGTGAAGGTGGGGATGGGGGGGCATGACCAGCAGAAAAGTGGGAATAGTTAACATTTACTAGTGTGGTATTCAGATGATATCCAGAATCAGAAGAACAGGCCAGAGATGAGAGGGCTAGGAAGCAAGGAGTTGTAGTGGCCCTGAACTCTGGCTTCACATTGGAATCGCCTAAAGGCTGAGAGCTACAGATCTCGGGCATGGCTGCAGTGCCCTTTAAGAACCTGGAGGTGAACTGAACCCACATTGGAATCCTCACCAACACTGCTTTGAATTTATGACTTAAACACAAAATAAATGACTATATTTTTCATTCTTCTCAATTCTATACTGTATGTTTAATCATGTGCAATGGGAGTGTCTCAACTGACTCCCCTATCGAGGGTATAGCACTAGAATGATGCACACTGAACATCCATTTTGTGCCAGACCCTATGTTAAATGTTACCTCATCCAATCCTTGTGAGGTAAACACCACTGTCCTCATTTCTCAGGAATAAAGGAACCGAAGTTAATGAGAGTAGAGGTGATGGTGGAGCACAGAAACATCATTGTGATACGGTGATTTATAATAAGAAATATATATTTGGTCTTTGCCCCATTTCTGGCACAGAGATCCCCAAACTCTTGAAATTTCCCGTGATGGGAGTGATGAAGATGTCTTTTGTTATGTTAATTAGATGACTTTTGAAAAGCACCTGAGGGTGTGGGCTGGTTGCCAGTGGAGCCAATCATGTGATTAGAGGATTGGAACTTTCAGTCCACCCCCAAACCTCTGGATCTCCAGACTAGGGAAAGGGGCTGAAGATTGAATTCAATCACTAATGGTCAATGATTTAATTAATCATGCCTATATAGTGAAGCCTCCATAAAAACCCAAAAGGATGGGTTTGGAGAGCTTCTGGGTTGATGAACACATGGGGGTGCCGGGAGAGTGATGTGCTTGGAGAGGGCATGGAACCTCCACATCCTTCCCACATACCTTGCCCTGTGCACCTCTTCCATCTGACTGTTCCTGAATCATGTCCTCTTATAATAAGCTGCAAATCTAGTAAGTAAAATATTTTTTTGAGTTCTGTGAGCCACTCTAGCAAATTAGTCTAACCCAGAGAGGGTATCATTGCAATCTTGGATCTATAGCTGGTTGGTCAGAAAAACAAGTGACAAGGTGGACTTGCTATTGGCATCTGAAGTTGAGGGGGTCAATTTTGTAGCACTGAGCCCTTAACCTGTGGTATCTGATGCTATCTCCAAGTAGATACGGTCAGAATTGAGTTAAATTGGTAGACATCCAGCTGGTGTCTGAGAATTGCTTATTGGTGTGGGGAAATGTTGGTGGAGGTCATTTAGAGGACATGACAACCAGTTGATCCTTGAGCTGTACCCAGGCAATAGAGGCTCCTTATCCCCTCCCTTGTCCTTGCAATGTATATTCTGCCTACCATTCCCACACTGGAAGTATAACCACAGGCCCATTAGAGCCAGTTCGAACAGATCCCATCTCTTATCAACAGAGTGACTCAGATTGTTTTGCGTAGGCAGAAGACCTGAACAGACATTTCTCCAAAGAAGATATACAGATGGCCAACAGGCACATGAAAAGATGTTCAACATCACTAGCTATCAAGGAAATGCAAATCAAAACTACAGTGAGATATCACCTCACTCCCCTCACTCCCATCAGAATGATATAATTAATAAGACAGGAAATAACAAGCGTTGGAGACGATGTGGAGAAAAGGGAACTTGCATACACTGCTGGTGGGAGTGAAAACTGGTGCAGCCACTATGGAAAACAGTATGGATATTCCTCAAAAAATTAAGAATACAACTACCATATGATCCAGCTAGTCCAATGGGTATTTATCCAAAGAACATGAAAACATGAATGCGTTCAGATACATGCACCCCTATGTTCATTGCAGCATTATTCAAGATAGCCAAGACTTGGAAGCAATCCAGGTGCCTGTCAACAGATGAATGGATGAAGAAGATGATGGTATGTATACACAATGGAATACTACTCAGCCATAAAAAAAAAAAACAATGAAATCTGGCCATCTGTGACTATAGGAATGGACCTTGAGGTTATTATGTTAAACAAAATAAGTCAGAGGGAGAAAGTCAAATACCATATGATCTCACTCATAAATAGAAGATAAAAACAACAACAATCACATAGAGACAGAGGTTGGATTGGTGGTTACCAGAAGGGAAGGGGGTAAGGAGGATGGCAAAAGGGGTGCTTAGGCACATGTGTGTGGTGATGCATTGTAATTAGTCTTTGGGTAGTGAACATGATGTAATCTACACAGAAATTGAAATACAATTATGTACACTGAAATTTATATAATGTTATAAACCAATGTTACCACAAAAAAAAAAAAAAGAATTGTTTTGCAGAAAATTTGCAACGTCATGTAGCCAGAGCATGTGCAGAAGAAATCTTGACCTGAAATGACCGTGGAACCAAAGGGCCAGAACCAGCACTCAAAAGTTGGACTCTCATCATAAGCAAGGGGTCCATAATCCTGGAAGGTTCAAAGTTAAAACCCCCACATTACCATAAATGTTTAGACCCTTACCATAAAAGTTTGGAACCTTACCATAAACGTTTAGAACCTTACCATAAATGCTTAAAGCCCACCAATCAAAGCCTGTCCTTCCAGCATTTATAGATGCCAGCTTGTTCTCCCTAACCTCTTAAATTTTGCCCTGATTCCTAAATTGAGGAGACAAATCTGAGGACACATGCCCCTTGTCTCCTTGCAGACTGATCTAGCAATAAAGCTGTTTTCTTTTCCCAAAAGCTGATGTGGTAATTAATTGGCTTTTTTATTCACTTCTGGTAGGAGAACCCCATTTTTGTGCAGTAACAGGAACTGTTTTCAAGGACACAGCCTTGAGAGAGCAATGTGTTGTTGAGACCATCTGGATGGTATACATGCCTGAACCCAGTTAAGGCCTCTATATGAACTCTTAAGATTCTGGCAGGCAGGTATGGAAATCTACCCATCTTGTGGCTGCCCAAGACAAGTCTCGTATGTAAGTTCCCTTGTATTAAACCTGCCACCGACCAATCTGGAGTGGTCTGGCTCTTTCTTCAGTTTCTTCTTGCCTTCCATGTACAGGGGCCAGTTTGCAAACCCCTTAATAGGAAAAAAAAAAAAAACTATACATTGTAATCAGTTGCAAAATCTTAAATATTTTTCATGATGATGGAACAACTCCCCTTGAGAGCATGTCTGCACATAAAGAAGGGATGAGATGGTGGTGCAAGACAAAAGTCACCAAATATTCTATGTGCTCCCCTCCATTTCCCAGATCCATGCACTAAAGTTGGAGCCATGTGACTAGCTCTGGTCAACGGACTACAACTGTTACTTTCTGTCCAAGAAGGTGAAGAGTCGTATGCCTCCTCCATCCCTCATTGGCTGCCATGTTGCCCCCGAAAGCCCAGTGTAACAGAGGGTAGAGTTAGAAGATGGAAGAAAGCCACCTCACTCACACTAGACTTCATGTGAATGAGAAAAAAAAGTTTATTAGGCCCCTAGCTTAGTCCATTCAGGCTCATATAACAAAACACCATAGCTGAGTGGCTTATAAACAACAGATGTTTATTTGTCTGGGGGCTGGGCAGTCCAAGATCAAGGTGCAGGCAGGTTCGGCGTCTGGTGACAACCAGCTTCCTGGTTCATAGATGGCCATCTTTTTGCTGTGTCCTCACATGGCAGACAGAGGAAGGTAGTCCTCTGCCATCTCTTTATAAGGACAATAACCCATTCATGAGGGCTTCACACTCAGGACCTAATCACCTCACAAAGGCCGCATCTCCAAATACTATCACAATGGGGACTATGTTTCAACATATGAATTTTTGAGGGGACACAAGCATTCAGTCTATAGCAGCCCCAGAAATTTGGGGTTTCTTTCCCCTATATTCATCAGCCAATTCTATTAACATAGGGCCAAGAACAATTTCATATGCTGACAGTTCATCTTCTCTGCCATAAAGTAGAGCTTTAACGGCTTAAGTAGCCAAGTATACGCAGGTATTGAAATAGTCTCTTCTTGCCTCACTCCCTGCGAAATTCTTTGCGTTATCAAGAAATGAAAGAGATTCTCGGCCACCTGTCTCCTCTTCAGGCAGTGAGCTCCCATTTAAGTTAGTGACAATATCTCAGCCGTGACAGTAATGAGGACACCAGTTAAGGCCTTCAGAGGCAATCAGCCTAAAGTAAGGGTGGTGACAGTCATTTGCCCAACACAGTGGATTTACTGAAGAGTAGGTGCTCTCCTCTAATTCAGTCTTAAATTTTGAGGTGTTATTTCTCAATCCCAAAGGGCCAAATTATATTTATTTATGCCCCCCTCCACTCTCTATCATAGCCCATGTATAACCTGCTGAATCTCCACTCCTAGAAGAGCTCACCATGCTGGTCCCCGTAGTCAGCAGGAAATTGCCAAACAGCATTTCCTTCAGGATTTTTTTGTTTTTAAATAAACTGAGGAGATAGAGCCTGGGTAAGTATGTGGGAATTTGATACCCCCAAAGGAGTCTAGCTAGATAAGAGTGTTCTAAACAGTATTAAAAATGTAGAGAGAGTCAGTTCTATGTTTCAAAAGCAAAACCTTCAAAAATAATAGTGGTTTAAATGCAATAGATTTTCTTGAGCACACGTTGATTGCTGCTAATTTATAGTTTGCAATTAGCTGCATTTGCATCACAATGCACAGCTGAAAATACAATAGGGATAGAGAGAGTGCTTCCTCTGAAGTTTCCCAACCCTATTGCCTAAATCAGGGGTGAACAGTATTAGCAGAGGAGAAGTGGAGCCTCTCCTTGTTGTGCCAAGGCTACAAACGTTGGCAGCAGATAGCACCATCTGTTGGATCTTCATTGACCTGGGAGGCAGGGACAACTGGGATATGGGTTTACCAGAAACAAAATGGAAACTGGAGGATGATTTTGCCCATCTTGTGTCTGCTTCTTCACTCTTCATTCACCCACTCCCTACTCTTCCCACCTCCAACCAGGAACATAAGGTGCTATGCTATTGCCACCTGCAATTTTGATCCTGGGCAAAAATGACCAACAGACTGGCCGTGGGTCACTGATACTTCTTAACAGTATCACTATTAGCAATCATAAATGGCAATAGTAAAGCTTATAGCATTCACTTTTAGAGTACAATCTCATTTACCTCTTTCCTCAAAACAAGGTGGTAGGTATATACCCCAAGTTTGCAAAGTCCTCAAGGTTAAATCATCTCTCTGGGGTCATGCTATTTAGAAGACAGGATTGAAATCCAGAAATTATACTCTGTCTATTCAGCTGCACTGCTTGCAACAATTTAAGAGTAACTGTGAGATTTTTCCTGGCTAAAATTGTTAATGATTGATAGGTGTGTAATGTAGTATCCACCCACGTCCCTCTTCCACCAACTGGCAATAACATGGGAGAGTTAACATGGCAGCGTGGGGATGTTCTTTCAGACACCGTTTGTGTTCTGTCTGCTGTCATCTTGTCTTTACCTCTGATTCCAGCAATGCTTATGCAAAATCATCCTGTGCTAACTTGGACTCACTTTCTGCTCAGAGCATCTCACCTCAAGCATGAGCCCCACACTTTTGATGGGGTTCAGGGCAAGCTTCCCCCAAAGATGCCATTTGGGCATAGTGATTATTTTGAATTAAAGTTACTTAAAAAGAACCAGTGCAGGAAGGACGCTCTGACCCTCCTTTGTCCCCCTGAAAGCAGGAAATAAATCTCCCATGTGCAAGTGTGTACCTCCCTGTACCAGGAGCTAGAGAGACATTTTTATCACCAGAGATAAGGAATTCAGGGCTGAGAAGGCTGTATAAACAAACCTTATTACTTCTTTGCTAATGTACCACTCCAAGCCCAAACGTCTTTGCCTTGTCAATTCTTCACAAATTTATTTTTTCTTTGTCTAAAATATATAAAGGCTGCCTGCTTTGGTCACTTATTTGAGTCTCATAGTTCTACAAGCTTCCGTAGCTATGTAATTAAATTTGATTTTCTCCTGTTAATCTGTTTTATGTCAACTTAATATGTCAGCCACAGAACCTAGAAAGGAAGAAGGGAAAAGTTTTCCTCCCCTTCATCTTTCACTTCTAATCCAGAGCTTTATAGTCACTGTGTGGTATGGAACACTAGTGGGGGTCTAATTTGAGGCAAGCTTGTGCAGGTCTGAAGAGTGGGGGATTTGATACCCCCTAGTGAAGACCTCAACCAGTGGGGACTGGGCTCCTGGGAAAAAAATTATTCTCCTTATTGCTTAGGTAGAAAATTTTGAGAAGCATTTTATAAGCTCCTCCAAATGACCTTTAGGGAGAGATCGTGAGTTGCCTTTGGTAGTGACAAGTTCTATAATGTATCTTTACACTTGCTATTCCTTCTTCCTCATGTCATTCTCTTTGATCCTCCTCCTTGCTCCCTGTGATCACCTCCCAAATAACGTCCCTGCACACAAGCTCTTGTTTCAGACTCTGTTTGAGGAAGAACCTAGGTCAACACAAACGCAAAGCAGAGAACGTTGGCTATGGCACAAAAGACATTGCTCAGGTTCTTCATCTGCAAAATGGGAATAGTAACAGTTCATACGATTTTTGTAAGGATTAAATGAAGTAAAGAATGTGTAATACCTGGAGCAAAGCAAGGACCCAATAGCTATTAATTCCTTCTCTGCTCACTCCTTTCATATTTTCATACTCTGACATGAAGAAGCAGCTGATGGGAGAATGTTAGTTTGGGCCAGGGGGAGAGCATTTTTGTCAGGGGACCCTTTCAATGCCCCGCGTGTGGTGTGGGGTCTCATATGCAGGCAGGCTTCTGCAAAGCTCCTTCAGGCTCTCTGAGCAGGAAGTGCCCAGACCTTAAGTAGTAGCAGCTGTTCTACTGTGCGATTCAAAGGGATTTCTGAGGATTAGGAGGGTGATATTTATACTTTCAACTTTGCAGTGGAGGAAGAAATTTTCCTCTACCCTTCTCGGTTCTTCTGGCTGATCTAAGAATTAAATTGACATGAGACAGAATAACAGGAGAAAATCAAACAAGGTTTAATAACACATATACATGGGAGAAAACCATGAAAACTGAGTAACTCACCAAAAGGGCAGAAGCCATCACCTTAAATACCACCTTCAGCTAAAGACAAAAGAGGATGTTGGGAGTAGTGGTTGGGACTTCAAAGAGAAAGAAGGCAATTCACATGCAGATGGAAAAGCAAATGTTTGGTTAACAAATGTTTGCCATGCCCTGCAGAGACAATGGGGCATGGAGAGGACTTTGATCAAATGGGCCTTGCTAGGTTCCTCCCTGTCTACCACACCTAGTTCATGTTATGCTATAGTTATCTATGGAGATAGCTCCTTCCTGGAACAGGCCTTCTATCTTAAATTCTTTTAGGCAGTTAGGGAGAAGATCAAAGTTTCTTCCTGAGTCTTTTGTTCTTAAAAATAATCAAGCCAAAGAAATACATTTGGGGTAGCAAATTCTGCTCCCTTACAACTTGAATGGGGGCAAAATTTGCCACCCCCAAATGTCTCTTGGCATAAGGATTATCTCGAGCTGATTGTTTTTAAGAAACAGAAGACACAGAAAGAACTCTGAAAAAGGAGTAGAAGTTATCCTTTTGTAAGAGACATTTACATTTATTAGGGAAATCTCCATTTGTAAGGGTGTCTCCCTCTCTGTACCAGGAAGAGGAGGATAAGTCCAAATCTCTAGAAACTCTTATCCATGGAGAAGGCATTGACGTAAATCTGCATAACGATCACACCCTTGTTTACTGTGCTTTTCCTAGTAACCTCCTATAACTAGTCTCCCCCCACCAACTCCAAATATTTTTCTTGTCTTTAGCTGAGGATGGTATCTAAGGTGATAACTTGGGCCATTTCAGAGAGTTACTCAGTTCTCCTTGGTATCTCCTACATATGAAGGAGGTATGCACGGTATTAAACTTCTGTGTGTTTTTCTCCTGTTAATCTGTCTTTTATTATGGGGGGGTCTCTGCCAGAACCTAGAAGGGTAGAGGGAAAATTATTTTTCCTCCCCTACACACTCTATAGAAAAAAAGGCACTATATAAACTCCTCAGCGTCTGGGCAGGCTATGGATGGGTTCTGATGAACAGAACTACTGCAAAGAAAAGTACAGTGAGGGAAAAAGTGATGGGAGAATAATAATTGCCTCTGGAAAGAATGTCAATACCAGAAATGCACTGTCCAGTGTTAAAAAAGGAGGCAGGCGGAATTCTAGAGACTGAGGAGAAAATCCTCAGACTTCTTTGAGAATTTTAGGCTAGCAAGCTGGTGGAGGGAGAAAAATTTTCTTCAAGGATTTAAAAAAGAGTCAATAAGGGGGATGGTGGAGGAGACATGGGAGTATAGGGAGTAAGAAATGAGAGAAAATAAGTGCTAGTCCCTGTCCTTCCAAGCTGAGAATGGGATGCATTGGATGATATTACATCAATCAATCTGCACTGGTTTGGGGTACTCACTAGATACCTGTTACCGCCAGGTTACGTGCAAGATAATAATATTTAGTATGGGCTTTATATGTGCAAGACAATATACAAAGGTTGTGCGTATTAGCTCCTTGAATCAAAATAACAGTCCTTTGAGCTGAGTTCTGTTATTATTCTCATTTTGCAGATCATGCAACTGAAATTCAGTACGTTTGTAGCATCTTGCCCTGAGTCAATACATTTAGAGCATCTTGAGACAGATTTTGAAATCAGGACTGTGTCATACCAGAGCCAGGCACATAACCACTTGAAAATCACACTTGAGAATGAGACTTTCTCTCATAAACGTGGTATCTAATATGCCCGGAGTAAGCCTTGGTCCCTGTGTGCTCACTGGTTGTGGGCAACCGATCTCCCGCTATTGCTCTAATGTGCATGCATGCGATGCCTTGGTTCCCTTAGAATTTTTAACTTTGTCCCAACCCTGAGTACATCCACTTTCTTGTCCCCTGTTTTTCCTGGGATTGGGATGATTTAGGTGATGTGAAATATGGCAGAAGGTAGACTTTCCAAGGGCCTGCCTATTCTTTCTTCTGGTAAATGTTTCCTAGTAAAAGTGGAAAATAAACCTTGATTTAGTTCAATCTATGCCTTTTCCAAACCTTTTTCATTTTGAGGAAAACAAAGAAACTTCAAAATATGCCTTTGAAAATACTTCCTTGTCCCAAATCCATATTACTCCATATCAGCCTCAGGGGGACAGCTCTGTAGTCTGCAAATGCTCTGACCATGAAGCTAGCTAGAATGGATTTAAATTCAAATTTTCATTTACTTTTTCTTAGTGGCAAAACTCTTAACTTCCTTCAGTCTCATTTTTTCATCTAATAAAATATAGATGAGAATATTTAATAACTGCTACAGCAGCTGTAGATAAAATATGCACAATAATACATAGTAGGTGTTTTTTAAGTGTCAATATTCCTTCTTTCCTACTTATCATCTCATTTCATCCACCTGCATGAGAGCCTTGGGAAAATCCTAGTGGAGACTATGAATCATGCTCATTTTTAAATAATTGTAAAACTTCAATAGGGGAAGAAAGAACTGCCCTTTTTCTTTCCCTAGCAGTGATTATAATCGAATTTTAGTATATGTCCTTGGGCCCACACAAATTACAAGGCTTTCAAAAAGTAAGAAAAGTCTGATTAACAAACTTGTGGTATTTTCTTGATTTAAAAGAAGCATTTTTATGTGATTCAATTTTTATATTTATTATACTTTCAAACTTAGTGGATCTAGTCAGGGAAATGGTTCACAGTAAAAATCTACATTGATGAACCTCTTTTCATTGAAAATAATGACAAAAATGTCACTTTTGAGAAAATTTAGTGCTTAATAGCCCCACCTACTGGAAGAAGACACACCAAACTGGCATTTCAGCCACGTTTAGAAAAAATGAAATAAGAGTTGGAGGGAAACTTAGGGATGAATGGGTCCCATTCCTCATATTTTATAGATGAAGTTACTGGATTTGGCTCAGAGAGATGTGTTTCCCAAACTTGCACAGTTCAGTGATGTGTGGGGAGGAGGATTTGTCCTGCTCCTTGGAATCTGTTTCTTTGACAGCCAAAACGCCAATTCAGCGGATTAGAGAGATTGCTTCTGATAATATCTTACATTTACCTAGCATGCTATAGTTCAAAAAGCATTTTCACAGATATTATTCCAATTGCACTTTATAATCACTCTGTGCCTCTACTGTCATCCCCCAAGGTCACACAGCTGGTAAGACACAGAGCTGAAACAAACTTACGACCCCAAGCTCAGCCTTTCATGGCAGGCTGCAGTCTTATTTTCTCCACGCTGCTTTCCGTTTTGCGCCTGCTCAGAATCCCCTCTAAGGAACCATGGGAAGCTGCAGTGGTAATTTGGCCTACAGCCATTTTGATTCATTGTTCTATTGTCAAATGTCTACTCTGGTGGCACAACCAATCGACGTCTCTCTGGGTAGTTATAAAGGCTGCTGGTAGAAGTTGCTATTTTTTTGAATATGTATATAGTGAAATACATCCAGGAACAAAGAGAAAAAAATAGAAGGTAATGTAGATAACGCATCTAGGGCTCAAATCAGACATTTTTTTGGTGCATGGGCTTTTCACCCAAATCAAGGAAAAGATGCTTGCAGATAGAGGAGATTAGCCACTTGAAGATGGAATAACATTTGATTTTATAATTGTAACCCATCTCTCCACGTGCCCTACCTGTCTCAGCTCAGACTGAGGACCCACGGGAATTTCACTAATTTATTCACCCTGTGGAAGAATGGAGGCTGGAAAAGAGCAAACAGGATGATAAAAGCAAATAACACTAGCTGTTTCTGAAGCATTTAACAACTCCACAAGCACCTTCCTGTGCATTGTCTCACTTGATAACAGATCATCAAGGAAGGCAAGTCCAGTGTAACTATTAGCCCTAATTTACACATTGGTAAGCTGAGTTTTGGCGAGTTAAATAATTCAGACACAGAAAAGTAGGGAGCAGCTAAATAATCTAATGGCATTGCCTTCTTTACTAAAATTTTAAAATATATTGGCATGCTCTCATACATGTTTTTTTATTATTATACATAGAAGTTTATTTTGTGCTCTAAAATTGACAGGAAAAAAAATTGAAAGTTTAGGGGAAAAATCTCATAATTATGCAACGTATATTCATTGAGTACCTACTCTACTACGTGTCAGGCACTGGTCTAGACGATCAAACAGATAAGGTCCTCGATCCACGCAGCTCACATTCTTGAAGGATGTAGGAAGACAGTAATCTACTCAACAAATAAATCTATAACTGCAGAGAATGAGACGTAAATGGGAGTGGTAATAGACAAGTAGATCCGGTGTGAGAAAAAATGGATTAGGGAAGCATTGCTGAAGAGATGATATTTAAGCTGAATTCCAGATGACACGAAGTTTGATATCATCTAAATTTAGGAGTTAAGTGTCTCAGGTGGAAGAATAGCAATGCAAAGACTCCGAGGTTTGAATAAGCTCAATCTGGAAGAAGTTAGGGACTCTGAAGCAACGTGATTTCAAGAGAAAGATGGGTGAGAGATGAGTTCAGACAGAGACAAAGACATCCTTGTCTTGAACTTTGGATTCTATCCCAAGGCCAATGGAAGGTCATTGGAGAATCTTAAATGGGAGTGATATGATCTGATTCATGTCTTCAAAGATCACATTGGCTGCTTGTGAAGCTTAACCATGGGAAGTATGGGGAAAAGTAGAAGCAGGGAGGACATTTAAATGCTACAGCAGTGGTTCTAGAGAAAAATTACAATTGTGGGAATTTAAGTGATGTACATAGAGATGAAAAGAACTATACTGATTCGGAAGGTAAAGCTGAGAAGACATGCTAATGGATCAGACATGAGGAGTGAAAGAATACTCAGGTCTTTAACTTGAGCAGCTAGGTTGATAGTGATGCCATTCTCTGACATGAGAAGACTGGAATTGATACATGTTGGGGCAGGGGAAAGTGAAAATCAATGTTTTGGTTTGGTCACATTGTGTTTGAGATGCATGCTAAATATGCAAATGGAGACGGCAAATAAGTAGTTAGATGAATGAGCCTGGAGCTCAGTGAGAGGTCAGGACTAAACTGGAAATGAAAATTTGGTAATTGTCACCATATGGATGATACCTAAATCTATGGTACCCGGTGCACTAATTTTAGGAGAAAGGGCAAAAAGAAAAGAGAATAAGATCCAGGGACCAAAGCCTGGAGCACTCCAATATTTAGAGGTCAAGGAAGAGAAGAAGTAGCAGGAAACTTGAGAAAGAGTGGTCAGGCGGGCAAGAGGAATATGAGGCAGTATGGTGTCACGGGAGCCCAAGGAAGAGAGTTCAAAAAGGAGCTGGTGGTCAGCTCTGTTAAACGCTGATGAGAAGTCAAGAAATATGAGAATGGAAAAGTTGTCAAAGAATAAGATAGCATGAAGGCCTTGGCAGTAACTATGGGGATGGAGACAATGGGATGTGGAAAAGTTTTCTCTCAGGTGGAAGATTCTACCACATCAATAATAATGATCTGATTTTAGTACATTTATTTCTCATTTTTTAAATATGTCCAAGTTTTACAAACTATTTTGTATCTTACTTTTCCCTTAACATCATGTTGGGGTCTGCTTACCAAGTTATTATAGGTTCCATATACAATTTTTAATGAATGTATAATATCTCAGTAAATGAATTTGCCATAGTTTATATACTATTTGAGCATTTGTGTTGCCTCTAACTTTCACTACTAGAAATGGGTATTTTTGTGCATAGATCTTTTCCATATTTCGGACTATTCTTTAGGTCAATGTCCCAGAAGTGTCTCCTGAGACAAATTGCCAAAAGTCTTTTCCAAACTATTTACCGATTTAAAATGCTATCTACAATGTATGGGATTATTTCATTCATGCCCCTGTCACTACCATTGAGTCTAATTATTTGGGGGATGATAATTAACAGGTGAATCAAGCACTATGGTGTTTTATTCAATATATCTCATGATTATTTGCAGCAATATTTTTTTTCTGTTTGTTTTCTAGCTGGGACACATCTGTATATGTTCTTTGCTTGTGTATCTATTAGGCTGTTAGCATTTTGTTTTGTTTATTTCAATTGTCAGTCAGAAGAGTCCCAACTTTTTATTGAATACAGTTTCTTGAGCCTGTCATTTATCTCATTATTTTAGTTGTGTTTTGCTTTTTTTTGTCACTTGTGGAAGATTTTAATTTTGATGTAATTAATTATTCTGATCTCACAAATGCTTGATTATCTTAACGTGCTTTATCTCCTTGGCAGATTTTCTAGAATAAAATCCTCACCCCAAACTTCAGGACTCTCTCTCCCTACATCCTTTGGCATATGTTTGAGGAAAGCAAGCTTTTTTAACAATACTAATTGAGGTTGCTGTATATATCAGTCAAGAACCACCTGTGCTGGCAAAATAACCATCTAATAAAATTCCCTCTAAAAGGCAAATGTAGTAAAAATTTTTTTAATCCATCTTTTTTTTATCTAAAACAACGTCAGAGATCTCCTGATTTATCGGGCTCAGGAACCTCCACAAAAGGAAGGATTGTGTATGGAGGATACATACACACCAATGGGAAGAGGAGAGGGGCACCCAGCATATTCTCTGGGCCTATTAGTGCAGTCCCACAGAGCTGCTCCTGTGGAGGCTGTTAATAATACAAGCCACAGTTGCCTGAGCAGTTACCATATGGTAAACACTTTGCATACATTATCTCCTTTAATGCTGTCAACAGCTCTCTTAGAGAAGTGTTATTATCTTCATTTTATAAGTAGTGGCACAGATAGGATTCCAGGCCAGGTGTGTTTGACTCTCAAATTCATTCCTTTAACCCCTATACTCTCTGCCTGTCTAGCTCTGCCCCTGCCTGAGTTTCTGGATCTTGGCTCTAAGACCTTCCCTCATTAGTGCTGGTCACTGTGGGGGATCAGCTCTGATCTCTCTTCTCCAGAACTTATCGCAACCACCTTGGACGTTTGACTTTTTCCACTCTTATCTCACTCTCTGGCTCTGTCCCTCGGTAGGGTACAAGAAACAATCAGAACTCTTAAGAGCACAGGATTGCTTCAGTGGAGATGTTTAACACAATTTTTATGCAGAACATATTACTCTGTGAATTTAAAGTATTCTATTATGTTCAGTATTGTTTTTATGGCACATATGTGTGTGATAAGTACCTCTTTGAAAATTGCCAAACTATATAAGGAAGCTGGTAGTCTTCAGATTTTGTATTTTTAGAGTTGTCAACAACCCTAGGAATCAACTTCATCTCTAGTTCCAGCTCTCTGTTTCTGGGTGTCACGCAATGGGAAATAAAGACTTCCCCAAGGTCCCCGTAAGTACTTGCAGAGCTGAGACCAGAACCTGAATTTCCTTTCTGTTTATGAGTCTGGCTGCTGTCGCCTGCTGGTTTTTCCATTCAGACAAGGAGAAAAGGAAAGAAACTAAGATTTATGGGACAGCTCTTATGTATCCGGCACCTCATTCAGTACTTTACGTGAATCATCCCATTTAATCCCCTAAATACTATTAGTGTTCTTATCTCCACAATACAGGTGTCAAGAAAATAAGGCAGAGAATAGAATCCCTTGCCCATGGTCAATAGTGACAGAGCCAGGAGTTGAATCCGTGTCTGTGTAACTCTGTGCAGTACATCTTGGCACCCCACTAACAGCAACTAGGAAAATCATGCAGAGACTTTTGGCCACAGCTCAGTCACATTAGAATGTGAGTGCAGCTACTGCCTCTGCTCCCCACAATATTCCAGGGATGAACTGTCCTTGACGAAGCACTGAAATGCCAATGGCCAGTCGCCAAAATGGACCCCACATTCTGAAGAAGAGAAGCTAGTCAAGAGGATGGCAGTCA
This sequence comes from Ceratotherium simum simum, assembly GCF_057802395.1. Taxonomy (NCBI): domain Eukaryota; kingdom Metazoa; phylum Chordata; class Mammalia; order Perissodactyla; family Rhinocerotidae; genus Ceratotherium; species Ceratotherium simum. Next base: position 11,828,816 of record NC_141922.1, read on the forward strand.
CAATGATGTGGCTCAGAGGCAGGGCTGAAGTGATTGGATTTATTTAGTCTGAAGAGAGGCAAAGGGATTCACTTAGCAGTTTTCAGATATACCAAATGCTATTATGCTGAAGATGGTGACCAGCTGTTCCGTGTCATCTTTAAGACTAACACCAGAGGAATCTATATTAATTGGCAGAAATGGAGAAAAGGTGGAGCTTCCTATCTTCACAGCAGAGAAGGTGGACAGACCATGGGGAGGTGATGAAGTCATGTTTGGAGAAGTACATTCATCAACCTCTTGGAAAGAACTAGCAATAGTTCTGTGTCAAGTTGTACAGAGGTAATGATGTTATAATGTCCCTCCAATTTACTCCTTTTAAGAACCTAGAAATTTATAAATACTAGAAAATTTTTCAGAAATGTAATAATGATGATAAATAAAAATAATAAATATGATGATTATAGTGGGCAACTATTATTTTGTTCTTAACAACTTGCCTTCTGATGAGGTCATCTCTACTCCTGCTGGTTCTTTCGAGATTACCTCCCCTCCCATTTAATTCACATGCCTGCAGCAGGAGCAGCTCCTGTATGTGAGCTCACACTCTGGGTACATTTGATTGGTCCAAGGGTTGGGCCAACGAGTCCCTTCCCTGGAATTTCTGGACTTGGAAAGGAGGGACTCCTGCTAGAAACACTAATCTTGAGAAATATATGAAAAGTTTGGGAGCTGTCATTTGCCGTTTATCACACGTGGTGAACCTGAGAAATGGAGCAGGGATGAGGGTGGAGGGCACCTCACTTAAAATGAGAGAGAAAAAAGTAGACAAATCAATCAGATTCAGAAAGAGGAACAAAGATCACTGATCAAGGATCTTAGTGCTAGTCAAGCCTCTTGTTCTGATTTCTCCTAGGTGCAGGCGCATTCCTATCTCATGCAATCCCAAGACCAACAATTTGTAACAACAATTGTTCTTTTGTTTAAGCCAGTTTCTGTCACGTAAAACCTAAGGATGTTTACTCATATTATGATAACAATGATGGTGAGAATCACTACAAAGGTAGCTACGACCAATTATGTAATCGACATTTACATTATGATTTCTTCCTATCTCTGTATTTTTATAAATATCCCTCTGTTCTTTGTCATGTTAGGATAGAGAAGACTAAATTCGATTAAAGATATCACTATAAGATATGTTGACAGAACTAGAAAAGAACAAAATGACTCTGATTCTACCTGAAGGAAAACTCAATCATTTTTGAGGGGCAGAACACGAAATGATGTTTGGCTTTTACTTATTTGTGAAACTCAACACAGTCCAGCCTCTTATCTTGCTATTCTCCCTCTTGGTCAGGCCGCAGACTCCTCAGATATTCCTAGGCCCAACTGACCCCAGGGCCTTTGCGCTGACGGCCCTCTCAGTGTGGTACTGTCCTTTCCTAATACCTACATGGCTCATTCTCTCATTTTCATCTAGTCTTTGCTCAAATGTCAATTTCTAACCATTTGATAAATGAGTTAATACAACTAAAGTACTAGGAGAATGTTTGACACTTCATAAGTACTTAGTATTCCCCAGGCTTTGGTGGCTTGCTGGCATTGGAGATGGAGGGAGGTGTACAATGAGGTTGCAACAAAAAAATAATAGCAACAAAAGAATAAATTAATTTCCAGACCTCAACAGTTAAACTGCTGAACCCCATCCACTCTCCAAATTTCACATGAACAAATTCGAAGGCAAGTCCTCCTGGAGTATCTCAGGTGTAGTCTCAAATGGCAGTCCTCCTGACTGCCATGTCCATATGTCATCTTTTCCCTCTGCTGCCCCCAGCTCAGGATGAATGATTAACAGGTTCCTGCAGGAATATTTCCTGCACTCCTGGCATGGTCTTCTAGCTAGGTCACCAGAAACCTCTGCACTGGGTCACAATGGGGGAAATTCCTCATCTGCTTGGGTATCTTCAGTTACAGGGCTGCATGGCTGACTTGTGCCTTCTGAAATGACTTCATTTATTTTCATTTTCCTACGCTTTAAGCCATATCAAATCTAGTTCATTTAGGAAGACTTTCCAACTGCCTTAGAGACCAAGACTTCGGCACTAGAGTTTTCTTTTTTCTTGTCTCTATGAGAGCTGTCTTTCCATAAGTCTGGTGGAGAAGAATAAGGATGAGAGTTGGTTGGGATAGAGGAAAATATGAATGATGTTCACTGGGCTGAAATCAAAATGACTTCTCCCTTTCAACCACTGCCCTGAATGACCTGGCTTCCTGGACAGTTGCCCTGTCAGGATGAGCTCCTGACCCACGAGGTCCACTGCTGGGGATACTAAGGGACCATCTTGTTTCCTGGTGTTTTAAGGAGGAGGAGAAGGGGGGCATATCATGTGTCGTGTGTCTGGCCAAACACTGGGCTAGAGGCTATATTTACCATTTAACCCTCACCATAATGCAACGATGTAGACAACTCTATTCCTGTTTTCTATAATGGACCAGGTTCTCAGAGAGAACCTTCCCAAGGCAACACAACTAGTAAGTGACAGAGCTGGAAGCCACATCTTTGTCCCCCAGATACTGAACTCACTACACCACGCTACCTTACACACCAGTTCCTGTCCTTCCCACATGGAAGAAAACAGAGCCCTGGACCATCGCCTCAGCCCTCCAGGCAACGCAGGACTTGAACAGGATTAGTAAGCGCCCAATTTAAGAACCTATCTGGTGCATGATAAATGAAGAAACTGAGGCCTGGATAGGTGAAGTGGCTTAGCTACAGTCACTGGGTCAGCTGGTGTCTGAGATGGAGTCCCTGACTTTTCCACCAGTGTTTTATTTCCCTCCTAAGACACTACAATTGGTGGATTGGGGACAGCATGTTTGCTTATCTCTGAACAATCCCCAACTGTAACTTCACAAGCTTCATTGAGCCCAGGGTGACAAACTATGGCCCCATGAGCACCTGGCATTCTCCTCTAATTGCTGACTGCTTCATGCAGCTTCTGGGGCTGGAGGAGGGATCCAACTTGGCAAATGTCTAGGGAAACTATGGAGCAAGTGACTTGGAGATAAACAACTGTTTATTTGCTCTTGAAATGACCTTAATTACACCTGTCAAGAGATTTCCACTTGAGCAGATTTAACAAGAAAACTAGAGGGTTAGTGGACATTTGGAGCTCCAAATCTGAAAGCTGCAGCAATTACGTTCCCCTGGGGCTGCTTTCTCTGATCACTTACCAGGCTCAAGTGCTGCGGGTAGCCAAGGGCAGGCAGAGCAGCAGTGGGTCTGATACAGGCCTCACTGGGGAAGGTGGCTTCTTTATCAGGGACACTTGTTGTTCCTCCCACCTCTGAGGGTAAGAGTCCCTGAGACCCAACCTCACAAAAACGAAGTCCTGGATACTGAAGGCACTTTGAAGAGTATCTAATGCAAACCCAATCCAATCTGCCCCAGCTCTACATTATTCCTAACAAGATCCTTCAGCCTCTGTTGAATTTCTCCAGTGACAGGACCTCACTATCGAACCTCATCCCCCTTAGGTAGTGATGGGCATGGAAGCGAGGGCTGGACTCCGAGGAGGTGTTAAAACCTAAGTTTAAATATGGAATTCCTGGCTGATCAACTGTGATTTTGGCCCAGCGTCTTAACCCTCTGGCCCTCAGTTTCTCGGTTTGTGAAATGAGGATATTAACCCAATCAGAGCTGATGGGACAATTCAGTGATAGAATGTCTAGACTCTGCCTGAGACAGGGCCTGGTATTCAGTATACATTCAATCAGTACTAGTCCTTTTCTCTCTCTTCTCTTCCAATACAGTCTTTCTACAATATCATGCAATATCAGGCAGTGCTGGAGGAGATCATCAAGAGGATGTGACTGCTGGTTGACCTGCAAGATGGACCCAGGCAATCAAAGGCTCCTCCTCTGTCCCCTGTTGAAATGTACATTCTGTCCACTATTCCCACAGTAGGAGTCATTTTCAAGGACACAACCTTGAGAGAGTAAGGTGTTGTTGAGACCATCTGGATAGTGTATGCGTCTGGAGCCCGTTAAGGCCTCTATATAAAGATTCTGGCGGGCAGGTGCAGAGATCTACTCATCTCGCAGCTGCCTAAGACAACCCTCATATGTAAGTTCCCTTGCTTATGAAACCTGCCATCTACCCATCCAGAGGGGTCTGCCTCTTTCTTTGGTGTCTCCTTGCCCTCTGTGGTCAGGGGCCAGTTTATGAACCAACATGCAGTCTTGAATAAGACCATGCAATTTAAAGGTTTAAAATAGCACCTTTTTGGAGGTTACTTCTAAGTATATAACACTGTCCTTGATATTCTCCTAGTGTCTTCCCTAATAGCCCCACATGTTTAATGAACTTCTCCACCTGAATGTCCCTCTGGCAGTGAGCTTGACCTGTTAGTTATCAAGCTAAGCACATGTGAGTACATCCTCACTATATCACAAGTTCTTTTTCTTATTTTTAATTCTCTTCCTCAGTGCTGAGCTCTGTTACCAGGCTCGTAGATGGAGATCTGTGCATGTTTGTTGACAGAGTAGTTGAAAGATATATACATTCAGTGCTAGAATTCAAAAACACTGCAACAGGCACCATATTAAGCTCCAGGGAATCAGTCAGTCTCATGAGATGCAAAACTTACAACTTATGAAAGAGAAAATGTAATCATTGTTTAAATTATTCACATATGTATACAATTGTTAACTGGCACACGGATAATGCTATGTTTTTACCAAATCCAGTTTCATATTCCCCTTTCCTTGACCAAAGGAATACTAGGCTTCCCAGCCCTTGCAGCTCGGTGAAGCATGTGGTTAGTTCTTGCTCATGAAATGTGAGCAGAAGTGATATGTATTTCTTCCAGCTTGAGCCGGCGTGAAATACTGAGTAATTCTCCCGTCTTTCTCTCCCTCTGCCGTAGTGAATTGTCAAGTCAGCTGTTGAGACAGTGAAATCTCCATAGCTTGGGGCCTTGAGTGGCTCTGCGGAGTAGAGGCCTCCCCCACACCAATCTGCAATGAATATGAATGTATACAGGAAATAAACATACATATGCTGATACCACTGATATTTCGAGGTTTATTTTCAACTACAGCAAAACCTAGCTTATCCTGACTAACACAGCACTTACTAAGTAACTAGAAAAAGGGTATGATCACATTATTGAAGGAAAAATACATGCTTTAGGAAACATTCCTTCTAAAAGGTCACTATTCATCTCAATTTTCCTAACTAAATTGTGTTATTTTATAACTCAGACTGTTGGTTAAAGGGCCAGGCCCCATAGTGAGGGTCCAGTAATCACAGCCACTAATAAATAGCCAATTAAAACCATGTAATATTTATTTCCTGGGAAACTCAGCATGAAATATTTTCCTATTAGTGCAGATCTATATCCCCTTTTAACTTCTTAGACTAAAAATCTGTCCCCTTTGACTTCTGCCACATGTCATGAACCATTTCATCTCCCTTTCCTGACCCCTCACATGGCTATTTGCTCTGATTTGGGTTTATTTCTAAGCACATCTTTGGAGCTGAAATTTGAGAGCATATCAAAATATTTTCATGGTGCAATAGGGCACAGAAAAAAGTAAACCCATTTACCAAACTCCTGTATCATCAGGCAATCTGCCCCTTGTTTTATTTAATCTTGCCTTCTACCAGCAAGAGAAATGTCATAGCCTCTGATATACTTCGAGGACATTGAGACTCAGTGCATTGAAGTGACTGACTGAAGTGACACAGGTAGCAAATGGCTGAGCCAATATCCAAGTCTACAAGTGTTTGATTCCAGAGCTTGCAAGCCAGGAACCAAAGAAGCCAGTTCTTGTTCCTGACTTCACCTCTACCCAGCTATCTTCAGTGGTTAGACTCATTGAGCCGTGGAACAAACATTGATTGAGTGCTTGAAATTTTACAAAATATTTTAGAGCTGACAACTCACTTCTACTTTTTTCCCTTTTATTTGATCTTCACAAACTTCCTTTGAGTTAGCTTAGCGTGAAGTTTACAATTTTAGGAGGCAAGTGGCCTGGCTCTGTAACTCAGTAACTGTGAGGCTCAGGCATGTTTCAGCACTCCTTTGAATCTTGATCTTCCCGTCCGTTCAATGGGAGGGAGCATTGATTTTATTGACATCACAGGGTTGTTAGCAGAATTAATTCAGATAATAGATGCAAAGCACATTTGTGTGGCCTGGATCACGGCACATGCCCAGTTGGGGTCATCTTGTGTTATTAATGCTGCTTAGTCTTATTTAATGGAGGAGATGAAGACTGAAGGGTAGGAGAAGTTGGGAAAGGAGAGGAAACAAAGGTTCATCTTCAGTGACTTTCCCACATCACATAGAAGTAAATAGCAAAGCTGTGACTCAAAGACAGGTCTTCTTCTTGCTTGCCCACTGCTCAGCCTGCCTGACTTCAACTTTGTGGACCAAGTTACCTCCATAAGTAGGCTGGAAATTCCATCACCTGGTACATCTATCTTGCAAGAGGTAAAGAAAAAAATCAAAATTATATAAAATAAGATAGTCCAGATTTGCAAAATGTTGGCAGCATTGTTCAATCATAAATTACTATTACTACAAGGGAAAACAATAGAACAAGGTAACTTTCTAGTGCATCAGACAGACAGGAGGTTGAATCTCAGCTCTGCCGTTCACAGTCTGTGTGATTTGGGGCAGGTTACTTAAATCCTCCTATAATCAGTTTCTTTATCTGGAAAATGAAGATAATAATTATATTTACCTGGTAGAATTTGTGCAAGAATTAAATGAGAGAACATAGGCCAGTGCTGCTAGATGTAGAGAAAAGATCTAATAAGGCTGGTAATTCTTATTCTTGTTCTAATGATTTATGCAAAGTGCTTAGCTCGTGCACGTTCCAACACTAACTAAATGCCAGCCCTAACTCGTGGTACACAGTAAGTAATTACAGCGTGGTTGGAGACTCAGGCTCCAACAGAATGATGGTTAGTGACATGCAGCTCACTTCCCCTGGTTAGTTGTGACTTAGTAATAAATTAGTTACAGGAATAGGAAGGACATCATTGTCATAAGCCTATTAAAACCACAGGCCCTATCACTTTGTGCAAGTAATTCTATAAATACTTCCTAATTAGTCTCTGTACCTCCGGATTTTCATGCCTTTAGTTCATCTCCTTCCTCTTCTTGGGGTGCCCCTTGCTTCTCCAGCCTGCTTTCCGCGACCCTCTATATGCTCACCACCTGGCACATTCAACTTTTAAGTACCAAAGTAAACTCTATGTCCATACTAGCTTTCCTCACTGCCCCCTTATACCCCAACAAAAGCTGAGTGTCCTCTGGCCTTTCTGAGTCTACAGCCCTTTCATGCTCCATTCAGTATAGCACTTATCCTGCTGTATTGTCACCTTCAGTTTTACACAAGGCATCAATTGTGATTTCAAAAAATAAAAGTGAGCAAAAATTCCTTGCAGAACTCCAAAAGAAAGTTCTTGATTTGGGGAGGGATAGAAAATATGAAGAAAGAAAATGGCTAGCTGACACCTTGTTGGAATGTTGTGGTCAATAACTATATACATGTATATCATATGTGTGTGTGTATATATATATATAATACATGTATATATTCCCCAAGAATTCTGTAAGGTACTCTGTGAAGGCAAGGTTGAATTGCATGTAGAATCAGATTAGATATCAGCCATATACTATAAATAACCATTTAATAGAAATGATAAGTAATCTGTACTCTTGATTATAACCACAGATAAAATGCTAATGTAGGAAAGGAGAAGGAAGAGAGAATTATAGTACCTGTGTATGTGGTGGAGAGAGGTTCTAGAAAGGCTTCTTGGGAAAGGTAGCTTTGGAGCTGGATTTTAATTACTGGATAAGATGTGTGTGTGTGTGTGTGTGTGCAAGCACGTGTGTGTGTAAATATATGTCAATAAGAGCTGGAAGGGGATCTTGGAATAAGGAATGCAATGAACAAAGAATTGTGGGAGAATAGGCATGGAAGTAAATGAGGAATGAGTCGAGTGGCATGGTGGGACAAAAATGCATGAGTGTGTATGCTTGTTACTTGTATGTATAATGTATGTATATGTATGTGTACGTGTGTGTGTGTGTGTGTATTGTGAAAAACAAAGTTAGAAAGCGAAATTAGAGTCTGAATGTGGGGGATTATTTGTGCTTGATGATTTTTCTAATTTATTCCATAGAGTAAAGGCATTAACATTTTTAAGCATGGAGTGACAAGATAAGAACTGGACTTTAAATCTGGGAGCTGTGTGAAGAGTGGTTGGGCTAGGGAGGGATTGGACAAATTAAGATACTAATTAAACGAAATTTGGTTTAAAAATATCAAAAATATCAATGCTTTAAATCACAAAACTGTAGACGTTAGCAATGCTTAGTTTTGCCAGATATTTTGGGCATCCACTTCCTTTATCAGAGCCTCAGCACTCAGCACTGAATCAAGAGGTAGAAATTAGGAACATATAGATTTCTTTCTAACCGACCGATGTTTTAGAAATAAAGTGGAAAACACTGTAAGAAGTTGTTTCTGAGGTGTTAATGCATTCCACTTATTTGGAGAAATGTTGAAATTCAGAAGTTAGGCGTGGGGGCCATCCTTCTCCAAGCAAAAGTTTGGCTTCTGAAAATCATTGTTAAAATCGAGTTTCATTTCCTTATTGGAAATTCACTGAATCTAGAAAGTGGATCAAAGTAGAAAACAGCTTTTTTTATGGAACTTTTAATTGCCTTTTAGATGGATTATCTGAGAATTACATGAGTTAATTGAAGTAAAACAATTTATATATATATATGTAATAAGCATCAGGTAATTACGAATTGCTATTAATTATATTGTTGTTATTGTCATCTTTAATTCAAATGCTTCCTTCCGAATACGTGGCCTCTCTGGGGTTTTTCTCTCTAAATCTATGGTTGTGGAGACTGCGTGTGGATTTCTCCTTTCCGTGGGAAGAGCTGCTCCCCATTTGAGGCTTCCCCCATTGTTCCATGAAATGATACTTCTTGAGACCCAAACATACAAATATTTTATTGCTGCAATACCCCAAGGGTATTACTATTGACTCATTTCATACTCTATCACTTGGGCTACAGCTTCATGCAATATATTCTCATTTAATCATCTCGATATTATTTTTGCAACAACTGAAAATTTTGACACTTACAGTATGCATTTTTCCATAAATCTTACTGTTATTTAGGGAAAATATTAGGAAACAAATCTAGATTTTCCTACTGCAAGCTAAGCGTTTTGCATGCTGCTGGACAGTTCAGTGAAGTTTGTTCAGTTTGGTACGAATTTAACTACAAATCTGGGCTCCCTCACCAAAATAAAAAATACTAGTTGTTAAATGTTTACCAGCAAACCACTGGAAATAACTCAATAATTCAGTGGTGAATGAATATCCTGTCAACTAACCAATTCCCTTCCATTGAATGTGTCATCCAATTTTAAATCTGAATCCACATTGTCAATTACAGAAAATTCCACAGAATTTAACAAGAGTGATAAAGTTCATATTATTTTTGGAATAAATGGGAACTATGTTAGTGGTAAAAAATAAAATCTATTCATTTAATTAATATTAAAAATATTAATTTGTAAATAGCAGTACTTTAAAGATTGTAGTATGACTCACACCTATTTGTCTATTTTTTCTTTAGTACTTTATAAACTTACTCAGATGTGGATGATGGCTCCCTCACCATAAAGTCCACCATAATATTTTCATGCTGGAGGAGATTTTGGAGAGCTCAGTCCTTCTCTTGGGTGTTCCCTGCCCTCAGTATGTGCCAATAAACAACAGGCATTCTACTAACACAACAATTTCAAATGGTATCATGAAATATTAAAATGATCATCTATGTAGTGTTTGGGCTTGGGAGAAAGGTAGTTGAGCGTGGATTTGGAAGAGATTTGCACAGAAAGATTTGGATACCCTGCTTGAAATAGTCTGAGTGCTCTTTTATACTATTGGAGGGTTTCTGTTGATTTGTTTTCTATAAATGTTGCAGTACAAATTTCTTAGGCTGAAAGAATGAGAAAGGAAGAAGATTAGCATTTATTAAGCTTCCAATATGAGGCTGGTACTTTACATATATTAGTTACTTAATCATTATTGCAACCTTGTGAACTATTACTATCATCATTTTACGTGTGGGGTAACTGAAGCTCAGAAAAGTTAAGTAACTCGTACAAAGTCACGCAACTAGTAAGTGGAATAAGGAATGCTAAGAGCAAAGTAACATGTGAGAATAGGAATGCGGAGTACAGGGGTATGAGTTAGTGGTATAGTGGTGCAAAAGTGCATATATGACTCATGTTAGGCACTTGCACTCTACATTTTGTTTAAACCTAACAGTATCTCTCATTAGTAAGTTATAATAGTACCATTTTAGAGACAAGGTTGCTGAGGTTCAGAAAGGTTAAGTAACTTGCCCCAAATCACATAGCAAATAATTAGAGTATTTAATATTTAAAACCAGACCTGTTTAATCCCATGTTTTTTTTTTTGGTGAGGAAGATTGGCCCTGAGCTAACATCTATTGCCAATCTTCCTCTTTGTGCTTGAGGAAGAGTGGCCCTGAGCTAACATCCCTGACAATCTTCCTCTATTTTGTATGCAGGCTGCTACCACAGCATAGATTGAAGTGTGGTGCAGGTCTGCGCCCAGGATCCGAACCCGTGAACCCAGGCTGCCAAAGTGGAGTGCACAGAACTTAACCACTACACCACCGGGCCAGACCTTCCCATGCTATTTAAAAGACATAAATCCAAGTAAGGGCAATAAGTTTCATGATGATTTTGGTTTATTTATTTATTTATTTACATTGTCTGTCCCTCCCCCACCCACCAAATATAAGTTAGGAACCATGCCCACGGTGTGCTAAATTACTGAATGGTGTAATCCCAATGCATAGCACAACGCCTGGATCATTATAGGCACACAATAAGTAATGTTTGTTTAAATGTACGGGCCACAAGAATATAATCAAATTAGACCATCGCATTCAGCAGCATTTCTCTTTGATGTAATTAGGCTGCAGTATTTGAATGGGTTAGAGGTTGGTTAATCCCATTGCGAGACAGGAGAGCTGAAATGTTTGGCTACTGTGCATGTACAGGCAAGAGAAGGATGTGCAACAGAGTGCAGCCAGGGCAAAACTCCAAGAGAGTGCACTGGTGACAGTGGGACCCCGGCCCCAAACTGTGAGGTTTCTTCCCAGAGAGAGGAGCATGACATGGAGAAAATCAGTGGCTTCTCATCAGTATCCTTTATTGGCTGCATGACCTTTGCTCTTGGAAGTGAAGGAGATAAGAAAGTCTCCTGTTGATCTTGATTCTAGAAACTAGGAAATGGGAGAGAGTTGTATTATTGCAACTAGGAATCCTTGCGCAAAAGGACAATGTGGGGCATATTGATAGTTATCACTGAGCAAGGAGGAATGGAGAAATGAAGAGAAAGAGGGAGGAAAGAGCGAGAGAGACATGTGTTGAATTATTACTCCACACCAGACACTATTAAATAAGTTAATTTATTTGATATTCATGACAGACCCACGATGTAGACATTATCTCCATTTTATTTACAGGATACTTAGGTTCAAATAGTAACTTGATCATATAGCTACCAAGTAGTAGAGTTGAGTTTAAATATAGGGCACTATAGCTCCAAATAATAAAATAAATAGTTATACTTGTGAGCAATCTCAACGTGAGCGATTCTGGAAGTTTAATTCACATTTAAGGCTCATAATAAAATTGCAAAGTAGAAATTGAAATCTCTCTTTATGGTGAGAAATTTGAGACACAGAGGGCTTACTAGGCTTTGTCAAGGTCAAAATTATAAGTGATGCTCCTAAGATTTGAAAGCTGGTATCCCTGACTCCAAAGCTTACGCAGTTTTCCCCCACTCTACTCCCACCCTTGTGTATAATCCATTTCAACAGGCAAATTGTCATTTAAGACCATAGCTCTCCTTTCTGAAATTGTAAATACTTCTAGCAACTTGGAACTCTTAAAGTCAATGCCCCATCCATGTGTGTGACCTCAAAGCATTTCTATTATTAATGATATCATGATTTTCTCCATAGCGACACTCCTTTAAATTCTAAATCTTGCGAGTGAAAAAAGATTAAAGCCACTTAGAAAGAGACTGTGGCATAAGAACAGAGCAACTTCTTTTCCCAAAGTGTAATTTTGAAAAAAGGCATTTTAGAAATACTGAGAATGTAAGAATTAGAAAGCTAACCCACCCAGATTGTTAGATAGAGATTTGCAAAATTTATAATGGATGTATGCGTCGTTACATGGTGGGAAGTGGAGAAAAGAGAGCAAGAACAACTCTCCATAGTATTTACTATCAATCACACACTTACACTTCTGCACTTGGCAAGCTTAATTACAAAGATAACAGCATTCATGTGATGTGCATATCAACCTCATACAAAGCGCAAGTGTTTTACATACTTCATCTCATTTAATACTTACAATAACCTTAGGAGAAAACTGGTGACCAACAAAGTTACCTCCTTCCTCCCACAGCTAATAAGTGTCAGGGCTGGGATTTGAACTTAACATCAAAGTTCTGCACCCACAATGCACACACCTAATTAAACCAGTCACCTAAGGATTATTCACATATATTTGTTTTCCGTAGTCCTCTGATCTACAGGTTTAGCTATTAAAAGCATAATATGTTTATTCTCGAATGAGGCAAGGAAAGAACTATGAAAAGGCAAAGAATGCATGAAAAATCAGCTGGGAATGAGCTGTGCCCCAGCTCTGTCACTTTCCAGCTATGTGACTGGGCAGGAGGATATCCCTCTGTGCTTTCGTTTCCTCAACTTTAAAATAGGAATAATAATACCTAACCTGCGAATTACTGTGAACTGAATGAAAAACTGTGTTGAAAGTGCCCAGTGACTCTCCTGGGAAATATGATCAACACATCTAGTTCTCTTGTCTTTTCCTCAAAACAAGAAGCTTGTGAGAGCAAGAATAAGGAAGGGAGAAGGCAAATTCTTTGGGATGAATCATGTAATGCAGCCCATTGGCGCATAAAAATATACTGGTCTCCTTCCCCTGGTTTCTGTTTGTTTTCTCCAATAAGCAGAATACAAAGGAAATAAATCTAGGAATGAGAATGTGACATGAGTTAAAAGAAGAGAAGAAGCCCTAAAGGAAGATTATGAGGAAAGCCTCAATCTTGTCCCTCCATTTGGCACCCAGCTGAGCTTTCAACTCTACTCGGGTTAAGTTTAATTATTCATTGAGGAAATACGAACTAGGAACCTACAAAGTGCCAGGCCCTGTGCTTGATGCCAACGGTAAAGGGAACTTAGACACAGCTCCTACCCTGCCCTCAAGGTCCTAAAGGTAGAGACAAAACAAATTTTCATTTTAATGCAGTGTAAAAAGTGCTCACATAGGGAAAGAACAACCTGCACATAGCCGATATTTTAGGGGCCACCGGGAGCAATGACATATAAGTTGAGAGGGGAAGGTGGATTTTCTTGAATTAAAAATGGAAGATGGACAACAAGGCTCTGATGTTTGGCCTGAGAACTGGGATGAATGGATGGGAGAGCCTTCCATGGCTAGGCAGAGCTCTGGTCTTCATTTCAGGGTCATGGGGAGTTACAGAAGTAACCTGGTGTGATCAGAATCAATTACCACAGCACCATGTGCAAACAGACAATGTGTGTATAGAAGATGTGTGTGTGTGTGTACACATGCTTGCACGCTTATACATACACACACATCAATACGAGAGCAAAGTCCGAGTGTATGTGGCTTATCTGGTAATAATTTTCTCTTGGGAGACCACTGCTGCTCTGGGCTCTCACTTACCTGCTCCTGTCATTTGTTTTCTCAAACAAGCTATTTCCACTCCCTTTGTACTTGGCCACTTTTTGCTCCTTAAGAGTAGTTTCCACTGCCCTTCTCTTGGAGATCCCCTTATTTATCTCTCTGCAGACACCAGCTCATCCTCTTTGGCAAATATTTTCAAGATCACATTCTCTCTCCCAGTGCCAATTTTACTACAGGTTTCTTATGCCTCCCTTTGAAAGCCATTTCAGGCACCTTCCTTCCTTCCCCAAACTGTGCACAAAGGCTGAAATGGGTGAAGATTCATCAAGAAGAAAGGTCAGTGGTTAACAGGCACAGCTGGAAAGGTTACATTAAACACATTCTTTTATATAGTTCATAAAGCCTCAGGCAGCTCTAGGATAAGGGAATATGATCTAAGAACAAATGGCCAAGTATCTCAGGCAGAGCCTGCCTCACATGGAAGACATCTCTAAGCCACATTAGGAATGGCCCCCTCTTCTATACAGGTTAGACGAAGAACATGGTTTTTAATTGTACACACACACACACACGTATATATTTCATTTTTTAAAGTAATGCATATGTGATGTTTAAATACACACACACATCTATACACAAACGTACACCCATATATACACATTTCATTTTTATTAAAGTAATGCATGTATGATATTTAAATACACACACGTACACACACACACAGTTGAGAAGAGTGAGAAAGGGCTCTTTGCTCCATACTTTTCATCCACATCCACCTCCACATAGAGAAGCACTTTTAATTACTTTAGCTTTCTTTATATTTTCTAATAGTTAATTATCTTTAAATATGGCTACACTGTTATCATTTTGAGACATGTTGAGTTGACTTAAAAACTTCAAGCTGCTTCCCGCCCACCTTCTCTCTCTTTTTCTTTCTCTGGGTATCAGACGTCCCTTGCCTTTCCTGGCTGCCTCCCCATTTTCTCTTACAGGCATTTCTCCTAATGAGATCCTTGCATGTGGAATTGCATTTTGGACTCTACTTCTCGGAAGACCTGGATTAACATAGACTCTCTCATACATCCTTCTGTGTCAGCTCCTGGATGAAGTCCAAATTCCTCAGCAGAGCATACACAGCCCTATAAGATTTATTATCAGTCAAAGCCCATTTCAAACTGTAACACTTTACACGTGAAGACAGATACTCTGCTGATTGTGATCCCATCCTTCCTCCTCTGTCCTTTGCACATGCTATTCCTTTCTCATTTCTGGAATTCCCTCTCCTCTCTTGCCTACTGGGAAAACTCATTGTTCAACAGTCGGCCCAACCACTCTCTCTTATCTCCCACCCACAGGATGGGTATGATATCCCTTCACTCTCATAGCACTCTGCCGATGTCTACTGTAGCCTGACCACAAGGAGGGGGTGACTTTCTGTTTTGTGCTTGACTCCCCACCTGGACTAATGATCTTAGACAGCAAGTAGCCTCTCCCATATTGCCTGTTCTCTGCCTATTGGGAATAAAGTAACAAGGCTACTGCGAAGAGAAAGAACTAGATTTCAATCCTGCTCTACCACTTATTGGTTGTTTGACTTATATCACGTGACTTAACCTTTTGAAGACTGTTTTCCTCTGTGACAACAAGAGTGAGGGGGCCATTAGACCTACTAGAAAGAGCGTCATTCTTAATCCCTCATGTGGAGACTGCTACATATCCCCAAACTCTGAAGTTTGATTTGATGTACAACTAAAAGGGACTTTTGGGTTGTCTCATTTGGAGGAGAGGATGGCGGAGTGTATTTTGTATACTAGTAGGAAGATGAACCAAATATTTGGTGATCCAAAAAAGAACTGTGTTACTTATTAGTTCTGCCCCCCAAATGTTTCTGGGTCTCCCTTTTTCCAGGCAGATGACAGGATGACACTTCCTTGGCCCCTTGAAGGTATTCTGGCCGTGTAACTTACTTTGGTCAATGGAATGTGATCAGGAGCTATGTTCATGTCTTCCGGACAGAAGTGTTAAGAACTAGTACGCAATCCGTCAGCGTGTTCTCTCTCCCACTGCTGTGCGGCTAGTGATGCTCCAGATGGTGGCTGCTCCTTCAGTCTGTTTCCTAGAGTGAGGGCATTGGAGAGCAAGGCTGGAGCCAACCCATGATGGACTTGTTCGTAAGCAAGAAATAAGCCTGTATTGTTTCCAGTCACTGGAACTGTGTGGCTTTTTATTGCACGTGGTAGAAAGAATTCTAGATGGTCCCTGTAACCTTTGCACCCTGGTGTTACTCCCATGATCATGGTAACTTACACAGCAAAAGGGATTTTGCAGATGTAATTAAAGTTAATAGGTGATTGACAGGGAGATTATCTGAGCGAGTCTCTTCTAACCACATGAGTCCTTTAAAAGCAGAGAGTTTTCTCTGCCTAGCGGCAGAAAGAGTCAGAGAGATTCGAAGTATGAAGGAGATTCCACGAGGTGGAGATTCTCTGCTGCTGAGATGGAGGCGGCCACGTGGAAAGACCTGAGAACAGCCTCTAATTGCTGTGAGTGACCCCAAGCCAACAGCCAGCAAGGAGATGAATTTTACCAACAACTTGAATGAACTTGGAAGTGAATTCTGGCCTAGAGACCCCAGATAAGAGCCCCACTTGGCTGACAGCTTAGGGAAGACTCTTGAGACCCTAAAGAGAGGACTTAGACTTCCACAGATTTCTGACCTACAGAACTGTGAGCTAATAAATGAGTGAGCTTTAAGCTGCTCGGTTTGTGGTTGTTTGTTATGCCACAATAGAAAACTTATACATTACAGCTTTATAACCTAGCTTGTCTGGACTGACCCACAATTCAGATTTGTGGTGAGGATCATTCCATTGTGAATTTTTTGAAGGCAGAAATTTTTCCTTAAAGACTGTGTTTCTCTAGAGCTTAGAAAAGTGCCTGAGACATGATTTTTATCAGGCTGAGAGAACAAGATTAATGCAATGTCTTTAACAAAGTACCTGGCATGTACTTAATAAAGAGGAATTTTTTAAAAAACTATGTTATGATTATCACTCATGTGTAAATTGAAAAGTCTATCACAGCTCTGAGAATCTGTTAAGGATGATTACTCTTTTCTTCATTCCTTCCAAATCATGTAGTAGCGTCTGAATAAAGTGGAAATATGAAAAGCTGCGTCCTTGGAGTCCAAGACCACTTATGTTTCACTTCCTCAAGAAGCTTTCCCTGAATCTTCAGACTAGGTTGGAGTCTTCCTGTTGCATTTGTTCAAAGCATTCTCTATTTCTCCTTCAAGAAATTTCTCAACTATAATTAGATAATTATTTGTATAATTGATTGCTTAAAGTCTCGTTACTCTCTCTGAGGACAGAAACCATGCTTGGTTGATTGGAATTGTTTCTCTATGACTCCGCATAGCTCTTGACATAAAATAAGTGTTCAATGTAAAATTCCAGCAGAAAGGAGGAGCAAGCCAAGAGGTAACAGAATCGTTCTTCAGTGATGTAAATGCTACACAGAACATGTAAATGCTTATAGGACTTATTGTTCCAAGTATATGGACCCAGACAGAGGAACACTGGCCAGCATGCTAGGGACATGGCATTAGGTTGTCATTCTATGGAGGGGGTCTAGCAAAAGCCACTTGTGTTTCTAGAGCTTCAACCCAGTGAGTTGGAGTTTAGGGGAAGTGGAGCAAGATAAGTCCAGGTAGTAAATTCTGACCTTAGGATTGGGCTGACACAATGAAAGGTGTAGAGAAACCAGATTGGGACCCACGTAGGCTCCCAAGGCAACTTATTCCAGAGAGTCTGGTGTCAAGTCTAGTTGACAACTGTGTCCTAACACCAGAGAAGCTAATCATTGCTGGATCACAGGATCAGGTATAAGTATGGGGAAGGGAATTAATTCCAAGGTCATTAAGATGCTTGATAGCTGTAGACAACACTTACCTAGTGCTGATTTTGTTCTAGGAACTGTTGAAGCACTTCACACACATTGTTACAGTTCATCTGCAGAGCAACTCCTAGAGGTAAGTGCTGTTATTATCTCCATTTCAGAGATGAGAACCTGAAGCACAGGTCATAAAGCTAGTCTCAAGGTCATAAGGCCAATCAGTGGGTGAACATGGCAGTCGGAGATCTGAGCCCACACTCTTTAACGTCACGGCAGTGTGAGGTGGTAGAAAGGGAGTATATGATGGAGGCCATAGATGAAGTTTAAAATCTGGCCCTTCCATTTGGCAACTGAGCCAACTTGAACAAGTTTATTAACCTCTCTGAGCTTTAGTGTCCTTTTCTACAAAGTAGACACAACTATATTTACCTCCAGGAGTTGTGATGAGAGTTATATGATAATAGTCATGGCAAGTATCTGAGTAGATTTTCAATACATGTTACATGCATCCTTTACCTTCTGCCTCTTTTGCAATTGATTTGGTCACCAGAAGGGGCCTTTATCTGCAATGAAGATCCTCAGAGCTTGCACCAGGTGGGAGAGTCAGAGAAAGAGGGAGGTGAGAGAATCAAGACCTGCCTGCCTTACTCTTTCTGTACCTGTTTGCTTGCTGCTGAATGAAGATAATAGGGTTCAGCTTACAGGGTTTTTATGAAGATCAAATGAGATGATTTTTGTGAGTGCTCTACAAATGTAATGTAAGAGCATGTCAGGTATTATTATTCATTCCATTCTGTCTCATTCAACAGAATAAAGGCAGGAAGAATCCCAAAGGCTAAGCATTGTTAGGAGACAGCTTTGTGTTTTCAATTGTTCTTGGAAATTCTAAAAGTAGTTTCAGCCTGAATGAGTATTGAAGTGATTTCAATTTCCCTTTAAATTCAGAGATGCCAAAACCCTGTGATTTAAGCTTCCAGGAAATACCGTTGGAGCTGTCTGCCTGCTCTCAGTTTTAATCAAGTACTTAGTACTTAGCTGAAAATAAGGAAATAATATCCTCAATCATGGTTAAGCCTTTTAGCAAGACAGGCAAGCTTACCTATTGAGGAACCGCTATGGTTTGAAGGTCCAAATTTGTTAGCATGGTTTCCAAGGCCCTTCAAGGTCTGAAACCTCTTTTATCTCTATCCCTCTGTCCTTCTCCTGCAGCTTCCAGTCCCACCTCTATTTCACCTGATCTACTCAATTAATACATCATCATTAAATTCCATACCTCTGTGCTCTTACCATACTTTTCCCTCTGTGTAGAATGCCTGGACCTCCACCAGCCTCCCACCATCCCATATAGACTTCTGTGTTTGTGCTGGAGTCTCACTCGTCATTTAGATGTAACTCAAACACCCCCTCAATATGAGGTGTTCTTCTCTGTCTTGTTCTCAACCAGAATTAATGTCTTCCTCCCCCGGGAGCCATTTATGCATCCATCTCTCCACCCTTCCCTCCCTCCATTCCTCCTTCCTTCTGTCCCTCCCTCCATCCATCCCTCCCTCCTTCCATTCATTCTTCTCTCCCTCCCTCCTTTCCTCTGTCTCTCCATCCATCCATCATTCAACATCTGAGTGTCTTCTGTATTCTAGGCACCGTCCAAAACCTTAAAGTCCTAAAAAAAGGGTAAAAACAAGCAAAAAAGCTAGGTCGCAGTCTTCAAATATCCTTTTATTTAATATTGAAAATTTCAAAATATTGTGGTTGCAGTGAGTAAATGAGGTAACGGTGACAGTTGAGGATGGAAAATGTTTTTTCGTGGGTAAATCAGAGAAGACTTCAGATAGGAGGTGATATCCGTACTTACCCGTTTTGAAGGATGAGTAAGAAATTGTCATATGGAGCACCTGCCCTGCAGCAATTTTCATACGGTCATATGCTTACTTATATATGTGGTTTCCTTTCTCTGTTATTCTGGGAGTCATCCGAGGGCATAAATCATATGCTCTCATTCATTCTTAGTCCCTTGAGGAATGCCTGGCACGTTGAAATGAATGAATGGATAGATAGATACCTGGTGATGTTTTAGGAAGAGGAAAATACTTTCTTTTTTTGAAATAAAGGAGCTCATGGTGGCAAGACAGGAGGAAATCCTGTCTTAGAGATGGGCACTATGAAGGTTACTCTCATGCTACATTGTGAAGCAATACTAACTAATGTTTATTAAGCACTTAATATATTCCAGACATTTGCTGGATGTTTTCTTGCATTATTATAATCAATCTACAAAATGATCTTGGGTGTAGGGACTATTATTATCTCTATTTTAAGACTGAACAAATTGACACATGGAGAGGTAAAGCAACTAATCCCAGGTCACACAGTCATGATTCAGCTGAGGTTCAACTCTAGCTCTGGTTCCAAAACCCAAGCTCTTAGTCACTGCATGATACCACCAACCATGGTGGTCCTTCTTCTTCAAGTGCTTCAGGGGCCAGCCTAGGGCATTGTGGGGGATGCTCCACCATCACATCAAAACAAATCCATACCATGCATCTCTGCCTAAAAATTTGGTTCAACTTCGGGGGACACCATGTATTGGATCACTTGAATCACTCTACTTGGTACATAGAATCTCTTCTCTGGGATTTTGATTCACAGCATATTAACGGGTGACATAGTCTATATTGCATTGTGGTTAAGCATTGCCTTTGATGCTAGGCACCCCAGGGTTTAAATACAAGCTCTCCCATGCCCAAAAGATCTCAGACAAAAACAAATAAACAAAAATCTATTCAATTTAGTTCTGCCTACATTTCATCATGTATAATAATATTATGATGACAACTAATGTGTCAAAATTAAATGAAATAACATATGTTAAATGCTGAGCGTAGTACCTATCTCACGGTAAATGCTTAATAAATATTGGTTAACACTCAATATTATTAGCTAGTATAGATATATAATATTTATATTATTTATCAACATATAATACGAAAACTATAAAATATTACATATTATGCATTATATACTATATAATATGTGATATGTTCTATATATAATTATACTTTTTTTCCCTTGCCTTTCCATCTCATCTTTTAGAAGCTACAGGTTAGTGCACTTATTATGAGTACAAGTTTTGGGGTCCAAATGCATTTGGTTGAATCCTGCCCTTCCATTTGTTAGCTACGTGACCTCAGGCCAGCCAGGGAACGTTAATAAGCATGACAATACACCGGATGTTGTGAGGATTAAATGAGGCAACAATCATAAGCAAAGTGTTTGACAAATAGTAAGTGCTTAATAAATGTTGTTGTTATTATTACCATTAGCATTCTCACCACTATTTTCCTCGTCTTCCCAAAATCCCTGGGTGTATCTGAAATGCAGGAACCACAAGAAATATTTAAAAAATGTATTGCTTAAGGAATACACTAGAGCGCATATATCTCACCCAGATATGTAGCCTGAACATAGGCATGTAGGGCTCTTGAATGACTTTTGCACAGCAAAGCAAATCAATTCTTTCACAACCATTGTACTTTATTTCATTCCTTGAGCGTATAAGCTCTGAATATCTGTGCATTGTCTTTTCTTCCGAATTTTCATAATTCCACTGACATCCTTCTTCCTTCCTTCTGGCACTATCCATAGGTGAAGAGAATTGAGATGGGGGCAGAGGGCAATATTTATAGGCAGGAGCACAAGCAAAGATGTAGAGAAATGAAAAAAATATGATGACACATTAGAGATTCAAAAAACAGATCGGTAATCCTAAAGCACAGAGTACAGAGGGCAATTTGTTTTACTTCCTTAATAATTTATTTATTTATTGTAATGGGAAAGATTTATGCATTTTTGAAAACTTATGCATTATATATGGTAGAGAAGTACACATTGACTAGACAAGAGAGAGAAGGGCTGATCAACAGTGTAAGCACCTGAGAAAATGGGAGACATAGGCCTTAGCTAGGAGGAAGGATGGAGATTCTGTTTCCATGAGGAGAAGCGGGAGAGGGCAGAGACAGACATATGTAAGAGTGAGAGAAGACTTATGCGCCATGCTTACTAATTAGTATTTTATCCTGAAGGTTATAGGCAGACAATAATATTCTCAGATCGGTTTTCTCTACTGGTCACTACAGAGGCCGATACAGAGGTGGCAGTACAGAGAATAGATTGGAGGAGGTGAGGCTAGTTGAAGGAGCTCATGAGAGAGCTGTTGCAGTAATCCAGGCGCTAGGAGAAATGACGGCCTCCAGCTAAGGTAGTGTAGTGGAGAAGTCAAGACAGGGGCCATCTGAGAGACATTAGGCGTCACTGCAGCTTGATAACTGATTGTCTGCAGATGCTGGAGCAGAAGTAAGAAAAGCAGTTGAGGTTGTCTTTTAGGTCCTGCTTTGGGCAGTGGTAGATGGTCACTCCAGCAGGATCAACACTGAGAGAGGGAAGACGGATCAGCTGCCTGTGGGACACTCAATTAGAGATGTCCTCCTGGAAATTATATATATAGGTCTAGAGTTAAGAAGGGTCTGGCCTTAAAATAAAGGCTTAGGTGTAATTAGTGAATAGATGGTAATTAAAGCCATGTGTCTGATGGAGTAACCCAGAGAAAGGACAGAGGATGCAGAGAGAAGAGGAAATTTGGCATGAATAAATGATGATGGGAAGGAGCCAGTAGAGATGATGGAGTTGCAGATAAATAAGGATAGTGGGGTTAAATCACGAAAGCAAGGTCCATGAGACAGGAATAAAATCCACAACATACAGAGCAGTTCAGCTTTAGATAGTGAAGAACCAATTGCCTGTTGTTTGGAAGGAAGTAAGAAAAATATGGATGCAGATACAGGTAAAATACGGGAGTTGTGAATCGTGTTTTCTCAGGGAAGTAGGAGGCAAGGTGATGTACTAAGATTGAGGAGGGAAGGTTTGGAGGGTCAGAGGTTTGAAAAGAAAAATGGAGATTTGAAATAGAAGTGTTCGAAGGCAGCGTGCAGGACCTGGTTAGGGTGAGAGGGAAGAAGCTCATTTTAATTTCAGGGTGACTGGCATGTGCAGTAGAGAATGACAGAGAGAATTAAGGATGATGCACCTGCACCTTCTGTATTCCATGATGTCAACATCTGTCTTATGTCAGTCAGGGGTCTCCAGAGAAACAGAACCAAGAGGAAGAGATGATACAGAGTTATTTATTATAATGATTGGCTCTCACAATTGCAGAGACCGAGGAGTCTCACGATCTGCTGTCTGCAGCTGGAGACCCAGGACAGCCAGTGGTGATGGCTGGAGAGCTGATGGTGTAGGTTCCAGTTGGAGTCTGAAGGCTTTAGAACCAGGAGTGTCGAGGGCAGGAGAAGACTGATGCCCCAGCTCAAGCAGTCAGGCGGAGAGGGAGTGCATTCAGCCGTCCTCCACTTTTTTGTTCTATTAAGTCCCTCAGTGGATTGAATGTTGCCCACCCGCATTGGGGAGGGCTGCCTGCTTTACTCAGTTCACCAATTCGAATGCTAACCTCTTCCAGAAACGTACTCACAGACACACTGAGAAATGATGTTTAATCAGACACATGTGCATCTTCTGGCCCAGTTGGCACATAATTTAACCATCACATGTCTTCAGCCCCCCAGGAGTATCCAGCCACCGTCATAGGGGCTTTGTCTAGCAGTTGCACCAACTTCCAGAGCATCCAACACTTGATTTTATTCACTTCTAGACTCCAGCTCCCTTTTGAAGTAGCACTGATGGAATATTTTAGAGGAATTGAGAAACAATAGAGCTATCATGTTGTGTTAATGTGGGTCTTCTCAGTTACCCTCTTAAGCAGTGGGATGAGGCTTAAAATAAAACTCTTTCGATTGTATTAATGCACCACTTGGTTAAAGCTAACTCATTTCTACTTAGGTGGTCAGGAGTTTAAATCACCTTAAATCTTGATCTCTGTATAGTCAGGCAAATATTATTATAGCTTTTAATTCCACAGCCAATTAACACAAGAAATGGTATGAGTTCTCAGAGCTTTGTAATTAGCCCTGAGTTGGAATCCTGGCTTTCCCACTAAGCAGCTGTGAGACTTTGGGCAAATTAGTTAAATGCAAATGCACTATACCGCAATCTCGTCATCTGTAAAATGCGAGTGTTGAGGTATACCTTGGAGTATTGTATAAAAGATTAGAAAAAATACATTTTAAATGTCTAGAATAATACCGAGTAACAGATACTTCACAATATTTTCTCTTTATAAAAAAGAGAAAGTCTTGATATAAGAGGGTGATATACTCCGAAAAAAAATAATGTATTTTCTTTGTAAGAAAAAAGAAACACTTTGTTTATCCTGGAGAGGAGAGTAATGGCAGCTGAGTCATCATGAAGTAAAGGGAATAGATTTTTCCTCTGTTCTTCTTGAAACCAGACCAAGAACAGGAGCACTAAAGTTCTGAGGGGACAAATTTAGGCTTAATGTGATGATTAGCCAAAAGAGAATAGACATCCAGCTGAGACTCTCTGGCTGGCAACAAACTCTAGCTAGAATTTAAAAACATCATCTTCTCTTTGTTGTTTTGTGTTTGTTTTATTCATTAACTTATTTTTAAGTTTGCATTTCATTTATGCTAAGTGATTCTTATTTTCCATGTAAGATGGTAATTGATGTTTGTTTTTCAAGTGAAATTTTTGTAGTAGAAAGTAAGTGCATTAGGGCCAGCCTGGTGGCATAGCGGATAAGTTTGCCAGCTCCATTTCCGTGGCCGGGGATTCACAGGTTCAGATCCCGGGCGCAGACTGACGCACCACTTGTTAAGCCATGCTGTGGCGGCGTCCCATATAAAGTAGAGGAAGATGGGCACGGATGTTAGCCCAGGGTCAATCTTCCTCAGCAGAAAGAGGAGGATTGGCAACGGATGATAGCTCAGGGCTAGTCTTCCTTAAAAAAAAAAAAAAAAAAGTGAGTCCATTAAAAGAAAGATATTAAATAATAGTATTTTGTATGTATAACAAACCTCCTGAAAGTGATGCAGAAATGGCTGATACTTGGGAAATACTGGCTCAAGGAAGGAGAAGTCTGCCTACTCTTAGATTCCTTCCAGCCCTCATCTGCTCTGACTCGACATTCCTAGGGGAGTCGGATGGGTATGCTTGAGAGCTTGATGGCAGCAGTTCTCGAGGGTGGCAATACAACTCTCCAAAGTGCATTTTGGAAATTTATAGGGTGCATTTTTGTTTGTCCCAAGAATTGGGCATAGTGACCAATATTGGGAGCTGGGGATACTAGGTGTTCTGTCTTGTCAGGGACACTTGCTCACACAAAGAATTATTTTACATCTCATATGATTTTCAAAGATCCTGCTGTATAGTATCAATAAATTGCTTATAATTATTATACACACACAAACACGGAGTATGCTTTTCATGGTTTTAAAGTAAAGGTAATTGTCCAGGAATACAACTACCAGGTAAAGTGACAAAAGATTTTAATTTGTTATTTTTAGAATGTTACCAAGGGTTGTTACCCATTGAAAAAATCACCAACATTAATAACTGTGATATTTGAGTTGCCAATATAACACACTCAGATCAGCCCATGTTTGTAGCTCTTATGGTCCTGGTGAGCCTATTATTATAGGCTGGCAACATCTGACAATCTGTTAAGTCTTCTAGAGTGTTCATGTGTCAGTGATTATATATGATAAAATATGTATAATAAATAATAATAGTTATGTACATAATAAAATGTTTATAATGCGATAATATTTTATTTATTTAATAAAGATTGAATTACAGATTTTATTTTACTATAAACTAATTTTATTTCCTTTTTATATTACATTCAGGTATTTCTGTTGGCTTTTCTTGAAATCATTTGTGTAGTTAGGTTATATTATCTATGAATTTTGTTTTGTGATTTTGCAAGGAGGCCTTGTAAAATATTTATTAGAAAGTGGAAGTCTTGGGACAAATGGTGTTGAGCAGCCTGCCTGACACTGTGGAGTCCTGCAGTGTGGCCTGGCCACTATCTCCCTGTGTGATCTTGGGCAGTCCTTGACTTCAGAGCCTGGGTTCCCACCCACAAGGAGGGGATTCTATCAGCGTACTGAGGGTCCTGTTGCATTCTGTAAGTGCTTAGCAGAGCACCTGGCACAGGTTAAGCAGTCAGAATAGCCTTTCTTTACAAATTGTAATTTTACATGGATTACTTATCCCTCTGAGCCTTGTCTGTGAGATGGACTAAAAACCTTATCTCAGGGGATTGTTGGGAGAGTCTATAGACATAATGTTTGCAAACTCAACACAGTGCTTGACACACAATGGATCTTAACATGTTAACTCACTTCTCCTTATGTGTGTTAATCCTACCTCTACAGTCATATAATTCTTGTTCCTAAAACCATAGCCCTCAATATGGTGTAAAGGACCTAGACAGTCCTCTATAAATTGATCATATTGAGGAAACAGATGGAAACTAATGTATGCAACTCTAATGTTGGCTTTTATATGAGAGCTGCATTTCTAAAACCTCATATGATTCTTTTTTGTCTGCTTGCAATGGGAAAAGTAAGCTTCGGATGTAAAGACCAGATTAGAGGTCTTCAGGTATAAAGTGTTTGTATTTTAGGTTACATATACATTTAAATGGCAATCCAGATAGTAATCTCAAGATAAAATGGAAGCAATGTGCATTTTTCCCCTCTGGCCCCTTCAGAGCATCTGCATTACTCATATGCTTCTCTAGAGCTCTAAGCACCCTGTAAATTACAAACGTGCTTGTACTGTAGAGAGTCTCAAATCTTCAGGGAGTAACAGAATCATTCACACACCCCTGTTACCTGGTCTGTAATCCACCTGTCCAGGGCTGGGTATTGGTGGTGCAGAGGCTGCCCAAATTGCACCAGTGCTGATTAAGGAGCACTGGAGCGCATGGAACTTCTCGTGATCATTTCCCCTAGGCTGCCTTTTCTCCTCCTCTGACTTCCCACCTCCTCCTTAGCCTTCAAGGCAAAAGTCAAAAGCATAAATTCTTGGCTTAGACATGGCTTTGAATCCTGATTCAGTCACGAATTAGCTATATAACGTCATTCAAACTCTTGTCGCCTCAGTTTCCTCATCTATAAAATAAGAATCTCTACATTTGTTAGAATTAAATGAGACAGTAAATAATAGAGACATGAAACGATGAGTACATTGTACATAAACTTTTTTTTCCAAAGTGTTTTCTCCCCTCATGAATTTTTCTTTACTTTTTAATCTATCCCCCAACCAAGCCAGAACAAACTGCTTCTTCCTACATACATCTCCAAAAGTTATCCGCACTTATCATGGGACACTCAACACTGTCTATCTGATATAATAGTCATTTCTGCTCCCTCTCCTCAAATTTCCCATGGTATAAACGAAGCTGATGAAAGTGATCATGGCTTTCTTTGTGTATCCCTAACCCTAGAAGTTTGTGGCATATAATTGAAGACAAATAAATGATAGGTTTTATGGATTTGTATTTCAGACATACAAGACGAGCAAACAAACTGTCAGCAAAATTAAACATTCAAAACAATTTTTGTTGACAAAAAGCATTAGGCATCATCTTTAATTTACATATCAGTTGATTGTCTATCAAAATACTTTTCTACAAACATTACCACTTTGGGGAAAAAATTAATATTCCAATTTGGTAGAGGGAGAAACCGAAAAGGGTTAGGGGCAGAACACCTGATTGGCCTCCAGTAGTGAACCTGGTGAGTGGCTGCATCAGTTAAGAGTGTTTCAGTTGCTAGGGGCAGAAAACCTGATTCGAACTAAGCAAGAAGGGAAGTGGCTACCACGTAAGCTAAAATGTCCAGGAGTAGATCTAGCTTTAGGTGAGTCATGATTCAGGGTCCAAATGATGTCATGAGGCTCCACTATTTTGCTCTGGTTTCTCAGGGTGAAACACATTAATGCATTCCGCCTGATGACTCCAGTGGCTTCAGGGTATCATCACCGTAGCATCTGTTCCAGCAGAAGAGATCGTTCGCTTCCCTGAGCGTGCCAACAGAAGTCAAAGAACTGACTCTCGGTGACAGTGAATGGCCTCACTTGGATCACTTCTCAACCCCTGGAACCTGTCTCTGTGGCTGGGGGGATTGAATGCATTGACAGCATAGCCTACACATCTAGAATCTGGGGTGGGAGGGCGTGGGGGAGGTTCAGTCAACTTTATTCATCTCATGCCTATGGACCAAAAAAGGAGTGATTGTTCTCCCAAAGTAAAATGAGAATATTGTTCTCAAAAGAGCAATATTTTGATGGGCAAAAGTAATAAAATTCTACTCCAGTGGCAGAATCAAGAGAACTCCCTTCTCCTGAAAGGAGATATATCTCCAATCCAACAGATTGTTCTAGGATGAATCAAGGAAAGAACAATTGTATATATGCGTGTATGTGTGTGTACATACACATATGTATATGTGGTGTGTGTGTGTATGTGTATAATGATATATTCCATATGTCACCTTGGGTTAAAGCTTCAAAAGTCAGTAGCAAAAGTGCAAATAAACTGGGCATGTGGGGCCAGAAAATTAACTGTTACCCAGGAAACTGGCTCCAATATATAGTCTAAAAATATTAATCAAAGATTGTCAAATAAGGAAAGGAGACCAGTGACTATTAGGTCAATATTTATCCTTCCAGAGAAAGAAAACTAAAGGTTCAATGTCTTACCCATTATCACATGGATCTAGATTCTATTTTTTTCCCAAGTTTATTACCAGAAACCTCCTTATGAGGTATATTGCTTAATTTTCTATAGAATTAAAAGTTAATATTAATTAAAAGTTAATATTGTGTAGAATTAAAAGTTAATATACTTTATATTAATAATAGCCATTATATTGCCTTTTAATGTTGGATCAATTAAGAAATAATTGCCTAAGAACGCTTCTGAAATTTCATGTATGAGTTTCTAAAGATGTTGATTGTTATCTTCACCAATGGTCCCGGTTAGACCGTGAAATTAAGTGAAATAAATTCCTCCAAGGGATTAATGACTAATCAAAAAGTTCATCTTTCTTGAAACATTTGATAGAGTTCCTTTGATCAGAAAAAACAAAAAGAATTCTGCATGATGAAAATGGTGTTAGTATCTAAGCTTAGTGTTCACTTAAAGTGATCATTCATTCATTTAACAAATATTTATCAAATATATAAATATTATTTTTGGAAATGTAACCACAGCAGTGCCAGAGACAAAGTCTCTGCTGTAATGGAGATTCCATCCTGGTGGGGGACAAAAAAAATATTAAAAAAAAGCATAATATAACATCAAATAATAATAAACATATTGAAGAAAACTTATGTTTAGCCCAGGTTTTTGCAATACCTGTTTCTTCCCTAGTACCTCGCTGACCTCTCAATAAAGTTTCTCAAAGTTTATCATTATTCTGAATCCTTTGGAATACAGACTTTTGGTTGTGAACTGCCTTATTTCTTTTTGAAATTAGTCTTAGCGTAAATGTAAATATCTCCTTAACTTGCATCAAGTGGTTATATTTGTTCCTATTGTATCCAACATAATGCAGTCACGTAGCGTGCCTCTTATGTACTGAGCATTGTTGCTAAGGGGGAGAGAGAGAGTAATATGAATAATTGCAATAAAATGTAATGTGTTATGCTAACCAGAGGAAATAGGAATTCCAGAGACAGATGAGGATGAGGGCACTGTAAGTAGGCAGAACAGCACGGGTGGTGAGATGGGGTGATGTGGGAGCAGGGGCAGATGTGATTATCCTGGAAAGCAGTGGCAGGGGCCATATTGAGATGAGCCTTGAATGTCATGCTAACAAGCTGGGACTTGATCCTATGGATTTAATGTCAGCAACAAAATTTGTGTGAACAAAAGACTAATGGCATACAAATGATATCAACTCATTGCTCAGTCTGAGCAAAGTCCTAGACTTTTTCCTAACAACACATAGATCCCTTAATCAGCTTTCCGAATCAATAACAGAGATGGTTACTTCTCTATCCAATGGCTCCCCAGTTCACATACAATCAAAACCAAAATCCTTGAGATATCTTGCAAAGCCTTACATAATCTAACCTTCTGTTTTTCCTCTACTCTTCCCCTTGTTGCTTCTACTTCTGCCACACTCACCTTATTGTCGCTTAACGTGCCAAATAATCCTCCTTTGCACTGGCCTTTCCTTTTCCCTGGAATGTCCTAGATGCTCACGTGGCGTGCTTTCTCTTCTCTTCAATCTTGGCTCAAATGTTATCACTCAGTGAGGTCTACCATGTCCACCCTATTTAAAATTGCAGCCCTCCTCATCAATCTCCCTTCCCCATATCCCACTTAATGTTTGTCCGGAAAACTGATACCCTAGCGTATTATATAATTTACTGCCTCTCCCTACTAGAATATCAAATCCAGGAAGGCAGGGAGTTCTGTTTCTTTCGTCCTCTGCTGTATCCCTGGCAGTGCATGGCTCTTAGTAAGAGCCTGATGAATATTTGTTGGATGAATGAAAGAATACGTGGATCTCTCCAACTCTAAGTCATTTCCCCACAGTCACTGTTCAAAACTAAAGAACTACACTTCCTTTCATTTGTCCTCATAAATTCCTATTTCATAACCAATTCATTCTGAGGGTAATTTTTCATTGCACATAATTTTATTGTTACATTTCCACCATTTATGACCAAAGAGCTAAAGAGAAATGAACATGATGAAAATAGACGAAAGTAATAGACATATCTTTTAGATGTATAATTTTCTCTTGAATCATTTATCCCTTTTTAATCAGGAACTGATGATGCACAAAAGCAATCAACAGATCTGAAAGAACTCAGGGGGATCACAAAAATCAATGTGCTGATATCCAATGATGCATTTCCTTTATGTTAATTACTTTCATTGCTTAGACTCTAAAATTGTTCATTAAATGCTCGATTTGATGGGCTTTATCCTTTCTTCAGGTTGCATAATGACATTCTTTCAGGCACTCATTTTCCCTATGTTCCTCTTTCAAGATTGTCTAATGTTTTTTCTCTTTCCAAAACAGTCCAACGCAGTAATATGTTAATGCTATCTTTAGAAACTTCTCTTCATTTTTGGTGGCAAGTAAGAGTGTCTTTATTTTAATTCCTCTCCAAAAAGTTTTTTTTTTCTTTTTACTGTTGAAAGTTGATGTTACTTCTGCAATGTCTGAGTAAAGAGCTTAGCAAATCCTATCTCCAAAAATCAACAGTAAAACTGCACAAAAGTAACCAAAATAACTTTTTTAGGACTCCAGAAATTGATCAAAGCCAACGTCAAATTGAGAGGTACTTCTTCAAGAAAAAACTACTATAAAAAAATCTACTGAGCCTTGGTAAAAACAGCAATTTACTTTTCCTGTTTTCTGTTTGTAATTCGATCACCTCACCTGTCCTTTCCCTAGCTCTACTCAGTGGAAAGAAAGCCTGTACCTGATCACGTAAGACTTACCGTAATCAGGTAAGGGTTTTTACCTGAGTTTTGGCTACCATTGCCATACAACTTATAACAGAGACTCACTCTCGCAGCAAAGCCAAAAATACACTAGAAAACACATCCCAATGTGGGTCGCTAATGTAAGTTTCGACTCTCTTCCATAACTTCCCCACTTTTGTTTACTTTTAAGAGTCATCAAATAACCGTCCTTGTATTTTGTCCAGTTTTTATTTTTGATTAGGGGAGGGACGGGCAACAGGAAGTTTACACTTCCAGAGTGGAACAGAAACTGCCTACATCAAAGGTTGGCAAACTTTTTCTGTGAAGACCGGTTAGTAACCATTTTAGGCTTTGAGAGACACATACGGTCTCTGTCACATGTTCTTGTTTTTTAAATGCCCCTGAGAAATGCAAAAACACTCTTAGCGTGCGGATCATTAAAAAAGAGGATAGGATTTGGCCCATGGTCCATAGCTTGCCAAACCCTACCCTAGATCTTTGTCTTTTTAAAATTAAACTTTTTATTTTGAGATAGTTGTAGATTCATATGCAGTTCTAAGAAACAGTACAGAAGAATTGCTTATACCCTTTACCTTTTTTCCGCCTATGGTAACATCTTGAAACTTGATAGCACACTATCACAGCCAGGATACTGAGATTGGCACAGTCAAGAAAAAAGTCGTTGAGTTGTAAACCTTTCTACTATTTTAATGTAAGTATTTAAACTCAAAAGTTTTCCTCTAACCACTGTTTTGGCTGTTTTTACCATAAATTTTGATATGGTTTGCTTTTATTATCATTCAGTTTGCAATAAATATTTTCTAATATCTCTTGTGAGTTCTTCTTTGACCCATGGATTAATTATACATGTGTTGTCTAGTAATATAAATTCGGGGATTTTTTTCAGAACAGCTTTTTGCTATCTAATTTCATACTGTTGAAATCAGAGGACACACTTTGGAAGATTTCAAACTTTTAAAATTAATTAGACTTTTATGTTCTGTGATCTGACCTATCTTAGTGACCATCCCATGTGCATATGTAAAGTTGCACATTCTGCAGCTTTGGGGTTTATGTTCTGTTAATGTCAATTAAGTCAAGTTGACTGACGTTGTTGTTCAGGTCTTCTATATGCTTACTGATATTTTTATACACTTATGTTATCAAAAGTGAGAGAAGGATATTAAAATCTCCAATTATCATAGCAGACTTTATTTCCCCTTTTATGTCAGTTTTTGCATATGAATTTCTAATTTCTGTTACTAAGTCCATATATAGTTAGAATTGCTATTTCTTTCTGATGAATTCTTCCTTTCATCATTATGAAATGTAATGCTCTTGTTTTGAAGTATATTTTCTCTGATATTAATATAGCCAACTCAGTATTCTCCTAAACAGTATTGGCATGATAAATCTTTTGTCATTCTTTTATTTTCAACTAATCTATATTTTTTATTTAAAGCACATCTCACCTCTTGTAGTCAGCATATAGTTGTTCTTGAGTTTTTATCTAGTTTAACCTTCTTTCACTTTTGATTGGAGTATTTAGCCCAAGTTTAATGTGCATAATTATTGATATGATTGAGTTTGTCCATGTTGGTTTTTTTTTATTTTTCCCTTGGATTTTGTTTTTCTCTTGCTTCTTTCCTGCTTTTTTCTTTTTTTTTTTTAGTGTTCCATTTTATTTTGTCTTTCTGATTCTCAGTTAGACTTATTTTTTGTAGTTTCCCTAAGGTTAAATATACGCATCCTTAAATTGTCAAAATCTATTGAGACAAAAATATTTATAACTATGTGTGGTGATGGCTGTTAGCTAGACTTATTGTGGTGATCATTTTGCAATATATACAAATATCGAATCATTACGTTGTACACCTCAAACTAATGTTATATGTCAATTATATCTCAAGAAATAATCTATTGAGTCAATATTGTACCACTATACAACAGACCCTCCACAAACCCTACTTCACACTTCCTACTTGCCATTTGAACTACCCATTTCATAAACGCAATAACCTAAAATACCATAATTAATTTTCCTACCTCTCTCCTTCTTGTGCCATTGTTGTTATATCTTTTCCTTTTACATATGTTATAAACCTCACATTACAATTCAATTATTTTCACCTTAAAAAGTTAGTTATCATTTAAGAAAATATAAGAATGAAAAATAGTCTTTTATATTTACCCCAATGAGTGTTATTTCTGGTGATCTTAATGTTCTGCCCTGTAGATCTGAGTTCCTACATGACATCAATTTATCTTAGTCTGAACAACATGCTGTCATGTTGCTTATACTGCAGGTCAACTGACAATGAATTCTTTCAACTTTAATCTTATGAAAATATATTTATTTCACATTTTTTTGAAAGATATTTTTACTGGATGTAGAATTCTAGATTTCAAATTATTTTTCTTTCATCATTTAAAGATATGTATTCATATTCTACCAGCTTCAATTTTTTTCTGAAGAGAGACAGCATTAGATAATCTTATTATGATCCCCATATGACTGCTTTAATTTTTTATTCTTTATCTTTGGTTTTCAGTAGATCGTGAAGTACTTAGATATAGTTATCTTTGTAATATTTCCTGCTTGGGGTTCGCAGAGCTTTTGGATTTCTAAGTGAACATTTTTCTTTAAGTTCAGGAAATTTTCCATCATAATTCCTTCACATAGTTTTCTGCTTCCCTCTTCCTGTTTTCTTCTAGGACTCTTATTATATGCAGCGTAGACCATTTGATATTGCCCACAGTTCCTAGCACCTCCATTCATTTTTTTCTTCAATAGTTTTTCTCTTTCTTCTGAGGTTGGATGATTTCTATTGATTTTCTTCAATTTCACTGGCATTTTGTTTTTACAGCTTGATGGAATTATACTTGATGTACAGTAAAGTGAATATATTTAGGATCTATAATTGGATAAGTTTTGTCATATGTATACACCCATAAAACCATAATTAAGAAAATGAATATATTCATCATACCCAAAATTTCCTCATTACCTCTCGTGATCCTTTCTTTCAAATCTGTAACTCGCCTTCTCACTTTTCTAACAGTCTCTTTGAAGAACACAGTTTTTAATTTTGATGAAAAGTTTAATATATAGATTTTTAATAGTTCTGCTTTTTGTGTCCTTTGTAAGGTATTTTTGCTACATTCAAGTTACTAAGATATTATCCTATATCATGTTCTAGAATTTTTTATAATCTTAGCCCTTTCATTTAGGTATATGACCCATATGTACTCATTTCTTTTGTATATGGTGAGAAGTAAGATTCAGTAATCTTTTCTTTTTTTTTACATATGCTTCCCAATTTTGTCAAAGGCTTTTTATGCATCTGTTGAGATGACCAATGATCTTTTTCTTTTGTCTCTTAATACGGTGAACTACATAGATTTGCAAAGGTTAAACCAGCCTTGCCTTCCTGAGATAAATTCTACTTAATAATGATGTATTATCCTTTTTAAATATTCTTAGATTCAATTTGACAAAAAAAATTGTTAAGAATATTTATATTTATGTTCATAAGGGATATTGATCTGAAATTTTTATTGTAATTTATCATTCTAATTTTAGTACAAATTATTTTTCTGCCCTTTTCCCTTCTCATAATATACTTCAACTGCATGGATATAGACTGCCTGAATTTATCTCATGGTTTATTTTTGCACTATTAATATTTTAGACTCTTTTTCCTCTGTGCTTTTCACTTTGGATAGTTTATATTGCTATGCATTCAAGTTTATTAATCTTTTATTTTCTCAGTGTTAAATATGCTGTTAATCTTACCCAGTGTATTTTTCATGCCTTTGATTTAAATGTTTTTTATATCTTTGGTTTCTTCTTAATATGCTCATGCTTTCCTCTATTTTATTAAACAGATAAAATATTATGAAAATTGTTTTAATGTCCTTGTTTATTAGTTATATCATCTGTGTTATTTCTGTGTTTGTTTCTACTGATTGAATTTTTTCCCTCATTATAGGTTATATTTCCTGCTTCTTCCTATGATTGGAAATTTTTGACTGGATGACAGGCATCGTTAATTTTGCCTTGCTTGGGACTGGGATTTTCTCGTGCTTTATTACACTACTTAGGAATAATTTTATTGTTTCAAGATTAATTTGAGATTGTTAGTTGGAATTAATCCTTTAATCTAGGGCTTATTGTGTCCCACTACTGAGGTCTCACTGAGGCTATACCTTTCTGAGCACTCTATTTGATATCTCACATCGTGTAAGTTTTTTCAGTCTGGCTGATGGGAATATGAACTATTATCATCTCTGTGTGACCTGTAGGTTTGTGCTTTCTTCTTGCTCTTTTCAGTGGTTCTTTTCCAGGCCTTGTGTAGTTTCTTTGCAAACAGGCATTTATCAGTTCTCTACTGAAGGCAGGAGGATCCTTTGAGGTCCCCAGAGCTTACTTTTTCTGTGCAACTGTCTCCTTTCATTTCAGATCTTTTCTCTCCTGTACTCTTACCAGGAAATCCTAGCTTTCTTGGTCTCCCCAAATTTTCAATTCTGTTTGCTCAATGCAGGGAGTCAGTTGGGCCCTGATGAGGTTCCTGCTCCTTGAGCTGTGTCCTTGATCCTCTCTCTAGGCAGCTGGAACAATAATAGAGCTTACCTTGTTTGTTTCCCTTCTCTGTAGATTTACTATTGTATGCTGCCTGTTGTCTAATATATGACTACCATTGTTTTATATAATTTGTCCAGGTTTTTAGTCATCTGTGGTGATGAGTACATCTGATCCCTATTACTCATCATGGCTGTAAGCAGAAGATTACCAAAACCAAGGAAGTTGTAATTTTTTTTAAGTCAAACTGCTAGTTTGGGCTAAAGCTTTTATCATTACTAAAGAAAGCATGGGATTGATTACAATTTAACCTAACTGAAGGCAATTTGATTCCTTTTGACGATTCAGAAAACACTGCTGTATTTTTCCTCAATGTTGCCTGATGAACGTTAATTATCATTGTACTGTAGCTGTGAGGAAAACGGGCCAGGAATGTTATGTTTTTGATAAAGATGGGTAAGAAATTTAACTTTCTATATTCTAAATACTGCCCATCAATGATAAAAAATTAGTGCATTTGTGTTCTTATTATTATATCCTTAATCCAGTTATACATTTGGCACTCAGAAGAATAAAATCACAGAGCTGGCTAAATGGAGAGGCAATCTCAGGATTAGCTAGTTAAATTTCTGCGTGTATTATATACATAAAAAGAGAAAAGGCAGGGAGGAAATAAATTTTTATTGAGTGCCTACTCCATTCCATTTACACTCATATATATTATTCCATCTATTTTTCAAGTATTCCTAAATAGTAAGTACATTGAAGTTGACAGATACATATTATTTGCCCAAGACCACAAGACTAAAATGAGCGGGAACAGGTATTCTATCCCTGATGATATTAAGAAACATCCACTTTCCTCTATGCCATACTGTCTGGCCAATTTGTCTAACTCATTCTGAAAATTAAAAATCAGCCCAGTTCTTTGCAGCAGACTATCATCAATTCAAAATACAGAAAGGTGCTCAGGCAGAACTACATAGCAGTAGATGAAAGGCAAAAATTTTCATCCATGATAGTTACCTAGCTCTTTGCAACCCATGAAATAAAATAATAAACTATTATTTGGTTATCAAAATAAACTCAAGCGTTATCAATTATTATTTACATCAGGAACACTTATTCCTTGTTACTTACGTTTCCATGTGGAGAAAATTCCATTGGCAGGTTCTAAACTAAGTCATCTACTCAGAAAATGTGCAAAGAATACACTGAAAATCTTGGTGCCATTATTGTTTCAAAGAGTAAAAATTCTTTTCTTCATTTACAATTTTGATTAAAGTAGCATCTGTTCTTGGAAATGGTCCAAAGCTTTTGTGTGAAGAAATAATAAAAATCCAACAATAAACAGTAGCAAGTGCTTGCAAGCTGTGTGTTAAGTTTCCCAGCATCCTATCTCTCAGCCTTCTGGCCTGTGGTCTGATACTTAATCCACTGTGATTTTTTCCACTTATTCCATTGGGTTTCACCAGGGAGTCCAAGTGATTTAGTGGAATTCTGACCAGAGCTCCTCAACTTCAAATTTAAGGTTAGCCTTAGAGATTCTGGGTTGTTCTCTATAAATTCCAGCTTGAGATACTTCATGAAGCCTTACCACTGTCAGCCTGCCCATTCTCAGATATGGGGCTAGATATTTGTCACTAACATCTACTTTCAATTGTGTCCCTGTTGATGATGACAATGACATTGCAGCATTTTTTCTCTAATTCCATGTAAATGGTAGGGCATGCTTGTTCGTCTAGGAGACAGAGCAGTGGAATGCAAAGGGTGAGCTGTAGCGTGACAATCTAAGTCAAGTCCTATGGTAAAACCTAAAGATCTGAGTTCAAGACCTGGGTACAATGCTTACTGCTATGTGACCAGGAGCAAGTCCCATAACCTCTCTGTACCTCAATTTCCCTCAAATGGATATAGTGAGAATTAAATGTCCTAACATTTGTGAAAAAAAATTTTAATCTATGAGGAACTCTGCTATTGTTGCCATCTTACCATATATAGGAATTCTCACTAACTATAAAATCACAGTCAATGGAAATACACTAATGAATATTTAGGAAATAGAGGTAAAACAGAGGAAAGATATTGTCCAAGGATTCTTTAAAGAAGTCTTGAGGAAGAAGAGGGAGGGTGAGAGAATTCAATATCCTTATAGAAGGTAGTTGGTGAGACTACCTGTAAGTAAGATGGGCTGGTCACATGCAATATACCGAGCAGTTATCACAGGAAGAATTAAAACTATATAAGCAGAATGTTGTTGAAGCTTACACAGATCAGAAGTGTAGAAACATGGAGAAGATAATTGGGAATCAAAAAAAAAAAATCAAGTAACCAAATGAATGCAGTAAAAAAAGAAGAAAAGAGGGGAAAGAACAAAGAGGACCAAAAAATCAAAAGAGAAAGATGCTAGATTTATCCTAAACATCAATAATTACATTAAATGCAAATAATATAAATACCCCAATTAAAATCAGACATTGATAAGTTGGATTAAAACGTCACAAGACCCAACTATATTCTTCCCACAATAAACATAGTTCAAATATAAACACACACAAAGGTTAAAATAAAAAGGATCGAAAAGATATACCATGCAAATACTAATCAATAGTCTGGAGTAGCTATAACAATATCAGACAATGTATATTTCAGAGCAAAGAATGTTATCAGGCAGAAAGAAGCTTCTTTAATAATGAAAAGTGGTCAAGTCATAAAGAGGATCTAATGTTTCTAAATCTTTAGCCATTTAACAAAATATATGATGTACAAAATGCATAGAGTTGCAAGGAGAAATGGACAAATCCACAATTATAGATAAATATTTCAATACTCCATTCTCAATAATTGATAGGTCAAATATAAAAATCACTAAATATATAGAACACTTGCAAAACTGTATCAACCAACTTGACCTAGTTGACAATTTAGAAAACCCTACCCCAAAACTGCAGAATTCACATTTTTTAAGTGCATATGGACTATTTACCAACATAGACCATACCCTCCCCCATAAACAAGTCTCAATAAATAACATAATTTGAAATCATATAAAGTATGTTATCTGGCAACATGGAACTAAATCAATAACAGAAAAATATCTGGAAAATCTTCAAATTTCTAGATATCTGGAAAGTAAAAAACATGCTTCTAAGGGTAGATCAACAAAACAATCAAACTGCAAGTTAGATATTATTTTGAACTACTGAAAGTAAAAACGTAACATATCAGAATTTACGGGATGCTGCTAATGGATAGAGGGGAATTTATGCCACTAAGTGCCTTTACAAGAAAAGAAAAGTCTCCAATCGGTAATCTCAGATTATATTTTTAAAACCTGGAACAAGAAGAACAAATTCAAAGCAAAGTAAGTAGAAGAAAGGAGTAATAAAAAACAGAGTGGAAATCAATGAAACATAAATCAACAGGAAAAAAAATGAAACCAAATGTCAGTTATTTGATAAAATCAATAAACTTGATAAACATCTAGCCAGACATCCAGCTAAAAGAAGAAGAGACAAATGACCGATATCAGAATGAAGGGAGTGAAATCAATATGGATTCTATGGATATTCTTAAAAGTTAATAAGATAATATGATGAGGAACAAAGCAATTCTTGTTAAATTACTGTATCTTTGTAGTCTGGAGGGGTTAGATATCTTGACATGATTATTAATATACACACATTTGATTTGTTTAAGCAATTACATTGTTTCATGGAGGAAAAGCAATATGTTTGCTATGAAAAGTTCACCTAGCAGCCTTCTAGATTTAATAGAGAATTGTCTATGATAAGAAAGATTAAGGCAAGCATGTTTGAACTAATATGTGAAAGAATCCCACAAGAAACAATTATATCCAAAGTAATAAGCTTTCAATATCATTTAAACTTATGTGCAAAAATTAATTATTCAAGTTAATTTTCATAAAATTCTTATAGCTCATTTTTTTCTTTTGTGTATCAATATGATTGTGGATACTAAAAAAAAGAGAGAGAGAATATTATGAACAGCTTTATAACAAAAATCAATTTAGATGAAACTGACCATTCTTTGAAAAGCACAAAATACCATAGTTCTCACTGTAGCCCAAATAGCCCTATGTTTATTAATAAATTTAACCTTGCAGTTAAAACCCATTCAACATAAATTCTTCCAAAAAATTGAAGAGGAAATACCTCACAACTAATTCTGTAGGCTACCATTCCCTGAAACCAAAACCAGGCAAAGACACTACAAGAAAAAAAAAAGACCAGATCAATATCCCTTATAAATGTCCATGTAAAAATTCATAACAAAATTTGAGCAAAAATATATATAATTATAATAAATCATGACCAAGGATAGTTTATTCCAGGAATGCAAGGTTGGTTTAACATCAAAAATCAACAAATGCTAGCATGTTAACAAAATAAACAAAAAGCTATATAATCATCTTAGATAAATAAAAATTGTCTGACAAAATCCTACATCCATTCCTGATTTAAAAAAAAAAAAAAAACTTTCAGCAAACTGTAAAGGGAAAAAAACTTCCTTAGTTGATAAAAAGCCTCTGTGGGAAACCAACAGCTATCATAAATAAAGATGAAAAACACAGCACTTTCTCCCAAATATGAGGAACAAGGCCAAGATATTTGCTCTAACAACTTCTGTTCAACATTATTCTAGATATTTTAGTCATGGCAAAAAAGCATGAAAACAAAATAGTATTTAGATTGCAAAGGAAGAAGTAATGCTGTCTTTATTCTCAGAGAACATAACAATCTATATAAAAAATTGAATAGAATCTATAAAAACATCTACTAAAACTAATAAGTGAGTTTAACAAGGGTGAGTTTAACAAGGGTGAAGGATAAAAGACCAATATAAAATTAATCATAATTCTACATAGTAACAGTGAGCAATCAGAAAATCAAACTTAAAAAGAAATAATTTAGGGCCAGCCCTGGTGGCCTAGTGGTTAAGTTTGGCACGCTCCACTTCAGTAGCCTGGCTTTGGTTCCCAGGCATGGACCTACACCACTCGCCTCTCAGTGGCCATGCTGTGAGGCAGATCACATAAAAAAAGAGGAAGATTGGCAGTGGATGTTAGCTCAGGGCAAATCTTCCTTAGGAAAAAATAAAAGTAATAATTTAGACTGTATTCTAGTTATAAAATTGTATCTCAAGGAGCATGGGCTAACAATTCTGATGCTTCCATACAGGTACACTGGAATTGAACATTTACTTAATATAAATAGATGGTGGATA
Organism: Ceratotherium simum simum; assembly: GCF_057802395.1. NCBI lineage: Eukaryota > Metazoa > Chordata > Mammalia > Perissodactyla > Rhinocerotidae > Ceratotherium > Ceratotherium simum. Next base: position 11,869,783 of record NC_141922.1, read on the forward strand.
TTGGGAGCCAAATTTATCACCATTGGAGTGAGAGTTTACGGGTAAGGAGGCTAGAATGATCCATATGGAATGGGTTAGAATTGGAGACACCAGTATTAACTCATATTTAATTATATATATGTATATATTTATGAGTGTATGTATATACCGGTGGTTACACATAGAAATGTAGATATATGTACATGCACACGTTAGAATACACACGTATATTTTACTTCTTCTGTCACCTGAGAGAGCATAGAAGCAATAACACTCTTGTAGCAACAAGCACACCTAGCACGCAGATTTTGATTTCCACCACCATTCTCCAACGAAAGGAACTAGGTCTCCTTGGAGAAATGATTGATTCTAGGACTGGGGCAGGAAATATACAAGATGAGTCTCGAGTATCTTATAGTGCCAGAAAGTAAGAAATGGCTGAAAAATAAAACAAAAAACAGCACAATCATGAGGAGGGGTCACAAAGGAACACAGGAGCCAACAGGAAGTAGTCTCAATGGCCAAATCCGAAATAATCTGAGAAAGAAAATAAATATTTTATATATATATATATATATATATATATATATATAGTATATACATTGCAAAGTAGAATCAGATTATAAACCAAAGTATAAAATAAATATCCATGAATCCATACTGATATCTGTAAATGGTTAAATAATAAATAAATAATAAATGAATTACAAGAAATACATCTTGGTTCAATTAGAATTTTTTAGACATCCACTCCACGGCAGGTGTTGCATGATATATGTTACCTAAGGAAGCTCGTATAACCACATACAGCAGCTCATTAAAGTAGGTGCTATTGTCTAATTATATAGATGAGAAAACTGAGATTTAGAAAGCTTTAATTACTTCCCCAAGTTTACTATGTTAATAAAAAGTAGTGGTCAGGTGTTGCTGAAAGAACATTGGCCTCGATGAACTTGCCTAAGTACCAAGTAGGTGAGTCAGACAAGTCCTTTCTTTATCTGAACTTTATTTTCCTTGTCTGAAAAATGAAAGATAAGCACTGCATTGTGTGTTGTCTCTATGACCTTTGCCAGTCAAGGAGTCTGGGGCTTTCAGGTTTTTGCATCCCGTATGACTTAGCCTATACATGCCATGGCTACTCTGAATAACAAGGATCCTGCTTTCACCCATCTTAGAAATCCTGTGTTCCTCATCACCCACATATGTTATTGCATCATGGCTCCATAGCTAAGTGTCACTTACCTTCTCTTTCACAAACTTTGGGACCCTGTGCAAACACTGCCCCTAACAGCTGAGAAAGCAAAGCCTTGAGCGGACATGTGTTTCAAACTGTATACAGAGTGAAACTAAATTTTCCCATTTTTAAAACTGACCACAAAATCACCTTGGGAATAATGCAATGGAAACAACTGGTCCGATTATATGTAAAGAAACAAATACACTCTTACCACATTACAGGATATGCCAACAGGACCCCCAACTCAGGCCAGAAGAAAGGAAACAATAAATAAGGTAATGTATTGTGAAGCTGATGGCCTTGATAAAAAGCAGCATTGTGACATTTATAAAAGGTTCTTTTATTTTTTTTTATTGCCTTGGGAGGAGAGGAGGAAATGTCTCTTGTTCCTTTTCTTTTTTGAAAGGCATTTGTACAATGCGCCTCTGAGGTGTGGAGAACAAGGACATAGTAAACCTCAGGATTCCACCTTTCACTAAGGCTGTTGTGGTTCTTGGGACTGTAACAATCACATTTTTGTTAAAGAGCCTCTGGGTTGGAGCATACAATATTTGATTAATTCAACGGGAATCGGTTTATCAGTAAAAACAATCAGACAACTTTCGTTCCAAAGAGAACTAGTTCTCCAAAGAGAACTAGTGCCACAGAAAGGGCTCTGGACGTGGAGTTGGAAGAGGACGGCTGGACCCTGGGCTCTGAGCACCTCTAGGACCACAAACAACTAATTCACTTCCCTTAGCCTCAACTGACCCACTGGTTCAGCTGGAAGAACACTTAGATGTCAGTGTCCACTTTTCAAAACACCCTGAAATTTTGGTTTATTAAAGGTAAAATAACTTCTTATGTATTTTGCCCTGTGAAGATAACATTAGCACTTAGGAAGCCCTTAAAACATGCCAGGTACTGGGCTAAATACATGTATTCTTTCATTTTTTTCCAACTTTATCAAGATGTAATTGACAAACAAAATTGTAAGACATTTAAAGTGTACATTATGTGACGATTTGATATACGTATACATTGTAAAAGGATTCCCCCATCCAGTTAATTAACACACCCACCAGCTCACATATTTACCTTTTTTTGGTTTGTTTTTTCGTGAGAACATTCAAGTTCTACTCTAATAGCAAATTTCAATTATGTAGTACAATGTTACCGCTCAAGTCACCATGTTATACATTAGGTTCTCCAACTTATTTATGTTTTACCTTTTACAAGGGTAAAAGTTTATACTCTTTTACCAACCTCTCCCTATTTCCCCTACCCCTTAGTCGCTGGTAACCACTTTTCTATTCTGATTCCACATATAAATGATACCATGCAATATTTGTCTTTCTCTGTCTGGCTTATTTCACTTAGCATAATGCCCTCCAGGTTTATCCATATTGTCGCAAATGACAGGACTTCCTTCTTTTTTATTTATTTATTTATTATTTTTATTGGTGAGGAAGATCAGCCCTGAGCTAACATCCATGCCAATCCTCCTCTTTTTGCTGAGGAAGACTGGCCCTGGGCTAACATCTGTGCCCATCTTCCTCCACTTCATATGAGACGCCACCACAGCATGGCCTGACAAGCGGTGCATCAGTGCGCGCCCAGGATCTGAAACCCTGGGCACCAGCAGTGGAGTGCATGTACTTAACCACTACGCCACGGGGCCAGCCCCCAGGACTTCCTTCCTTTTTAAAACTAAATAATATTTATTCCATTGTGTATATATATATGGACTACATTTTCTTGATCCATTCATCCATTGACGGACACTTAGGTCATTTCCATATCTTAGCTATCATGAAAAATGCTTCGATGAACACGGGGATGTAGATATCTCTTCAAGATAATGGTTTTGTTTCCTTTGGGTAAATACCGAGAAATGGGCATGCTGGATCATATAATATTTCTATTTTTAATTTCTGGAGGAACCTCCGTACATTTTCCATAATGGCTGTATCAGTATACATTCTACCAACAGAGCACAAGGGTTGCCTTTTCTCTACATCCTCACTAGTGTTTGTTATCTCATCTTTTTGGTAATAGCCATCCTAACAGGTGTGAGGCGGTATCTCATTGTGGTTTGGATTTGCATTTCCCTGATGATTAGTGTTGTTGAGCATCTTTTCAAATATCTATTGGTCATTTGTCTGTCTTCTTTGGAACAACGTCTTTTCGGGTCCTTTGCATATTTTTTAATTAAATTATTTGGTTGTTTGCTATTGTGTTGTGTGAGTTCCTTCTATAGTTTGGATATTAACCCCTTATTGGACGTGTGGTTTGCAAATATATTTTCTCTCATTCCGTGGGTTGCCTTTTCGTTTTGTTGATTGTTTCTTTGTTGAGCAGAAGCTTTTTAGTTTGATGTAGTCTCATTTTATTTTTGTTTTTGTTTCCTCTGCTTTTGGTGTCAAACCAAAAAATCATTGACAAGACCAATGTCAAGGAGCTTACCCCCTATATTTTCTTGTAGGAGTTTTATGGTTTCAGATCTTACGTTCAAGTCTTTAATCCATTTTGAGTTAATTTTTCTGTATGGTATAATATAGTGGTAGAGTTTCATTTTTTTGCATGTGGCTGTTCACTTTTCCCAACACCATTTATTGAAAAGACTATCTTTTCCCCATTGTATATTCTTGGCTCCTTTGTCGAAAATTAATTCACCATACATGCATATGTTTATTTCTGGGCTTTCTACTTTGTTCGGTTGATCTATGTGTCTCCTTTATGCTAATACCATACTGTTTTGATTGCTATAGCTTGGTAATATAGTTTGAAATCAGGAAGTGTGATACCTCCAGCTTTGTTCTTCTTTCTCAAGATTGCTTTGGTGATTCAGGGTCTTTTGTGATTCTATACAAATTTTAGGATTGTTTTTTCTATTTCTGTAAAATATGTCATTGGAATTTTGACAGGGATTTCATTGAATCTGTAGATTCCTTTGAGTAGTGTGGACATTTTAACAATATTAATTTTTCCAGTCCGTTAACATGGAAAAGCTTTCTAATTATTTGTGTCTTCTTCAATTTCTTTCATCAAATGTCTTATAGTTTTCAAGGTGATGTACTGTATCATTTAATCTTCACAAGACCCTGAATCCATTTTCAATTCCCAATAAAAGAATTTGGGCCTAAATTTGGGAGTTATACTGCCTGCTCCAAGTTACACTCTCTCCCTTCACACACTTCTCAGGAGAGAAAGCAGTCAATAGAAAGGAGGTGTCAACCTCTAAGATTATGGAGGAACAGGTCTAACAAGAATTCTACCTAGAAGGCAGAACACATTTCTCATTTAAGGCGCAACCCAGGAGTCAGGCATTTGCTAGAGTTCCTGGAGGAAGTAACACTCCAGTGACAAAGCCAATTAAAGGTGAGCATTGCCCAAGGGGCAAGAGGACACGAAGGCTAAGTGCATCCTGAGGAAGTGACATTCCGGAATAGACCAGCAAGGGCAGGGTGAGAGTGAAACACAAGAGTCGATTCAGTGCACCTGGAAGATGTCAAAGTGACTATCCTGAGACGTCAAGCCCCTGCTCAGGGTGTCTGCTAATTCCTTAAGGAGGAGTAACTCCTACCTTTACATCTGATCCTCCTGTGGAACTTTAGCATGTGGGGCATATACATTTGCTTACATAAACCAAATAGGAGGCTATAGGGAGCCTTCAGCCCAGAAAGTGGATGACAAAGTCTTGGGGTTGAAGAAACCCTCGAGGCATTGTAGACAGATATGTGAACTGGATAAAATGTGACCTTGTTGTAGACTTGGTGGCAGTGCCCAGAATGACCAATCAGTTAAGAATTTCCCTGATATTAAACAATAAGATTCATTTCTCCCTGGATTTGCCACACACAGCCCTGATATAGACAAAAGGTAGAAAGTACCAAAGATATAAGAACATTTTAAGTAAAAAAAAAAATGAAAAGAAATTTTATTTGACTTTGATTTACACGAATTGAGAAAAGCTAACTCAGAGAGTGATGCTGACAAAGTCAAGCTTGAGAGTCTGGCCGGGTTCATTTCTGACTCAGCCACAGATTTATTAACTGGTCATGACGAGTTATGCAACCTCTCAAAACCTTAATTTACTTATTTGAAAAATGAGTACAAAAATAACATCAAACCTCATAGAGCTATGGTGAAGTTTAAATGAGATGACAAGTTCTTAGTAAAGAGTCTGCAAATAGTAACCATCATTAAATGGCAAGGTATTTTCCCTACTCTTCCATCAGAACACTGTGGTCCACATTCTTTATCAAGATTCCAAAGAAGCCTATGATGGAAATCAGAAGGGTTGTTACAGTAATTGATTTCTAAATTGATTTCAACTTTATAAATAGCAGTGTGTTCTCAGGGACCTTTTGGAACATTTGTGAAAATCAAGGAGGAATCAACGACAGTGAAGGTGATCGGGAAGTTTCCTCAACATTGCTTGGTATTTGTTTTTGCGTTTCAAAGCATTTTCACACCTCTTATCTGGAGGGATTTCAGATAAATTAGGAGGCTTGAAAGAGGTACAGTCCTTCCATTTTGTAGATGACACGAGTTGAGTCAAAGCACAGATAAAGGGCTAAAGTCTAGAAATTCAAAAATTCAAGATGACTTACCAGAAGTCAAATCAGCAAATGGTAGAGCCCGAGGTGAAGGGGAAATGGAGATGACACTAACATTCGCTGGCAGCTCACGTAAGAATCCTGAGCTCCGGTTTACAGATCCGGTAACTGAAGCTCAGAGAGCCTAAGTATAGTGAGCTAGTCTCTGGAGTCACTCTGCTTGGGTTCAAATCCCAGCTGCTACGCTTACTAGCTGCGTGACCTTGGGCATGTAGTTTGATTCATCCACGAACTGGGGATAAAATCCATGTCTCTCCTCATAGATTGTTGGGAGGATTAAATGACATATTTCATACAAAGCTCTAGAACAGTACCTGGTACATGGCGAGGGCTTCGCAAACATCAGCTGCTATTGTTGTTGTCATTACTATTATTATTATTATTATTTTAGTCCTAGTGCCATGGCAGGTCTTCCTTCTAGAGCAATGGTTCTCAAAGTGTGGTCTCTGGATCAGCAACACTAACATCACCTGGGATTTGTTAGAAAGTTAGAAAGGCAAATTCCTAGCCGCATACAAGTTCTATTGAATGAGAAATTCTGGGATAGGACCCAGCAATCTGATTATCGAATGTTCTACAGGTGTTAAAGTTTGGGGACTACTTTGATAGAGGAAAGTCTGAGCATCTTCCTAGATGCCTTCATTTCCACCTGTGACTGGAGGGATGAGGCAGGTATGCAGTCATCATCCATGTGCCTACTTTAATATATGGATTTAAAAGACTCTGTAGGCCTAGGTGTGTCTCTCTCTATCTCTTTCTCTCTCCAGGCATGTGTGTACAAGGTCTTGATTTATAGTTGGAAAAATTCTCCAATATAATTTAATTTTTATCAAATACTTTCCCAGATTCATATTGATATTTTGCTTTTCATTTACCTACCATACTGGACTTTATGCTCCATCAGTAAGACCCTCAGTGGAGAAGAGTAAATATCTAACACAAACTCATTAACATTTCTATTTTTCCGTTCCCCCAGGCAATGCTTCCCAGGGGAACAGGTTTTGACTATTCTCTCTGGTTTTTTTTCAGGAAGATGGAGACACACGCAAATTATTTCATTGAAAATGCCCTGTGGGCATTAAATGTTAAATGGATGCCCTACCTGCCTCAAATGTTAGTTGCACAGGTCACACATAGTCGTGTGCATATAAGCTCTGAATATAATGGTGCAAATACCAACGTCATTGGGTTGTTGCTGTGCTGGTGGTGGTGGTTGCCCTTATTTTGACTATTGCCTTACGAATTCTGTAAAAGAAGGACAGAACAAAATTCCAGCTATGTTTATAAATTATTCAAGAAACCATAGTTGATCTTTGCAGTTTATCGCTATAAGGAATCACAAATCCTTTAGGTATAAACAGGTTATGTATTAATAGAAGAAATAATAAGTAAAAGTCACAGCATGCTTTTTAAAATTAATAAGTCCACAGCCTACCAGAATTGCAGACTCTGTGGGATGGAAGGAGGAGTGTGGTCAATTACAAAGAAACCGCCAACATTTTGTATTCTTCCAGTATCTATACCCTTTGCAGTGAGAGTTTACAGGTCGTCTTATTGAGGAGACAGAGTCTATTTCCCCACTCCTGGAATTTTGATTGCTCTTGGGACTTATTTTGGTCAATGAGGTGTAGTAAAAGTGCCAGTTTCAGGAATAAGCCACAAGAGGCCATGAGTTTCTTTTTCTCTTGGATCCCCGCTATCACTATATGAACAAGTCCTAGCTAACCTGCTGGAATATGAGAGACCTCACAGAAGAGAATCTATTTGTCCTAGCCAATGCCATCCTCAACCAGACTACAGCCAGCCACTCCCAGATAATATGGAAATTCCCAGCCTAGATCAACAAAGCCACCGGCACCCAGATCAGCTAACTGTAGACACATGAGGGAGCCCCAAGACTGAAAATCAAGACTGAAAGAACCATTCAGCTGCTCCACGGATAATGTGAAAAATAATATACACTTATCGCTCTAAGCCACTGAGTTTTGAAAAGATTTGTTATACAGCAATAGCTGACTGATACAGGAAGTTTAAAAGCTCTAATCCAATCTTCCACATGATATTGGAGTCCTATCTCCAATATACCTGTCAAATGCTTTTCTGGCCTCTGTTAGATCTTGACTAGCAACATGTCCTTTCTTAATGTATGGATCCTCTCTTGATATAGCTCATTCCATCTCTGGACAGCCCTAACTACTGTAGGGTTTTCCTTATATTGAGCAAAGTTGGTACCCCAGAAGCTTGTATCCCTGGAATTAGTCTTTCCCTTGGGGTTGCCCAGGAGAGGTCTAATGGTTCATCTATATTTCAATTAACTGAAGAAACTCTCAACTAAGATTATAAACTAGGAGCATTTCTGAGCCAGCCCGATATCCCTCAAGGATGAGAAAAATTTGCCTTGTTGTTCCTGTATTCACTTTATTCTGGTTGGTCTGGTGTCCACTGTGAAAGGAAAATTAAGACACTCTAGAAAGTGTTTCTTCCTTCATTGAAACCAAGCGATGTGAGACTCTTCAGAACTAACTCTGTCCTGGTGAAATTGAAGAGAGGCAGCTTTCTCCAGAAGTTCTAGATCAATGACGAAGAGCTAACAAGGACAATTAGCTGTTGTGAGTGTGAACTGACTCTGCAGAGCTTTGAGAGGTGAGCTGACCGTCTAGACTGCTAAGGTTCTTCACTGAGCTGCTTTGTAGACCTGGAGAGAAGAGATGTGTTCAAATGTGGAGACTTCTGCAGGACCACCCAATGACCACCGCCTGAGTTATCCTACCCAAGGCAGCACCTTCGACTATAGATTCAGCCTCATCAATTGATCTCCCCAAGTTTAGTGTTCATGTGCTGGGGTTGAGTTCTGGACATTTGCTGATTTGGTATCTGAACTGAAGAATTGCTCATCCCTTGAATTAATTTCTTCACTGATTCCATTGAACTTCTGCCTCAGCTTTCTGTTTAGTGCTCTACTTTCCAATCCTCAGCCTATTTTGTTTCCTTCATATATGAGAGCTGGTTTTTTGATCCCATACTTAGAGCCAGAGCCTAGACTCCACTGCCAATAAGAATAAATAACCCAGAATTCAGATTTAGTGATGATGTAAGTACAATTTCACCAATATCTGAGAACACATTTTCCAGCATTATATTAATGGTAGAGTGATTAAAAGCAACCGGATTTAAAGAGAAACAGAGTAGTTTCTGCCACTTTTAAGTTATGTGTCTATAGCAAGTCATTTAACCTCTCCAATTATTCAGATTTCTCTTCTGATAAGTGAGGAATATTATTACCAATTCATGAAGATGCAGTAAAGATGAAATGTGGGTAAATCTCCTAGCAAAGAGCCTAGAACATAGATATTCAATACCTGAGAGCTGATGTTGGTATCAGTATTATTGCTATTACTAATATTAATATTATATAGATTAACTCTCTTTCACAAATCATAAATCAACACTATTTATAATCTAGAAGTTTACAGTCTGATTTGTCCCTTTTTAAAAAAGGCTCATGTGGGGCCAGCCCAGTGGCATAGTGGTTAAGTTCATGTGCTCTGCTTCATCAGCCTGGAGTTCACTGGTTTGGATCCTGGGCACAGACCTATGCACTGCTCATCAAGCCATGTTGTGGTGGTGTCCCACATACAAAATAGAGAAAGATTGGCACAGATGTTATCTCAGGGCAAATCTCCCTCAAGCAAAAGGAGGAAGACTGGCCACAGATGTTAGCTCAGGGCCAATCTTCTTCACCTCCCCCCCCAAAAAAAAGGTTCATATAGCTAAGGCTGGCTCAAAACTGAGCTCATTTGGGTCCTGATGAATTTAGTGGATAAAGGGTTTACATGGGGGATAGCAGGCTTCTATAGAGATGCTACATTGCATGGAAGCAGGACAGCTAAGTGCCAATTTTTCCCACATTATTCAGAGTCCTCTATGAGTCACAGTGCAATACTGGTACAATATGCTGTCCTTCAGGCCTTCTAAGAATCAGGAAGGTGCAAAACAATAGACATGGTCACAATAAGTTCCATCAATCAAATTAAAGCACAGTCATATGTGCAGTGGATTTCCTACTTGGCAGACCACAGTATGTTAACTCTAAAATTCACATTCAGACATGCCTGAAGACAGCTCGAGGACTACAGGGGAGACCTGGTAGGGAACTATTTGCATGAAGGACCAAGTGGGCTCTTGGAACATAATTTATCTGGAGGAAGAAGAGAGCTGGAGCACTTGCATCTGCTCCAAGGCCATGGGGCAGTGAGAGGGGGTTGTGGTGATTCCAAATACAGCTCTGGAAGTGTTAAAAAATGTCCGACAGCCTTGTTCTCATGAACACACTGCTGGCTTCTATAAATAAAGAATCACAGTTAAATAGACAAAGAAATCAGCGTGGACCATTGGAAGGACAAATAACAGAGACAGAGTCACCAGTTTCTAGAGAAGGGGGAGATGGTGGCTTCAGCAGAAGTAGGAGACCCCGGGCTTCCCTTTGTATCCTGGCCATGTTCCTGATAATGCAAGCATATGATTTCTATTAGTTGAATTTTTTTTCCAGCTTTATTGAGATATAATTGTAGTAATCATTTTGCAATATATAAATTTATCAAATTAACAAATTGTATATCTTAAATTTACACAATGTTATACATGCATTAATTGAATCATTTCTGTATATATCTGAGGTGATTTCTTGAAAATAGATACCCTATCAATAATATAAATAAATATACAACTTCCATTAATTTTTTTCCTGATTGTATGAACAGCATATATTCTTTGTAAAAATTGAAAGAATGGAGAAAATTATAAATGTTGGTTAGCATTTCTTTATTGAGCTATTTTATTTGATTATAAAATTATTATGAAATCTTTCTATGTAAGGAGGATACAAGAGACTTCCAGAATTACAGTACAGTGACTAATAAGATTTAAAGTAAGAAAACTTTTATTTTTACTAGAATTTTGTAAAGGGTGATGTCCACACGCCAAAAACACTGAGCACTTGCTGCAAGAGAAACTAAAAACAAGACTGGATTGAAGAAAGTGTCAACATGACCAATAATTTGCCACATGTCAAGGAACAAGATGCTTCAGAGTTGCAAACAGGGACCCACGCAATCCTTGAGAGAAGCTCTCTATCCTCCCATTCGTGGAAAGTACAGAGACCTCAGTGGCAGGATGGGAGACAAAGAAAAATCAGGGACATGAGGAAAAATACTGTAGTTCAAAAGATTCTGAAAATGGGTAACTAGGAGAAACTTTTCACACCCTTAAATTAATTTTCTTCTCAAGAGTAAAGAAGACTTAGAATCTTTAAATCTGTAGCTTGAGGTCATAAAAAATAAATAATTTCATATCAGGAAAAACTAAAGAGAAGTGAAAAGCACATTTGCCATATTAAAAAGAGCAATGGAATTAGTAAACATCACTTTGGACTAAAGGAGACAAGTCCACACATTGTACCCAAATTCGTATTCAGAAATGAAGCCAAGATGAAAATCACAATAGAACAAAAACAACATGAAAGACAGAAGAAAGTAAATAATTTCAGTAATAAAATAATGATAATGATAAAGAACTTCCCCAACCTGAAGAAAAACCTTAAGCTTGTCGGTGAAAAGTACACAGCAGGCAATAGTAATGACACTAATCCCTTAACACAATCTGTTGTGATTCTTTTTAATTTCCACATACAAAGGGGGAAAAAAAGGTCCTTCAATGTTTGGGGAAGAAAAAAACAATTTCTCTACAAAGGAGGATAAGTTAACCTGGACTCAGAATTCATTTCTACCACAAATGAACTCTTATAAGTTTAGTATAGTCTTCAGTCCTACTTTACCTTCAATTGCTCTGCTCAGCTCTCAGCCAATTGTTACAGCTTAGAAAACCCAGAATGTCTCAAATAGCACAAAATATAGTTAGGACCCCAAGAGGAGCAGTGCACATCTTTCTCCTTGATGAGTTCACAGAAGAGTGGGAGTGGTAGAAACATAGATAAAGATCAAGCCAAGTGTGGATGGAAGAATGAAGATATGCTCAGACAAAATGGAATCCAGAGTAGTGGCATCTAATCAGATGGATGGTGGGAGTGGGAGGGATCAGGGAGTACTCTCTGGATCAGGTGATGCCTGAGCTCCATTTTAAAATAAGTGTAAAAGTTAATGAGACGAAGAGGGCATGGGCAAAGGGGGGCAGCCCACACAGTGGCACGGCCTGGGTACCCCTGGAGGTTGAGATTGAGGAGACAAGCACAGTTTGACTGAGAGTTCTTAATTATGCCCAGGACTTACTAGATCTCTCTAAGCCTCGGTTTCCTCATCTATAAAACAAAGACAATCCTAGTATGGTTATGAAAATAAATGAATGTAATGTGCTAAGCCAAGTGCCTGGCGCTCAATGAGTATTTGTTGCTATTAGAATTAGAATGCTGATGATAGTGATGCTCTTTATCATCTTCATCATCCTCATCCTCATCATCATCCAGGCCAGTAGACATTGTTATATTTGAATTCCAGTGTTGCCACTTTCTGCTTAATGTTGGGCAGGTTACTTTAATCCTCTGTGCCACAGATTCCATCTTATTAAAATAAGGATAATGCATGCCTACCTCATGAAATTCCTGGAGAAATTCAATGAAATAATATACATAAAGTACCTGATACGTAGAAGGGATTTAGAAAGGCACATTCCCTTTAACAAGCCCAATGTGCTACTGTGAGTAACAAAGATGTAAGCACAAAGAAACTCACAAGTTTGTTTTCAACCTTATGTTTGAGAAAACCCAAGATACTCTTGGGATCCTATCCAACATCTTCAAGGTCTATGACTTCAAGCTTATTTCTCTCCACACCTCTTATCATTTTCTTTCCTTGATCCTAAGAGTCAGACATAAAGAATCCCTAGCTTCTCCAATTCCCCAGGACCTCTCTCACCCTGGCCTTAATACTGGTGATGAGGCTGGCTTGGAATGACCCCCTCATTTCCCAGGATCACAGAATTGGATGAGGTACCTCTTGTCCAGGGCCCAAGAGGCCCCTATACTCCCATCACAGCATTTACCAGGCTGTTTTGTGATTGTCTAATTGATTATTGGCATCTACATTGGACTAAAGACTCAGTGATGGCAGGATAAATGGCTGTTTTGCTCACCATTACAGTACCCAGAACACAGTGTGATGTCTAGCAAATAGTAGAGTCCCAACAAATATTTGTGTAATAGATAATTAAACAAAAGAACTCCTGATCAAGTTATTATTTTTAGGATAAGGTCAAAATTTTTTACCAATGGGTATATGTATGTAAATTCATCATAAATACATATCACGTCACTCATCTCAAGGCTATGTAATTATTTTTGTAGTCATGTTCTATTAGTGAAATTTGTGATTTCTTGGGTTTTCTGCCAGTTTCTATAATGGCAGACTTTTATGCTTGGTTTTTCTTTTATTTTTAATAATAATTACTAAGTACTAAGTTAGTTTTATTAATTATTTATGCTTTCGCAAATTTTCTATATGTTATTGATACTTATATTGAAATATTCCCTTAAATGGTTTAACCTATTTAACCTATTTAATACATGCTCTTATACCATCTTAATTTCCTTAAGAAATCATCCAGGATGATTTTTCATAGAGATCATATTAATAAAATCAACTTTATAGTACTATGATGTTAAAATCTGAAATACTTTTAAAAGTAACATTAGATAACCATATATTATTATTGTCTATGTATTTTCTCCTCTATAGCTGTCATTTTTTTCTCTTATAATAACCATCTTTCCTTTGCATTTTGGTAGAGCTGCTCAAGTTTGCCCTCCACATCATGAATTTTGTGTCCTGTTATCAATTTGTCCCTTCCCTACCTCCCATAGGGATTTTAATTCTGCTATTGAATTGTTGGTTCTTTTGCAGTCTTTCTTTTTTTTTTTTTTTTTTTTTTTTAGATTTTATTTATTTATTTTTCCCCCCAAAGCCCCAGTAGATAGTTGTGTGTCATAGCTGCACATCCTTCTAGTTGCTGTATGTGGGACGCGGCCTCAGCATGGCCGGAGAAGCAGCGCGTCGGTGCGAGCCCGGGATCCGAACCCAGGTCGCCAGCAGTGGAGTGCGCTCACTTAACCACCAAGCCACGGGGCCGGCCCTTTTGCAGTCTTTCTTTACCTCTCTTAGCTCTCTTGTCTTATCAGCCTGCTGTCTTTGTACCTCAACTAGTTCTCTGCTTAAGCCTTTCTGCTCCTATTTTATAAAGGCCATTACTTGCATTCTATTGAAACATTTAGTTTTCTAACATTTTCTACCAATTCCTGCAAAAAAAACATTCCTAGGTGTGAAGATCTCCTGGATGTTCAGGATATTTTTTTTCACTTCCTCTGCAGTAGGCTTCATGTTTATTTTCCACTTTATTCATTTTCAAATGTGATGAGATTTATCTGTGCTGTGTTCCTCTACTGTATATCTATACACTAAATGTTTGGCAGCCTTGGTTTCCAGGCACTGTTCATTTGGGTGATGGTTAAATAGCCTTCTCAAAGAAGAAATGGAGATATGCAGCTCTAAGGCCATCTGCAGGTCTGCTCAACAGAGGTTGAAGTTTTTCCTGTGCCCACTATCTGGTTCATTGTTCTTTGAGCCAATGGACTACAGTGGGGAAAAAAAAAGTCACAAAATAATCTGCTAAATAATCTTTCCATCCCAAGCTATGATTTTTTACATGAAGTGCTTCACCTTCCAAATGCAATATATCACTGCCAACTGTCTTTTTTTTGAACCATATTTTTTTGTGGGCAAGGGAATGGTTGCAGTCCAAGAACAAAGCAATGCTGAGAACATACTATCTCCTAGGCTCTCTGCTAGGCATTAAAAACACCGTGATGTATGCAATAGACATAACCTCTGCCCTCCTGGAAGCCATAATTTCCTTAAGAATCAGATAATGAACAAATACAAGTGTGATATGTTCCGCATATACTAGAGAGAGCTAAGTGTAGAGGAAGAACAAAATGGAAAGGACAAGAATGGAAGCTTCATGGTGACTGCTTTTAACAGAATGCTCCATATAAAAGAAAGACATCAGCTCCATTTGCTGTTGGCTTAGACTTTATATTTCAGAGCCATAGACTATAAACTAGAGAATCTCCTACTGTTTTTTCAGAATGGTAAATTTGATGCGTTTCCACCGGCTCCATAGGTACTTGCTAAAAATTATTTTTTTGTTGTTTTAATCTCTGGTAATTTGTTACAAAGATTTCGATTCCAGTAATTTTTAACAGTTTTAAAATTTGATGCTGTTGACAAGTTCTAGCTTTTTTTAAAAAAGATGTATTTTCATAGATATTTTTAGTAATAAGTTGGAGAGAAATTGCCTCAAGGACAGTTAACCAGAATCCATTTTAAAATTAAACTGAGAAGTCATATTTAAGAGATGTTTAAGAGATAAATTCTATAGGAACTGGTGATAGACTGAATTGAGAGATAAAGGGAGAAGTTTAACAAGACTCTTAGACTTTGGCAAATGAATATACGAGTGTAGGCTTTAGGAAGAAGTCTGGGCTGGAAACAAGAATTCAAAAGTCATGTTATAGCCAGTTGCCATCTGAAACCTGAAAGTCAGCAGTATTGTCCTCGCATGTTGAGTCTTGAAATATGCCAAAAGATAACCCAAGGGAATCAAATTTTGCTCTGTGTGACACAACTTACTCTTTTTAAAAGAATAATAATAATAATGCCTATATTTCTCCTATCCCTACCAAGGATCTCTTGCCTCACCCATTTTTCCCTAACCACAACTCGTTCAAAGAGTCCCATTCACATTCAATTCTGATATACTTTATGCATTTTAGAATAAGCCAGTTAGTTTCCCAACATGATAAAATGGGAACTTTAATGAGTAGGTGACAATGCAGCAGAGAGTATGGTATATGGTGAAGAGCTGTGTGTCTTCCATCCGCTTCTCACCACCCTCCTCACTTTTACTTATTCAGAATATCATCCCTTGCCATCCTACTACTGTGATGGTCTCCTTACTCATCTCTAAGAATCTTTCTTTACTCCTTTCTAAACCACTCTCCCCACTATTTTTAGATTTTCTTGTCTGTTTGTTTGTTTTTCCTAAAGCAGAATGAAGAACTCAAGTCTTGGCTCTTGCCTTAACAATCAGGGAAAATTGCAACCTTTCCCAGAGTCTTCCCCTGCAAAATGGGAAAAATTAGATTGCCTGGCATCCTTCTTAATAGAAAGAGTAAAGAAGATAAAATACGTGAAAATAAACACAAATTCTACACATACGATGGTATGTTATACTAGAGGGTAACACTAGCAGTGTAAGAGATAAACTGTGGGGCCTGGCCCGGCCCGGTGTTGCAAGCGGTTAAGTGCACGCTCAGCTGCGGCAGCCCCGGGTTCGCCAGTTCAGATCCCGGGCCCGCACTGACGCGTTGCTTGTCAAGCCATGCTGTGGCGGCGTCCCATATAAAGTGGAGGAAGATGGGCATGGATGTTAGCCCAGGGCCAGTCTTCCTCAGCAAAAAAGAGGAGGGTTGGCAGATGTTAGCTCAGGGCCAACCTTCCTCACAAAAAAAAAAAAAAAAAAAAAAAAGAGAGATAAACTGACATCTTAACAGCTTATCAAAATAAGATTTATTTTTCTCTAGTGTAATAACCCAGTGGGTAGTCTTTACAGTGATTCAGGGTCCCAGGCTTCTTTCTGCTCAGCCTCCTCCAGTGCCTCATAATTCTTCACTCTCTACCAGCAAATAAGAAAAGGGGAAAAAATAATCACCCCGGGAGGTTTTTAAGGGCTAGGATTGGAAATCTTATTTATATACGACTTCACATCCCACCCACTTGGCCGGAACATGTCACATAGTCACATCTAACTGGGGGCTGGAAAATTCTGTCCAGCTATTTACATAGGACAAGAAAGAAGTGAACATTGGTGAACACACAGAAATCTCTGCCATTTCATGATGTTCCTATAACTCTACTAAGTGAAGGGGGTCCAATATAATAAACCTCTGTCCTAAAGGATGTCAGCCACTGGGATGAATCAAACATACAAATGACCAACTAGAATTTAAGATAAAATAAATGCTAAGTTTTAGGTTCAAAGTGCTAAGGCCTTGTGGTACACCAGAACTTACTAAGAGCCACAGCCTTTTCTACATACCTATTTATTTATCAGTATACCACCATTATATTTACAGAAGAGAAACATTCAGCTTCAATTAACCAGATTAATCACCAAAGTTCAAATGGTAGATCTGCACTCAAGCCCGAGAGGAAGAAGGGATTGATTTTGCACAGGGATTTGAGAGAAGAATGTTTGACCAACGAAACGTTTGAAATTGGTCCTGAAGGAGGAGTACAATGCAGTTTTCACATAGCTGACAGAGTGAACATCTTAAAAAGTACATCAGAACTTGTTACTTCCCTACTTAAAAACCACTCGTGGCTTCCATCACACTTAGAATAAGATCCAAACTCCTCTTTGCACTGACTTGCAAAGTCTTGTGTAATCTGGTTTGTGATCATCTCTATGACCTCATCATTTAGCCCCGCCCCCAGTCATTTCCACGCCAGCCCCTGACCCAGTGTCTATTCCTCAGTTGTGCCAAGATTACCATAGGGCCTTTGAAATAGCTATTTTCTCTGCTTGGGATGCTCTTGTTCTTGACCTTCATGTGTCACAGAGACACCCCATTATTCTCTACTATCTCACCCCATTATTCTCTATCTCACCCTATTGCAATTCTTCTTCCAACATTTATCACTATCTGATGTCTCTCTCCTTCTTTCCCATCCTTCATTCCTTCTTCTTTCCACTCTCTCCCATTAGAATGCAAACCCCTTGAAAACATGAACCTTTTCTATCTTGTTTACTGCTGTAGTCACAGAGTATGAGCTCAAAATTCACCTGTTGAATAAGTGAGTCCTATTTTGACAGGTAGAGAAGTAGGGAGAGTAAAGATATTAAAGGCTGAGGGTAACTTCAAGAGCCAAGGCAAGTTATAGAGCAATGCAAAGGGTTATGTACTTTTATACCTAACATATTTCTCTTAAATCTGAATATGTCATATTCTTCCATTTACAAAACCCAGGGTGTCTGCTGGTGGGATATTGTGTGCAGTTCTGGTGCCTGTTCTTTCAGAAAGACTTAATGATGCTTGGAATGTTCCCAAAAAGGGCAAGGGCCAGCAGAGGCTGCTGTACAATTCCGGACTAAAAATATCAGGATTGTTTTGCCTTGAAATATTAGGTTGAGAAGAGGTGGGAACAAAATATGAAGGGATTTGGAGAGAGTAAACACAGTTTTATTCAGCAAAACCCAGAATCCTATTTAGCTCCTCTTTAAAGCTCAAAAGAAGACACATTTAGGGCAAATAAAATATTATTGTCTTTCATTGGCATGACACTTTATGTTTACAAAAGGTTTTTTTTTTTCCTTCAAAATAACCACACAACATCTGTATGGTGAGTATAATTTTCGTGTTCTGTAAAAGAGGGTATCAAGCCTCTGAGAGGTAGTTTGCCTGAATTCTTTGAGGGAAAGAATCATGTCTGATTCATGCTTTTAGTGTCATTTATAAAATTTTTTTTAAATATAGGAGATTGGTAAATGTCTATAAAATTGAATTGAATAAAACCTGGATGAATCAGGAACAGGCTTCCTAAGAATGTCTTGCCACTGGGTGCCCGTTTCTTTATCATTAAAGATGAAGCGAGATAATTCATTTTTATTGCCCTGAAGTCCAAGAGCCCCTCAGCCCTGAAAGAAAATGAGCAGAATGAACTCAGAAATTTAGATCGCAACCAAAAAGATGTTAACATCTCTAATTTGAGCCTGGAGGAAATTAGTTTCGGAAGGAAAGGAGATTGAGAGCTTCCTGTTTTCATTTCTTGACAAGATGATGGAATAACATAAGATCCTTTTCCTTAAATCAACCCTATAAAATCTAAGCAAGGAGAGGGAAGCAACAAATCCCCAAACAGTCTGTTTTGGTTCTGGTCAAGATTGAGTAAGTATAGCTGGCCCTGTCTCTCCCACTAAATGCAATGAAAAACCCTGGACAGAGTGCACAGAGCAGCTACCTGAGGAATATAAAAAATAAGTGGTAGAGGCAGATTGGGGAAGGAGACTAGAACTTGAAATAACACCAAACTCGTGATGACTTTCCTCTTCTTCCTCCTCCGATATTTCTCAGCCTGGACTCAAAGACAGCCTAAAACTCCTAAGTGTACACTAGGTGAGGGCAAAAAGAGTTCTGTGTTAGTTTGCTAGGACTGCCATAACAGAGTACCACACACTGGGTCCCTTAAAAACAGAAATTGATTTTCTCACAGTCCTGGAGGCTAAATCAAGGAGAGTTCCAATGCCCAACTAGGGTATATCATGAAGATTAACGAGATAGTGCATGTGAAAATGCATTGGAGAGCATTACACAAATGATATTTTATTTGATTTAACTCATTGTAAGGCAGTCAGGAATAAGCGAAGCACACTTGATAAAGAGCCTGACAGCCCAGGAGAGGGAGAGATTATTTCCAGCTGGGAGCATTGACGAACGTTTTCTGGGTAAATAAGACTACAACAAGCTGGCAAGAAGTTGTTTAATGGAAAGGAGGCCAAGGCC
The DNA here is from genome assembly GCF_057802395.1 of Ceratotherium simum simum. Lineage (NCBI taxonomy): Eukaryota > Metazoa > Chordata > Mammalia > Perissodactyla > Rhinocerotidae > Ceratotherium > Ceratotherium simum. The sequence continues at coordinate 11,889,227 of NC_141922.1, forward strand.
AGAGTTACAGAGAGCTGTGTCCCTGCATGGTAAGCCCCCACCGCTGGAACTCACTTCTGACCTATTCTCCTTGGAGCTTGGCAGAGATATGATCTCAGGGAACATGCTCAAAATCACCACAACCATTTGGAACATTTTGTAATCCCGAGAGAGAGAACACCACACAGATGAAGAGTAGCAGCCAAGGGAGGGAGGTTTTAAGATGAACAGGCTTTTTACAAAACATGTCTTTATCTTTTATTTTTGTTAATTTGGGGGGCTTTTCTTTTCCAAACTGAGCCAAATTAGTTTCTAGTCCAATCGTTGGGGAAACTAACGGTTGTCTTCTATTCTATGCTTTAGCACAGATTTTGTGCCAGTGTTTTCCAAACTTCAGTGTGAATAATACCTTGAGGACTTATTTTTTTAAAAAAGGTCGTGCGGGGATTCCCGGGCTGCATCCCCAGTGCTGCTGATGCAGAGTCTACCTGGCATTGGACCAGGGTTCTTCATTTTACACATAACCAGGTGCTCCAGATATAAGCAGTTCATTCTTCTCACCATGGGCGAGATTGAAGATCAGTCTATGCCAAAGCCGAGAGCACAGTTATTGGCACTCTACGCCATTCCAACGATGCTTCGATTCCTTTCCTCCATGAGCGGCAGCTTGGGGATGTGAACAGACAGGGAGATTTAAAATCCACATTGGACTTTTCCAGATTGCTTTATTTTATTCATTGCCTTCCTTTCTGCTCAGAAGTAAGAGAAAAAAAAAAAAAGATCTCATTAGTTTTTACTTTAAACTTACTTTTTTTTTTTGGTGAGGAAGACCGGCCCTGAGCTAACATCTATTGCCAATCCTCCTCCCTTTTTTTTTCTCTTTTTCTCCCCAAAGCCCCAGTAGATAGTTGTATGTCATAGTTGCACATCCTTCTAGTTGCTGTATGTGGGACGCCCCCTCAGCATGGCCGAAGAAGCAGTTCGTCGGTGCGCGCCCGGGATCCGAACCAGAGCAGCCAGTAGCGGAGCTCACGCACTTAACCGCTAAGCCACAGGCCGCCGGTAAACTTACTTTTTTTTTTTTTGCAAGACTTGACCGCTGTACCACCCAGTCCAGGACACAGCGCAACCATGATCTTTACAAGACAATTTGAGGACACAGTTTTGTTTTAATCCCAAGCCAATGTGGTACACAACACTCTCTTTTTTGATCCCATAAAAAAGAAAGGGAGAAACAATCAAGAACTAAACAAATAAAATGAAAATTACCTCTCTTTTATATTTTGGTGATGAAAAATATTTCAAAGCACTCCAAGCACTGACAGAAATGATAATTACCTTCTGCTTTCCTGGGGTAAGCATAGGGACACTTGGATTATAATAGTCTCATCAGAGTTGTGCAAACTGCAACATAAGCAATAAAAGTTCCCTGAACATCTGGATTCCGTCTACCCTTTAGAAAGATTGTGAGCATCTGATAAAGCAGACTTTAGGACATTTTGATTTCAGGCCTTAGGGTGGTGACGGTGGTCCTATTATGAAATTCTATCAGGTCTGAATTTATGGAAGTCACCTGTGAAAATTATTTTCAAAGCAGCTTATGCCCAGAAATATGTGCAACAGAATCACTTCCCTCCTGCAAAAACTAATTTCTTGACCACACAGTGCTTCTTACTCCAGTGCTGAGATTCAGAGAGTGAATAAGAAGAACACCAATGCTGCAGAACATTTACCTGGGCCAAGGGGTGTGTTGTTAACTTTATAAATGTTACATCATTTAATTTACCCTACGAATGTGTGGGGCTGCAGTGATTATCTCTGTTTTACAAATGAGGGAACTGAGACTCAGAGAGGTTCCCTAACTTGCTCAACATTAGATAGTAAGTGGTAAGATAATAATCCAAGGTTACCTGATTCGCACTCAAATTGCAAAATTCAGCTGAATTATCACCCTGCTGGAAAGTCTTTTATGACCCTGCCACCCTCAATCTGAGTACACAGTCCTTCTTTTTTCTCCTTTGCAGCTTGTGCCCAACTAACAGTGGCCACAGTCTGGAAGATGTTGTAATTTGGGATCCATTTAACTGTTCCTACCAGTAGGCTGCAAGTTGGAGAGCAGAAACCACATGTGATAATATAACTTTTGGCATTAGACATAGCAAAGCATATATTCTGGCTCCAACATTTACTATCTATGCTTACCAGGGACAAGTTTTTGTCTGATGTTGTTTTACATTTTTGAGCCAGAGTTGTCTCATCTGTAAAATGGAAAAGATAATTCTGCATCCAAAGTCACTGTGTTGTTTTAAGGAAGCAGATGTGCAATGTATCTAGAACATACTTACTACAAAGCTCATGCTCCAAAGTAGTTTTCTACCCCTTTCCCTACTGCCACAATGCCAGGCGCATAGTAGGTATTCAGTAGGTGTTGTTGACTGACTAATACATTGATGATGTGGAAGTTGAAGAGACCCAGTAAAGAGTGTTCCTCTTTCCCACCCAAGTTCTAAGCCAAATGAAATATAAGACAAAAAGAATAAGGCTCATGGAGGCCAAAACATTGTCTTGATTATTGATAAGAAGCTGATATTGGAGAATTCAGCTTATACGTTTGGGTAAGTGGGCCTGCTAAGACTGAATCCCAAGATTAGGTAGATTTATTTACTCCTTCACAGGCGGAAGTGGAAAGCCACAGGGCTCCCCAGGTTGAAGTTACAGCATGATCCCTACAAGGAACCAAGATGAAGGGGCTGGCTCATTTGTGCCCAGGTCTTCATCCAAGCCCACCAATCAGGTAATTCTTCCCTCCTCCCCAGTGGATGAGCAAGGAGTGGGCAGTCATCTAGAAATGTTCAGGAAAATATTTTCTCATGGGGCCCAGGAGTGCAGAGGAAGTCCTCAAACCAACAGCCTGAATGACTGACTGAATGCCCATACCCTTCCACTACCTCCCTGCCACCCTGCACTAACCTAGGGCTCTCAGTACCTTCACACTGTCCCAGGCTCCGTCACCAACCCTCTCTCTTGGAGAATTTAAGAAGATAATGAGGGAACTCAAACTATCCTTGGTCTTACGCTGACCTTGTGATTCAGTCATTGGGCCTCAACTTCTGTTCTCTTAACCAAGTCCTCACCCCATGTCTGACTCTGAATAACTGAGGCCCTGTTTTATTTCCCATGCCTGTGACCCTCTCCTGCTCCTCTTTATTAGAGCTCCAATTTCCCCAAGATGGGGCCATGCTCCCTGATGTGAAGCCTTCCTGATGCTAATCTTCCTCCAACTAAGAGTTGTTAAAGCTGGAAGGCACAGTTTCCAGATAAATGAATCAAGGCCCATATAAGCTGAATTCTCCAATATCAGCTTCTTATCAATAATCAAGACAACGTTTTGTCCTCACATGAGTGGAGAGCTGTATGGTGGTGGAACTCAGGCTTCCTGACATCCAGCTCCATGTTATTTTGAATCCCAAGTGAGAAGTAAATGGGAGAGAAGATAGGGTTTCATTCCCACCATTTGCACAGCCTGATAGTGGAATTCCATAAAATATTGAGTGGTGTCAGGAGATATGATTACTGACCAACCAGGAGCTTTCTTACCAGAGAACAATCCCTGAGACTAGGGCCACTGAGGACACTGAAAGGCACCACAGTCTAATATAAGGAACACGGCATTCATTCATTCATTCACACATTGAATAAATATTTATTGTGTCATATGTGTCAGGCGCTTTTGTAGGTACTACTAATGTAACAAAGACTACGACAGTGGAAAACCCCTGCCATCATGGAGTCTACATCCTTTTAGGGAAAGACAGACAGTATGCCAAAAAACAAGTATAATATACTGTGATAAGTGCCAATATAATCATAAGCAGGGGATTATAAATAGGGAATTCAGGAGGGGGGTGGTGGCTATTTTGAATAGACTCATCAGGAAAGGACTCACTGACAGGCTGACATTTGAGCAGAGACCTGAAGGAGTTGATGGACCAAACCCTGCAGATTCCAGGGAGGGGAGGGTCCCAGGAAGAGGCAGTAGCAAGCGCAAAGGCCTGGATTCTAGAGTGTGTTTGGTGTGTTTAAGGAACAAAAAGAAAGCTAGTGTACCTGGAAGAGTGGTGGAAGATTGAGTCAGCATGACTTCAGATTATATACGTCCTGGTCATCAGTTACGTGTATTCATTAACAAGCATGTCAGGATCACGTAGTCGCGAACTAAACTCTACCACTATAAAAGGTTTCCTTCCATGAAGTTCTGTCCATGTGTTGTCTCTATAAAGAAAGGATGGGAAGGAAACACTACTGTCTCTTGGTTCAAAGACGTGAAGGCAGAAAGAGGGCAAGTGACTGGGTGAGGCAGGATCAGTGAAGTCTGGGACCTCAGGAGTCCTCCTGGGGCTGGGGCAGATTTGAGGATTCCTCTGATCCCTCGGAGTGGAGGAGATAGGGGCCAAGGGATGAAGATCCTGGGTTTCACGCCAAGCAGGGCGGCAGCATAAGGAAAGGTATCTATTATATTCCCTAAACAATCTCGAACAGGAATAAGAGACCTGGATCATTTCAGGCTCTGCTACCTTACAGTTATGTGACCATGAGAAGGTCACTTCCCCTTTCTGGACTTCAGCTTCCTCTTCTTTAAAATAAACAGTTATGTAAGAACACCTGCAAGTTCCTCTCAAGTCCTGAACTTCTAGAATTCTATACCTTTGCCATTCAGATCAGACAGACGAAAAAGGCCAGGGGGAGACCAAAAATTAAGGGAAGCATCCCCAAATGTTTTGCAGTTTCTCAGAAGTGGATAAGTAGCATTCAAGCTTTGAAAATGAATAAAAAGCTTTTTTCCTCCCCCCGACCCAACTCCAACCACTGCCTAAGGGATCTAAGAAAATTGAAAACCATGTGTGTACCCATTGGATTTATTTTTAATTTCTGAATGCAAATATTTGAAAGAAGAAGCTTAAGGCAAATACTGGTAAAGTTGAAAAATGCAGCAACAACCTATAAACCAAAACCCTTCTCCCAGCAGGATGTGGAAGAACAAGTAATATTGATATACTCTGAGGGCTGGTATGAGATAGGTAGATTGACAGATGGGTACACGCCTATACATAGGGTGTGTGTGTGTGCGTGTGTGTGCAGGGCTCTACACTAAAGTGTGTGTGAGGAAGTTTGCTTATGTCTCTACCCCAAGTTTACCCATATGTCCATTAGCATCCAGCTCAGCTCTTAGACACAAATTCTCCCTGCAGACACTTCTATTATTGCACATACTGTAACCTGTTGAATGGACATTATCACTTTGATGCCAGTCACACTGCATCCATGTGTATTTCTCTCTTAAACCTGGGCTTACATTCTCACTAGATAAGGTGAAGTGCAGCCCCCGTGCCTGTCTGTTATAAGAATACACGCATACGTGCACCTACACCTCTCTACTATTTTCATACTTTTCCATAGGAAACTCAAGTTCATCTGCTGGGAAAATCCCTGCAGAACAGGGCCTATTGGTAACTGTAATGTTAAAATCCCTGCTCGCTGAAAGGGCTGCGGTGTAGAAGGCAGTGAGCTAGTATTTCTTGAGAACATACTGAGTGTTAGGCACTTGGTTTCATGTTGTTGCATTTAAACCTTAAAAAAGAATTTTATGATCTTCCTGGACAGAAGAAGGGCATTCCACAGTCAGTAAGCAGATGGAAAAACTCCACATCTGCAAAGACCAAGTGAAATAAATTAGTTCAAGAGCCTGGTACACAGTCAGGGTTCAGTGAATACTAGGTCCCCTAAAGCAGCCACTCTCTTTTACAGCCATTTAACCCAAATCTTGCTGAGGGATCATCGTTATTGTTACCAAAATTCTGTCCAGAAGCCATTTGATATATTCCAAACAGTCCTTCTACAATGCAGACAATTGATGCTCTCAACCTGGAGTGCTGCCGTCTCAACTCAAGGACCACATGGCTATCTATAGTCAAAAAGCTTGTGTACGTGAAGGATGGCGGTACAATTAACTGGCACTGAAAAGGAAAGTTCTAGGTGGAATTAACTGAGCTTTAGTTACCATTTGTGTGGCAGACTCTCAGATCTTTGCCTCAAGGCCAGACGTCTACCCCAAGCTCTAGGGCAGTAAATGTCAACTTGACATTTACCTCAATACCTCCCTGACATTTACACCTGAGAGCCCACAGGTCCTTCACACAGATAATGTCCAAAATGCAACTATCGCCCTCCCTACCACCACACTCAGTTGAATGGCATCTCATCATCCTGTGTTTCCCACCTGGTAGATGACACATTCATTCCTTCTCGTTGTCTGAGTCAGAAACTTAAGAGGCCTTCTAGATGCTTCCAACTTCAACTTCAAATCCATCTGTTCAACAGATACCTGTTAAACACACACTGTGTTTCAGGAAGGTTGCTAGATGCCAGGGGAAGTGGAAAGGAAAACAGCCATGATCCCTGACTACATGGAAATTGAATTCTAGTGAGGAATTAAGCATTAAACAATTAATAAATCTCCCAATCCCCCACAAAAATCTTTTAAAAAAAGAAGGAAGGAAGCCATTTCCTATGGAGAAAAAGAAATTTAAAATAAAAAAATAATAAGGGAGACCTACTTTGATTAGTAGAACAGGAAGTCACTGAGGAAGTGATATTTGAACTGACAAATAAAGGATGAGCAGGAATAGGCCAGGGAAAGAGTGCAGAATTTCTGACAGAGAAAGTAGCAAGTGCAAATGGCCTGAGGTAGAGTAGAGCTGAGTGCGACTAAGAAACCAAAGTAAAGCAGCATGGCTGACACTCAGAAAAGAAATGATTGGATGGTTGAAGTTGAGGCTAGCTGGATGTGTAAAAGTCAAATCATACAGGGCATTTAGACTAAGCTAAGGAGTTGAGGTTTTATTAAATATATAGGTTGTGTTAGCAAGCTTCATAGTAGTCCAGATCCAGGGAACGTTGGTACTATAACTAGGTTGGTGGTAGCAGAAGTGGAGAGAATCCAATGGATTAAGGATCCTTCTTAAAGGTAGAAGCAACAGAATCAGTTAATAAATGGGAAGTGGGAATGAGAAAAGGAATGACTTCCAGGTTTCTGGCTTAAACAACTCAAAGAATAATGGAACTGTTTGTTGAGATAGAGCAGACTGGAAGACAAGCACATCCGGAGAGCTGAAGAATTTAGTTGTGAATTTATTGAGTTTGAAATGCCTGAGACATCCAAGTGAATATGTAGAGTGGGCCATTTGAGTATGTTAGTCTGATAGTCAGAAAAGAGGTTTAAGCTGGAGATATTATACATGCACACACACACACACACACACACACACACACATACACACATACACGTGGGGATTGCACATAGAAGAGAATTGGCATTTGGTAAGAGGAGAAACACATCTTTCATTTAAGCAGGAAGGAAGTAGAAAATAAGCACAGATAGATGTAGATACGGTGGTTGGAATGAGAATATGCTCCTCTGGTGTCTCTTATTTACTCAATGAAATATCAAGTGATACTCTCTAGGAGGGAGGTGAGCATGGACTTGTGAGTTGAGGAAGTAGAAAAGGTATGCAAACAGTCCTCAGGAAAGGGAATAGTGCGTTTTCTAAAGGAACACAGTAAGAATGTTGGCAAATGTTATGTGATACATTATTCATCAGTGGTCGTAAATTCCTAGTGACACAAAAATTTAGGCAATGTGATTTACTCCAGCCATGCTTGTCATGAGTGCATGCACGGAGAAGATAGATGGATGGGATCCTGCAGGATTATTTTTCCAGGTAGGTATAATGAGGAACAGGGTAGTGGGAGGAAGGGTGGTTAGAAAGGTGAGGGTCTTGCAAAGGGGTGACCACAACAAAATAATAGCCCATAAAAATCTCAGGTGGAAAAGGAGGGCGGTTCACAGAGGAGAAGGTTCATGGTTAGAGGTTTGGAGACGATGGGGTTAAAGACAAGTTTTCAGGGAGGTGTTTGATGGAAAGATTTGTGAGAACAAATTTCTGGTTGATTGGAAATTGGAACACTTGAAAGTGTGACTTGGAAAGCATACTGTCCAATAATGACAAAATCAAGCATGTGACCATTAAAACTTAGTGACTGGGATGAAGAGATTAAAAAGGTCCACCAAGGGAGTGCAAACTGGTGCAGCCACTATGGAAAACAGTATGGAGATTCCTCAAAAAATCAACGATAGAACTACCATATGATCCAGCTATTCCACTGTTGGGTATTTATCCAAAGAACTTGAAAACACCAATTTGCAAAGGTACATGCACCCCTGTGTTCATTGCAGCCTTATTCACGATAGCCAAGACTTGGAAGCAGCCTAAGTGCCCATCAAGGGACGAATGGATAAAGAAGCTGTGGTATATATACACAATGGAATACTACTCAGCCATAAGAAACGACGAAATCCAGCCATTTGTGACAACATGGATGGACATTGAGGGTATAATGCAAAGTGAAATAAGTCAGAGGGAGAAGGTCAAATACCGTATGATTTCCTTCATTAAGTAGTAGATAATAACAACAATAAACAAACACATAGGGACAGAGATTGGATTGGTGGTTACCAGAGGGGAAGGGGGAGGGAGGAGGGTGAAAGGGATAATTCGGTACATGTGTGTGGTGATGGGTTGTAATTAGTATTTTGGTGGTGAACATGATGTAGTCCATGCATAAATAGAAGTACAATGATGTACACCTGAAATTTTTACAATGTTATAAACCAATGTTACTGCAATAAACAAAAAATTAAAAAAAAAAAAAAATAAATAAATAAATAAATAAAAAATAAATAAAAAGGTCCACCAAGATAAGGAGGGCATAGAACTAAAAGGCCTGAGTTTTAGATGGAGATTGAACTTGAAAAGTTGATAAGACTTAAGATAGAAAGAAAGACTGTTACCAAGAAGTTTTCAGGAAAAGTAAGGAAGTAGGAAGTGGCTCTTTCATGGATATTTCAAGATGAGGTAAAGATAAAGAAAGTGCTGATTATGAATTGGGAGCCTCAACAGGCACAATGGAATGGTTCAGAGAATTGAGTTGGGAAGGAATGAGGGAAAACGAAGATATTATACCGACTAACAAAGGGGTAAGAGTTCAGGGTATAATGGTTAAGAAGAAAGGCTTGGACTTCAGCAAGTGATGAGATAGACAGGAAAATGAGGCAGGTTGGGATTAGTTCTGAGGGTCTCATGGAATACAGTCCACCACCACCCTACCTCCAAGATCTAGAAATCTGGTCTAGAAGCTTCACAAGAAGAGAAAGGCAGCATCCAACCTGGCTACTCTCTCAGATGACTCTCTGGGGCAATTGTCATCAAATCTACCTCCTATAAGTTTGAATCTTTACACTTCTCTCCAGAACAACTACTCTACTCCAGATTATATCAGCATTTGTCTGGATGGCCAGCACAACCTTCTTACTCATCTCCACATTTCAACCAGGCCTCCTTTTCATCTCAGAGTGATCTTTCTAATCATGTCATTTCCTGATTTCAAAGCCTTTGAAATCTCTCCATGGCCCTCAGGATAAGGGACAAACTCCTCCACGTGGCTTCCAGAGTATGACCTCAGCCTCCATCACTGCCTCCTCGCTGTCTCCACTTCTTCCTTGCTTTCTACATTCCAAATATAGTCAGTTCCCTGTGCTCCATTTACTCTCTTGGATCTGTGCTTTTGCACATGCTGTTTCTGCTTAGGATCTTCTTTACTTGTCCTATGTTTTATTCATTTCTACTCACCCTTCAAGTATCAGCTTCGACACCACTTCTTCCAAAAAGTATCACTTGAAGGTGACATGCTCTGTGTTTCCCTTCTCATAATAATTGTCATTCTGTTTTCTAATTGCCTGTCTATCCCTTTGTGCCTTCTATTACATTGTGAGAACCTTAACATTCTTGAAGCCTAAAAACATGTCTTATTCACCATTGAATGATCAATCCCTAACACATGACCTGGTGACGTTAGAAGTGCTCAATAACTATTTGTTATAGTTGTTGAATGAATGATGGGATAGGACCGTCATTAGTAGTCTGAGAGGTGGCATCGGAAATAGTACTAATGTGGGAATTATACGTCTTGTTTTAATCCTAGCCTCGTTATTCATAATCCGAATGGATTTGGTTAAGTTCTGAGCCTTAGTTTCCTTGCCTACAGGAAGGACATAAAATTATGTACTCTATAGAGTCATCGTGAAGATTTAATTAGACAATATATATTAGGCATCTTGCAAATAATTATTGATCAGTAAGTAAGCAAGGATCTTTTAGATTCCATGGTATCTTTTCATAAGATCTTTCCCCGTTTATTTTCCTCTTAAAGATTGCTCTTGCTTTTTATTACAGCCAGATTCCCTCTGAATAGCCATTTGTATCAGCAGTCCTGGGAGGTGGAAGGTGGATTGTAGGTGTGATTTGCTCCTGGCATCGAGAGGCCTGATTCCAAATAAAGTAGAGCTAACTGTATCTTGCCTCTTGAAACAGGTGTCACTGAGACTTCTGTTGCCCTTTCCAGTTTCAAGCTAATTTGTTCCTCTAAGTATTAGGAAACTGCATCTGGATGCAGGGAAATGCCAGTGGCATCACTGTCATATTAGAAGGCTTAAGACAATGATATGTGACACACGAAGTCGGGTAGACTCTGCCAGATTGATGAGGGGGAAGTCTCTTCTTAATACTGAGGGAACTCAGTGTGGTAGTCCCTCGGGGCTGGTTTCAAGAACACTGTACAGACAGGACAGAGGCAACCATACAAATGGCTTTGGGCAAAGAAGGCAGTCCTTCTTTGCTATAGAAGAAACAAGCCCAGCATATGGAATCAGAAGCTCTAGGTTGATGGAGGGAGGCAGAGCACAGGGAGGAAAGAGTGTGAAAAGTTCTAAATCCCTCCTAAAGATTGGACATTTGTGGGAAGCCATGGACTATTTTTAACATGAAAGATACAAACCCTGTCGACAGAAAACCATGGAGAACATGGGAAGTACGGATTGGGTGAGAGCATCTAAAGGCAGATAGGCAACATGATCTTGATATGAGGTAAGAAATGATTGAGTTTGGTAGAAGGAGGGAGAAGGCGAAAACAGAGTTGGATAGGAGAGAGAAAGAATCAAGAGAGCCTGAAAACTGATTAGAGGTTGGGTTTAGAGAAATGAAGCCTCCTGGAGTGGGAGAAAAAGGGAACCAACAAGAGGAAGATCAAGTTCAGAAGACACATCTGTACCCGTCACTGAGCTAGGAAGATACTGTGAGGTTGACAACTGAAGGACAAGAGGTGCTTACATTCCCCCCAGATGGCCACAGAGTCACACGGGACTTGTGTCCACACAAAGTCACAACATCTAATCAGTCTGCTCTAAAATTTAGTCCAACCGTTGCAGGAGCAAGAGATTGACAGGATGAATTCTGCACTTCCTCCTGGTGATTCCTTGCCCAGACTCACTTGGCCTGACTATTGTAAGATGATGAACTGAGCCACAGCGATGATGATGCATGCCCCTAGACAGCACAGAGAATGTCTGTTTCCCAGACATGACTTTATTTGTGTTTATTGAAGGCTCACAGAGTCAGGGGAAAGGAGTTAGAAAAAGAAAAGTGAAGCACTGAGAAACAAAAAGGTGACATTCTTTGCATTCCCTGCAGCAATGGGTCTATTTTTACATCCTCCACATGGGGCAGAAGGCTTATGTTGTCATTTCAAACACCAATTCATCTTGACCAAGGCAGGATTATATGTGACAGCATTGAAATCAGAACATCTCTCCAGGCAGCTGAGCAGGAGGACTTCTAATTGCTCTGGGTATCCAAAGCTACAACAACCATCCCAGCTTGTCCCAGCTGCCTGGGAAAAAGAGATCATTAATTCTCTAGACAGAAAACATTGAGATTTCAAAAATATGAATAAAGTACCCTACAAAACAATGACCTGATTGTGATATGGTGTGCTCACGTTTAAAGGGACTCAGTTTTAACATCATAGAACCTAGAATAATCCATATATTTTTTTAAATGTCCATAGAAACTGGGATCCAAAAGAGACAAAGAGAAATGTGTAACACCAATACCTTGGGGCGTAGAAAATGGATTCCTAAAATAACACTCGCTGCATTGTGTACATTTCACTTATTTCTGTAACCCTAATATCTCGTACCATGTCTGGGACTTTTAGTTTTGGTAGGCTGACTGGGTTAATAAAGTAATATGGTTCAATGTTATTCTTCTACCTGGAATGCCCTTCTCCCACGTTTCCTTGACTGGAAAATTCCTACTCGTATATTATGTCATATCACAAATCACATATGAAATATCACTTCCTATGAGAAATCTTTTCTGTCAACAAGACTGAAAGAGTCTCTCCATCATTACCTCTAACATGGCATTGGTTTACGTAGGCGCCAGCAAGCGAGCTGTGTTTTATCTGTTCTCTTGTTTGTTTCTGAGTAACCTGAAGATAGAAACCATTTCTTTCTCTCTCTCAGTTGCCTGGTATAGTTTGGCACATAGTAGGTTCATAATAAATATGGGTTGACAAACTGCTCTGAGAAACATTAGAGAGAAAATATTGTCTGGGATTAATAACCAATGGAACACAGGGACAAAGGAGACGGAAAGGTTAGTGATAAATAATCCCTAGCAGTCGTTTCTTCTGCCTCGTTCCAACAACATTTCTTTTTTTGACATCAGTAAGTGATCCATGCATTCCTCACAACCCCGATATAATCTGTCAGCCATGATTTCCTGCAGTAAGGCTTTCTGACACGAAGCTGCAAATAAAAGATAAAAATGTGAATGATGTTTTCTGTATGGTAGTTGCCTTTTTTATTATTTTTCCCGATTGTTTCTAAAGCCCAAGTTTGTGTGTGGTCTTTTGGAGGAGAGTAGCTTCCTGTCACAATGAGCTGGAGCAAAGCTCTGAATACCTTCCCAAAAGGGAATCATTCTGGGCAGCCAATTAGATCCTATTCTAGGCTTCTCTGTTTCCTCCTAAATCATCATATATTTTTTGAAGTTTATATGCTGTTTCTTAGATGGATTACCAGTCTCCTGCCATAAAGCAAGGGAAAAAACCAAGGGGCAGATTTTCTCGGCAATTTTCCCTAAGAAAAGTCAGTCACACTCACAGCCTCACTTTGTCTTTTCAAGGGAATAACCCTAACTCTAAATTGTTAGCTCAATTCTCTCTCTGGATCTCCAAGTTGGTGTTTTCCACATTCTCCAGCCGCTGCCACATGAAATTCCACTGGTCTAAAATCAAACTCAAAATCTCCTTGGGGCAGTCCCGGAGTCATAGCGGTTTGTTTGCGCAGTCTGCTTCGGTGGCGTAGGGTCCATGGGGTCAAATCCCGGGTGTGGACCTACACACCCCTCATCAAACCATGCTGTGGCAGCATCCCACGTACAAAATAGAGGAAGACTGGCACAGCTGTTAGCTCAGGGACAGTCTTCCTCAAGCAAAAAGAGGAAGGTTGGCAACAGATGTTAGCTCAGGGATAATCTTCCTCAAGAAAGAAAGAGAGAGAGAGAGGGAAAGAGAGAGAGAAAGGAAGAAAGGAAGAAAGGAAGAAAGGAAGGAAGGAAGGAAGGAAGGAAGGAAGGAAGGAAGGAAGGAAGGAAGGAAGGAAGGAAGGAAGGAAGGAAGGAAGAAAGAAAGAAAAGAAAAATATCCCTTTGCCCTGCAAAACCAGCTTCCCATGTGGAGCCCCTTATTCTCAGGTATGATGCCAACTCTCTGCCAGTCACCCAGGCTCGAAGCTAGACTCATCTTATATCAGAATGGAAGACTTCTAATGGATTTCCTTGTCACAGGTCCCCTGCACATTGCCTCCAGAATTATAGTCACAAAGTTCCATTTCTTTTACTCTAAATTCTAAACTCCACAGTCTGGCTTTCAAAGCCCTACACAAATTGACTCTTAGTTACCACTCCAGGCTATCTCCTGAGAAATCCCCCAAGAACATTCTACTGAGTCAATCTATTTTCTGTTCACTAGACAGAGCCCAACCCTCAGCCTCCATCCTCAGACTCATTATCCTGGATTAATTGCCTTTCTCTCTCTGGTTCTTGTCCCAGTGCCTGGGCTACTGATGGCCTTGGGTCTGATGCTTCTGCAAGTCTGTTGATTTGTTGTGATTTCACTTAGAGCCAAGATGGTGACTGTCAGTGGTACCTTGATTCTACACTCAGAGGCCCAACTCCACTTCCAACCCTCAGCCTGGTTCCCAGAACACAGAGCAAGGTACAGTGCCCAGGGTTGCTGTCAATCTGGAAAAGAAGTTCAGAAAATAGCCAATAGCCAGGGACATCGTGGCATCGAATCTAAAGATGAAAATGAGATCATAAAATGAAGAAAGAGTAGTACATCATAAGATGAAAAGACCTGAAAGAGACCTTTCAGATGTGCTGCACCATCTGGGTGAATTCATTGGTACTCTTTCAGTTACAGTTGATGGAGACTTAACTCAAACCAGCTTGAGCCATAAAAGGAAAGAATTAGTTCATGTCACTTAAAAATCCATGGATAGGGGCCGGCTCGGTGGCACAAGCAGTTAAGTGCGTGCACTCCACTTTGGCGGCCCGGGGTTCACAGGTTTGGATCCCGGGCGCGCACCGACACACCGCCTGTCAAGCCATGCTGTGGTGGCGTCCCATATAACGTGGAGGAAGTTAGCCCAGGGCCAATCTTCCTCAGCAAAAAGAGGAGGATTGGCAGATGTTAGTTCAAGGCTGATTTTCCTCACAAAAAAAAAAAAAAATCCATGGATATATTTGGCTTCATGTTTGGTTGAATGTAAGTGTACAGATAATGTCCTTCAACATCTTTCTCTCTCCATAGCTTCGTTCTGCTATCCACTGTATTTTCCTAGGCAGGTTGTCTCCTTGTGTGAACAAGCACTAAGCTCCCATCCTACCAGCTTAGCAACCCCAGAGAACAGTGCCTCATTCACAATAGTTGCACCAAGTTTCAAGATTGTCTCTCAATGAATTGGTTTAGGCCCTATCTCCATCACTAAATTAATCACTGTGGCCAGGGAGAAGAAATTACCAGCAGAAAAATCAGGGCACTGTTAGAAGGAGAAGAGACTAGATGCTGGGTAGTTTAAAAACGATGGATAAGATCAGCTAGGTGATTCAGAACAATGTTTGTACTGGAGGCCTGAGTCCTGTGGGTTGCGGGCGATTCTGATCACTTATAGGCCCCACGCTTGGTCTCTCTCTTACACCTTGGTACGTGTGAGGGGGGTCACGGGTGATGGTGAACAAGGGAAATGCACCTTCCCCATCTCGATATGATGGAGCACACAAAAAACATCCATCTGCTTGTAAGTGGAACAACATCTTATTTACATCAATTATTCAGAGAAAAATGTATGCATTGGGCAAATATCTAGGGCTACCAATAAAATACTCTATCCTAGTCTAGGTGGAAGGATGGGAAAGTGAGATGTGGTTACGGGAGGAACAGCCTCAGAGAACTTTGAAAGGCAACAACTCTTCAACCCAGGTTATTACCATTTACCCACCAATTCACCCCATGCAACGTACTTACCTTTAACAGATAGAGTGTCTTTGAGAATACTTCTCACTCTAGCACCTTTAATCTGGGTATGACCCTTTAGTGACCACACTCCAAAGCCTTTCCTTGTTCTGCCCCAGGGATTAGGATCCAAGGGTCCCTCTCATCCACATACACCCACCCCCAGTCTAGACCCTAATTTAAATGCATTCCAACACATTACTTCAAGGCCCCTGTCAAATTCCTCTTTCTCCTACAAGGGATCCCAATACCTTTATTTAAGTTAGTTTCTCCCTCCCCCAAACTCCATAGTATGTTGTTTATTCCCCTATGATAGCACTTATCACAGTCTTCTTTTGAATTAGAGTTATTTATGTATGTGTCTGTCTTCACTGATAGACTGTGAGCTCTCAACAGGCCTGGAAGAGCTCTTATTCATCTCCGTCTCCCCAACATTGTCACGAGCAGTCCTTTGTACTGAGCAGATATTCAACAAATGTTTCTCAGGTTGCTGAAATCGATCATGGTAGTTTCTCACACAATATTTTTCAAAGGTCCCACATTAACTACAGCACTGCATCTAACTTTTTAAAAATCTATGCTCCCTTTAAGAAATAAAAATTTCATGCCTTCTATTGGAATTGGAGGGGTCTAATAAATAAGTCCTTCTCCTCTCCACTCATGTTCTGAACCAGTTAAAACATTAGACAAGGAGTAAGATAGGTAGAGATATAAAGCAGCTTTACTACTGATAAAAACTGAATTGAGCAAGTGGCTAAAGTGGACGGCAAGAAAGGGCTTCCTAATTCTGAATGCCACCCACAGGTCTCCTTGTTTGTGGCATACCTTTTGAAATGTGGAGCAGGGAAGCAGCAGAGCAGTAATTCACGTGTGTTGTGGGCAGGGGGCTCCCAGGAGGGAGGCTGAGCTACCTATGCGTGTCCTTCCTTATCACGTATTCCACAAGCCGCTCTTCCTCCCATGAGGAGGAGTAAAAGAAGGGTAAAGAGATGGCCTGAGTGTCACAATAATGAAAAATCTCTTCATATGGATGGAAACATCCAGAATGGGGAACATGTCTTCAACAAACACCTTCCTTCATGACTTTCTTCACTAAGTTATAATGATTCATGCTCTACTTTGTCCCAAGTACCATTTTAGAACATGGGATACAGTAGTGAACAGGACAGACACAATTCCAGCCTCCAGGGTCCTTACGGTCCAGAGCAGTGAACAGACATGAAACTCGTGATTGCTAGTATAGCATCATGGGGAGCCGTGGAAACAGTCCAGACTGAGAGGTCCAGGAAAGCCTCCTGAAGAAGTGATATTTTGGCTGGACTTTGATGAAGGATGGGTTTTAGATAGGCCAAGAAGGCAGGAAGAGTGTTTAGTGGAGAGAGAAAGGGGGGAGGGGAAAGTAGAGGAGGAGGTTCCAAAGGGAGGGAACAGAATACGCAAAGGATCTGAGGTTCCATGTCTGGGTAGGCAGGAGGGAGTGCATTACATAGAAAAGAAAAAAAAAAAAAAGCAAAGAAGAAAAATCCTCAAAATCTTGGCTTTTTTTCCTAACTTCCAACTTTCCAAAATATTTCAAAACCACATAGAGTCCCAAGATTTCTTTAGCACTGAACTTGCATCTGTTTCTATCACTCTGCTTCATGCTAAAATATAAAGCTGATTGTCAAGGTACCCAGGTGCTATGGTGATTGGAAATATAAATGGGATTAAAGTGAGAGACAAGTAGTGACTCTAAGAGAGAGTGTGGCTGAAAGAGAGAGCCAGAGAGAAAAACACAAAATCATGAAGATTGGAGGCAGGAGTATCAACCCTAAAATAGTTCTTAAGGGAAAGAGATAATTTAAACTTGTAGACATACTTCTTATATCCAGCCAAATTCAAACAAAACTCACTTGGAGGCTTTGGCAGTATTTTCATTCTTGCTCTGGAAAAAAAAAAAAAGAAAAGTCTACATTATCACAATCTTAATTATCAGAAGTATCAAAACACGAGAAGGCAGGGAGACCAAAAAAGGCTCTGTTCTATTTTTAATGTCACCAGTTACAGCTAGGCTGATCCTAATAGCAGTGATTAGTCAGCTCCATATTTGGAACCACTGTTTGGGAACCCAATTCCCCAAATCCATCAATAATACATGGATAATAACTATGACGTTCAAAGGCAATTGATCAGGATGCAACTTAGACTGTAAACACAAACTCCCTCCCCTCCGTGTTTTCCCATTAACACCATAGTATATCAAAGCTAGAATGACGCTTAGGGACTATCTTGGCCTACGTTGTCCTACCTCCTCATTGCACATCTGAGACAACTCAGACTCAAGGAATAGATGTGATCATCCCCCCATCCTGCAGCATGTCCATGGCAGGGCTAGATTTAGCACTCAGACCTCTAGTCCTTGCTTAGTGCTTTTATACTCATTGGGTTTCAGTCGATGCATTGAAACCAACTTAAAAGCAGGTGAGACCAGAAGATAGCCATGTTAGCTGCATCATGGATTAAAGATACAGTTGATGATGAGTAGTCAAATGGGCTTAGTAGCAGTTGTCTGAAATGAATTTAGCTCCTAAAATTGCAGACTTTCCTTGCAGGGGGTGGAGTCTGCTCCACTAAGGTAACATTACTTGATAGAAAGAGAAGGTCAGAATGCCGTCCCGTAAAGGCAGGTGGATCCCAAAAGGAAAGCCAGAGTAAGATAAACCATTCAGGCCAAGTTCCTTTTCCCAAACTCACCAGTCAGATACGCTGGCCCTCTTCTGGTTGGGGTGGAGATGGGGATGATAAGAAGTGGGACAGGAGACCAAGGATATTATTATAATGAAGAGCATTTGCTAGAAAATGAGAAGCCAGGAGGAAGGAGACTCCTCCCTCTAACATTTCAAGATTTTATTTAAAAAAATCTTAATTCATGGGGTATAATCATCAACCCAGGATCTCCCGGCTGATAGCCAACCCCTTGTGAGAGAAGATCAGCAATCTATCAAGTAATTCTTGCTTCCTTCTTCATGAAACCACTCCTTAAATACTAACCATTATACCTAAGAGTATCATACTGGTAAGCTGTAAATATTTTTCCTCCAGTATGGGTCAGACAGCCCTAAAATATGTCAGACAGACATTAGTAAAATTAACTCCAAGGCCATGCTGTACCTAAAACTGAAAAATTCATTCCCTATTCTATCAAATCCTGTCCAGTCACGTTGTCTACAACAGCTTATCAGAGGGTCTACAATGAGATCAAATGGCAACCTAGATGATTCTCCAGCTGTACAACAAGAAACCAATGTTCAAACATCAAATGAGCTTGCATGTTAAAGTCCAAAGGAATTAATTCCTAAAACAAAGTATTTGGCATTTTAAGATAAAGTCCATAGTCCAAAAATTTTTCAGTAAAACCCAAATAAATTGTAATACCTCCCAATTTCTTATTCTTCACAATCTTTCCTAGAAGTGTTCTGGGAAAGGCAAGGATTCCCTTAGTGTCTACAAGCTGGGCTCTCTTACTGTAATGAGTGTATTTCTATCAGGGTCTCAAAGCTTGTATAAGTCGAATCCCAAATCTCTTACAAGCTCATTTTTTTAAAGAATCCAAAGAATTATTAAGGATGAAAATATTATTTTGGCACTTACAACACACCTACAAAATTTAGAAAGCCTAAATTTCCAGTCCCTAAATCACTTAATCCAGGTAAAAGTTTGTTCCAGTACTTAATTGCCACAGAGTATAGCAGAGACTGAGAAGCATGAGCATCAGGTTCACTAGGATGCTGGTGAGTCTATTTAAGCTGTCCAGAGTCTATGACCTTGAGCTGAAACTCATTTAGGGGAAATCTTCCATCAAACGTTAATGGCATATTTTCCATATCCAGGGTGGGGCAAAAATTCCACCAATCTACAATATCTACCTTCTTAAAGAGCTGCATTTATGAAACTCCTGCCTTCCACCAAAGTATAGAAATACCCACTAGTGGAAGCCCCTCTAAATTCAAACCTCTTAAGATGCTCTCAATTCCCTCGATCACATTGAACTCAATGTACTTGGCGCCCCAGATGACATCAACATCACGACCTCTATGTTATGTTTGTGAGCAAGCATTTTCATTTCTGAGATGGTGGCTGCTGCTTCTTGCTATGGAATTCCTTAGATCTTAAGAATTCTGCCTCCTAGATTTCTCCTCACCCAAACATTTGTTTCAGTTAAATAATCATCCTCAGTATATTCCAGAACCAAGGTTGCTGTTGACGCTTCGGATGTGCCAGGGACCTAGTAAGGACCACAGCCCCTGCCATGAGCCCCTCAAGACACTGTCTTTGCTCACTTTAAATGATCCTGGTCTCGAGTAGCGTTTCTTTCTGCTACATCCTTTTATGCAGTAGTAAATTATGCTTCCAATGTTTCTTTTCCCTTTGTTGTTCTGCTAAATCTCACAGGAATGCTCAGTTGAATTTCTAACTATTTAATCTGCTTTGCAGCTTGGCTCCTTTCCTTCTCTTACAAATGGAGGAGTTCTACTATTTGTTGGAATTGAATTCCTTCCTTCTTTCCTTTGAATTTCTTTCCCTGCTTTCTGGCCAAGACATTTGTTCATCCAACACCATCCTTTAAATTTTATCTCATATGGTTTCCCACAATGAGAAATATGAAATTAATAATTGCTGGGTCTGCCAAAAGCCTCTAACACAACAAATCTTGTCCATGATCGTTTCCTGAGTTGACTCACCCCACCCAGGAGATTGTTTCCCATCAGGCTATATCTAGCCCAGGCTGGACTTAATCTATCATTACTCTGCCTAGATTCCCTTTAATGTGTATTGTGGTAAGTAGAATCCAAAAATAGTCCACAAGATATCCCACCTTAATCCCTGGGTTATGATATGATATCACACCGGTGATTTTGTCACATTACATGGCAGAAGGGATTCGGAAGATATAATTAATATTACTCATCAGTTGGCATTGAGTTAATCAAAAAGAAGATTATCTGTATTATCATGTGATTAATCTAATCACTTAAATGCAGAGAGTTATCCCAGGATGGTGGCCTTAGAATCCTAAATCCAGAAACATACCAAGCATGTTTTCTGGTGGCTTAGACAATAGCTGCAAGCCCACCTGTAACATCCATGTCACCATGAAATTGATCCAGATGTTCCTTTGAGTATAGTCTATTGACCTCTCTTGTCTGTCCAGATTTTCTGAATCACTTACGAGTCTCTCCCAGGCTTCAGGGGATGTTTCCTGGTATGGATTCTCTGTGTGGTCACTCTCAGTCATTCCCAGCATCCTGACCCATTCATTCCAGTCTGCTTTCTGAGATCCTGCCACTTTCCTCTGTTATATTTCTTTTTACACCTGTCACAGTTTCTGATCTAATAACAACTAAAATGACTTCTTTTTTAATGCCTTCTTTCAGAGCAATTACCCCTAGATGCAGCTACGTTTCCCTGTTATATCTGCTTATCGCAGCCCTTACGTCTCATTTCCCTTCTATATCACCCTGATTGTTCCTCTAAGACGTCAACATTTTTCCTGAGGAGATATCTTTCTGCTTTAACGCTGTCTTCCTGTGCTTGATTTTCATTCTTCCATTATTCTTGTCAAGATAGGGAGACTAAAGCACACTAGTCAAGATATTGTGTTTCCTCCTTGATTTCCTAAATAAAATGATGCCTAGATGCAAAATATTCCAGACACAGGTAGTCTTTTTAATTGCATTCTTAACCTCTGGATTTTTAATAATTCCCTCTAAGAGAATAGCTTATTCTTCTTTACAATGAGGATCTCCCTTTATTTTACCTGTTTACTAATGAAATCTACCATCATTCTGTGGGTGAAGCCACAGTTTCAGTCTTGAGAAACTAAAACAATGGTCAGAACCTCAAAATGAACAAACCGCATGCCAACTTGAGACCACGTGGTAGAGAGTAACTCTCAAGAACCCGTAGACAAGCCTATGTTTACAAGAGATTTGGACCTCCGAGTTCCTCCCTTGGTCTTTGCTGCAGCAGAGAAAACTTGGGGCAGTAAGTTTACTGCTGCTTGCCAGGCCTGGCAATAATATTTTAAAGTGGAAGTTTTACACGTTAGGGTTATGCAGTACATGTAGAACATACTGCCTTTGCAGTTTAAAGTGGCCACTTACAGACTTGACTCTTGGGTGAGGACCCCAGGAAAAGCAGAAATTATGTGCCTTTCTTCAAGACCAAAAGGTTCTAATATCTAGTTCAGCCCGAAATGCAAGTGCAAGTCCTACCTGTGTGGTTTAAGGTTGAGTTACAGGAGCCCAAAAGGAAGATCTAAGTGGCCAGCATATTCTAAAGTCCATCCTTGTTTGTATAACAGCCACTCCTCAGTGGAAAAAGCCTCCAGAAGGTGAACTGCGCAACTATAAAACCAAAACTACCACATGGTACAACACAAGTCAATGCAAACTAGTCAAAATCCCGCATGAGCTCCATGATCCAGAGCTTTGGGCCCAAAGCCATGTCCCTGGCCAACAAATCCTCTATCTCAACACCTTTTATTTTGCCCCTAAATATCATTTCTCATCTGTGCCTTAAGATCACCAAATGGCAAGGTTTTTTTTAATCAATAAGACCTTACTCTTTTCTGATTATGGAGTCAAATGAGATGTGAACTCAGAATTGGAGAGATAGAGATCACGATGTCAGTTTTATTACTGGTAAAGTTATATTTACAGACATGGCTTTCATGCATAGTCAAAGGGCTTGCTAACACTCTCTGAACTGAACTTACTCCCAAAACACTATTTTCCCCCTTTGGCATGTGAAGCCTGCCCCACTCAAATTGGTGCATAATGGAGAGAGTGGACCTGATGCTTCCTCTTTACAGGCAGGAATATGCCCAGAAGAAGAGCTAGGATGGACTATGGACTGAGCAATTCACCAATCAATTAAATCGCCCTTTTTTCCCCTGAGGGTAGAGATGAAGAAAGATGCCAAGATGGTACCATAGTGGAGCACTTTCTAATGAAAACATGAAGCCAAGAAGGAAGGAGATTTGCCCCCAAACAGAATCAGCTCCATTCCGAGTGTTTCTAAGCAAAATAATTAATCATATAGATAGAGCTGTACTAATTATTGAATATCTGCTTTTAAAGTTCAGAGGTATAAGGAATTAAGAAACCATCTAGTTTATTCACTAATTTATTCACTCATTTCATTCATTAAAGCAAGATTTATTGAGAGCCAACAATGTAGAAGGCATTGTACAATCTTCTCTTTTTCAAATGAGGAAACCAAGCACCAGAGAGATACAGCAACTTGACCGATGTCACACAACACGTCGGAGATAGAGCTTAGCCTAAAACCCCTTCTTCCAGGCATCATGAAATGGACAGACTAAAATGTGTGGTACTGGGCAAGTCACATCTGAAATGCTGCACTCAGTTCTAGCCACCTCCGAGAAGTTATTGATAACAACTGTGACCAGAAGAAAGAAGTCAGCACAGTAAGGGAAAGTGTGGAAAACACATCATGTGAGAAGTGGAAGGAAGTAAGCTCTGGTGGTAAGAATTCTTCTGCTAGTGTCAGATGACCTGTTTTCAAGACACGGATTTGATCATGCGGAGTTGCTATAACTTTGGACAGGTCCCCTGGTCTTCCTAAGCCTCCATTCCCTCCTCCACAAAGTGGAGACCACAACAACATCACCACCACTCTCACAGAACTGTAGCGAGAAATATATCTGACAATGGACCAGAATGATTTATGTAAAGCTGATGTAAATGTTAGGTATTTATTATTATCATAATTATTATTATTATTATTGTTATTATTGTTATTATCATTAAAGATAATGGAGATAAGAATATTTAGCAAAAAGAAAATGGGACCAAGCTGAGTCCTGGGATATATGAGGTACTGTCTCTTACAACAAAAAAAAAAAAAACAAAGGAAGAATAAAACTTGCTAGCTGTCTATTTCTTAGGCACTTTTATAAATTCTCAATACAAATTCATAACTAAGCAATGCTGTGATTATTGTGATCCCTACTATTCAGATAAGGAAAATGAGCCTTCAGAGAGGTAGAGAAAATTGCCCAAAAGAGTGTGGTGCGTTAGTAGAGGAGTCAAGACTGGGATTAAGTGAAAGCCCATCCTCTTTTCTCTGCACCACACTACCCATCAGTACATTCTAGAATATGACACAGCATGGAAAGCCAATCAAGGAGATAGGTCATGAGCTGCCATCAAACTTGAGCCTGCCTGGCTGGCTCAAAGCACAGCTGCTTTCCACCATTGGGGCAAAGAGCAAAGTGTAAGGGGTGTGGGCTCTGAGTTTGCATCTGGGCCCTGCCACTAAGTGGCTGTATGGATATAGGCAAGATAATTAATCTCTCTGTGTCTCCTTTGCCTCATTTGTAACATGGGAATGATAATAGGCCCAATTTCTCAGGTCATTTTGTGAGAACACATGAGATAATGTATGTCGGATGCTTGGAACTGCATGGCATAAATTCAACTGTTATTGCTGAGCTGTTTGTCAGAAGGAATAGCAGGCATAGCTTTTTGTTCTCAAGTGCAAGATTGGAGGAGAGATTGGACCAGGTGATAGTCAGGTTCCCTTCCAACCCTCAGATCCTAAGTACACTTTTCTTTCCCCCTGCTCCCTATATATGACCGGGCAAAGGCCTCCTGGAAACATCCTAGAGTTCTGCCAAGTACCTCTCTCAGCACTGATTTTTATCAGACCAAAAAAGTTTGGAAAATAACATCAAAGAGCTGGGTACAAAAACTGATTTTTAAAAATAGTTACACTAGGGGCCGGCCCGATGGCGCAAGTGGTTAAGTGTGCGCGCTCCGCTGCAGCAGCCCGGGGTCCACCGGTTCAGATCCCAGGCACGCACCGATGCACTGCTTGTCAAGCCATGCTGTGGTGGCATCCCATATAAAGTGGAGGAAGATGGGCATGGATGTTAGCCCAGGGCCACTCTTCCTCAGCAAAACGAGGAAGATTGGCAGATGTTAGCTCAGGGCCGATCTTCCTCACACACACACAAAAAAAATAGGTACACTAAAGCCAGTTCTGAGAATTTGCTGGCATAGTTTATACATTTAGGGATTACTCTAGCTTTTCTTTTAAACTGATCAAACATTTATTGCACTGTCCAAATGGGTGTGGGTTCCAGGAAGCTCATAATGAGAGGAAAAAATGGTTTTAGCCAGATAGCATGCTATCACATCTTGATGGTGGAGATCAAACCTCACTCAGGTGTGAGGAGAGGATGAGTCTTGACAGGAAGTTTTGGCTGTGAATAGTAATTCAATTCAATTCAATTCAATTCAATAAGAATAGGAGAGGTAGCATTCTTTTCCAAATTCAATGGATATTGGATGAAATGATGGGATAAATCAAAGTGTTTCTCCTAAGTTCCACACTGCTCAGTATTAACATGGCTTTAACTCAATTAGGGAATACTTCCTCTGTAAGATGGTAAATACTTTTGGCTTGTTTTTTGTTTTTGTTTTTTGTTTTTTTTTTTTAAAGATTTTATTTATTTATTTTTCCCCCCAAAGCCCCAGTAGATTGTTGTATGTCATAGCTGCACATCCTTCCAGTTGCTGTATGTGGGACGCAGCCCCAGCATGGCCAGAGAAGCGGTGCGCACCCGGGATCTGAACCCGGGCTGCCAGCAGTGGAGCGCGTGTACCCAACCGCAAAGCCACAGGACTGACCCACTTTTGGCTTGTTTTTAAAGACAATAATCACAGCAATGGATGGGTGCAGAGTGACCACTCTTACAGAATATTAATGAGAAGTTACATCTTTTTGGAAGGTGGTATGGTAATATATATGAACCTCTCCAAAAGTATTTTGACCTCAAAATCCCATTTCAAAAGAAATCATTAAGCACATGAAGAAACATCAATGTGTATGATCAATACAGCATTGTATGTGACACTCAGAAAACAACGGGAAAAGAAAGGTTCAGAAATGCAAGACCAGTGAAATAAACCACATTTTTTACGTTGAATTTTAGATTACAGTTTATGGAAATATATTAAAATTTTGTATACTTTGAATAGAACTCTATTTCATATTTTAATCTTACAGAGTATTTTTGTCAGTAGAACACAAATAACATCAAAATTTTTGTCATCAAAGCATAAGGAATTATTTTGCTGAAATGAAGTCAATAAAAATAAGTTTTATAGCATAAATATACACTCATTTATGAATTATGTATCTAAATTTGGTGGTCCATCAACAGAATACCTAGACCTGAGCAATAATAATTAAATTCATTTGCTGACTCATATTTTGCTGACTCCCTCCTTTTGTTCTACTCCTATGCCTTGGGATCATAGAAAAGACACCTAATCTTTACTGTACCTTTTAGCTTCTCCAATATTTGGAGAAAGTGATTGTGAACCCCTGAATCTTCTCCTCCCCAGGTCTAATTCAGGCTAAGCATATACTCTCCATCCATCTTCCATTCAGTCCCTTCACTGTTATTCAAAGTGAGAAGCCTTTAGAGAGTGTCTACTATGTGTTGGGCATTGTGCTGGACACTGAGCATAAAGAAATGAAAACATGTTGCTCCTGCCATAAAGACATCAGATCCCAGCAAAGAAAATCTTGAGCAATCTTTGACATTTGATAGCTTTTCCTTTTAAGTGCAGTGCCAAGAACTAAACAGCACATCCTGGCATAAGAATACTCATAGACATTAAGCATTTATTTATTCTATTATTAAGCAGTCTTTAACAACAACAACAAAATATTGTCCACTCATGGTGTGCCGGGGACTGGGGATTCTAAGATGGACAAAATAAAGTCCCTGTCCTCAAGAAGTTCAAGGTCAAATGCTGCAGAGTTAGACACAAATACAATGTGATAAGTTCAATGACAGAGGCCAGTATGGGATGATTTGGGCATTTTGTCTCAACTCACAAATTTCATTTTACTCCATATCATCCTTAAGCTACCACCCTATATAGCCAACTTACTTATATTTACTGTTGTCACTTTCTCACCTCACTGAAATTCCTCAATCCACTGAAATCTAACATCTAGCCCACCCTCCACTTACACTGCCATCACCAAGGTCACCAATGACCTCCTTGCCTTAAAACCAAAGGGCACTTTCACTCCTCACCTTAATTTACATGAACATGTGTCTCCTTCTTGAAGTAACTTTTTCCATTGGCTTTCATGACACCGTATCCTTCCAGTGATTTCTCCAAGTGTCTGGCTCACCCATCTCAGCCTCTTTCATGATTTCCTCTTATTCTGATCATCTGTTACACCTCAGTCCCATATATGTTCCCCACTTATATGAACCATAAATATGCTTGATGATTGGAACCATAAATATGCTGGGTGATTGCAACCATGAATATACTAAATATTGACAAACCTGTATCTGACCAAATTATGACATATATATATACAACGGCCAACTCAACACCTCTTAGACATAGCGCAGGCCTGTTAAACTCAAGCTAAACAAGTGAACCATTTTCCACTCTAGATGTGTTTCTCCTCCTGTATATTCTATCTTAGTGAAGGGAGATGCCATCTACCATAACCTGGATGTCACCATTGATGCTTTAGTCTCTTTCATGTATTCAATTGCCAACAAATATCAATTTCTACTCTTAAAAATGTCCACCCTCCACTCTACTGCTCCTATCTTTGCTCAGGCCACCATCTCTTATCTCATGGATTAATGCACTGGCCCACTGAACTTATCTCCCTGAGTTGGGCTGGTCTTATGCTCTTCCAAATGAGCCATAAGTGGCTAGAGTCATCATTCAAAAATGCAAATCTGACTAGGTCTTCCTATTGATTAAAGCTTCTTAATGACTCTCCTTTCCCCAAGGCATAAAAGAGCATGGTATCTTGAGAAATAACAAGAAATTGGGTACTGCAGGAGTTTAAAGTTCAACAGGAGGACAGTCAAATTAACAGAAAGAAAAAGCTGAGCACAAACTGAGCTGGGAGAAGGAGGTAGTCATTGGAGCATTAAACTCCAAGGGCCCTAAAACAGGACTGAAATAAATCAGAACAGATGCCAGTTAACTCAAGTGCTCATCCAGAACTTATGGAATTGGAGAAAATTACATTTTTTCCACTTTCACCAATAAAATAGTGTTCTAGAGTGGAAATAAAAGAACACTTCTTACTGATGCTGTCTTCTTTATCTCTGTCAAAAATTTTGCAGCATGGCACTGACAATTAAATTGTGCAACTAAAGACAGCAACACCAATGCTGTCACTAGCCAGATGACAGTTACCTAGAGGTAACTGTTATAGCAGAAATGCCAAAAGCAGCTAATGCATAGGGTATTGCTATTATAACAGAATCCATTTGTATGTAACTTCCATCACTAGAGATATGAGTGACTGATATCTAGTCTTGAGTAATATGAAAAATGTGAAAGACCACATGTTCTATGATTCCATTCATACAAAAAGTCCAAAATAGAGAAATCTATAGAGTCAGAAATTTGCTTAGGGCTGTCGGGGGGAATAGGGAGTAGGGAGATGAGAGCTAAAGGTTCTGGAATCTCTTTTTGAGGTGATGAAAATGTTATATAATTGACTGCGGTGACGGTTGCACATATCTGTGAATATACCAAAAACAATTGAACACCTTAAATGAGTGAATTGTATGATATGTGAATTATATTGCAATAAAGTTTGTTTTTAAATGTTGAGGTAATTCTATATATTTGAAAGTAGTAAAATTATTTTAACACCTTTCAAAGTACGGTGTCTTAGACATTTCACTGTTTTGAAACGACTTTATAATGTAAACTTTCTTCCTCATTTGCTTTTGTTTGTTGTATTTCATCTTCCTTGGAATTCTAAATCAGTTAAAAGTTTAATTATGATCTTAAAAAACTATGGAATAAAATGTCATTTCAAATAAGACATAATTTTCTTTCCTGTTCATTTTTGTCTCATAAAGCCCTTATTTGGAAGAAAAAGCAAGCAGCAAATAATGTTAATAATAAAATTAGGGTTTATCTTTAATCTCACTAAATAAATATAGACAAATATTTTTTAAATGCAAGTTTGAAGGAACCTCAAATTATTAAACTGCCAAATGTCCCAAACATGCCCTGAACTGTAAGGAGCAGATTTTGCTGTTTCTACTACAGATAGAGTCATCCCATCTTATAAAATTGGCTGCTGTGAACAATGTTGAGGGTGGGGTAGAGGGGGGTTGTGGGGAAGAACATGTGGATGAAGAATCAGGAAAGACTCTGCATGGACCAATGATAAGAATTTGTCACGGACCAAGTGTGTGAGGAGGACCAAGAAAAGGGAAGGAAGGAAGGAGAAGAGAGAGGTAGGGGAGAGCCCAAGTCAGAATACTTGGTTTCCAGTCCCAACTTCAATTGGTTCCGTGGCTGCAGCCAAGTTGCTTTCTTCTTCTGAGCCAGCTCTCTGTGAAATATAATGCAAGCCACACATGTAACTTAAAGTTTTCTAGTAGCCACATTTAAAAAGTAAAAAGACTCAGGTGAAATTAATTTTAAATATATTCTATTTAACTTAATATATCCAAAGTCTTATTACTTAACCATCAACTAATAATTATCAATGAGAAATTTTTTTCTTACTAAGTTTTTGAAATCTGGTGTGTATTTTACATTTTCAGCAAATCTCAATTCAGGCTACAGTATTGCTCAGCCCAGATCTAGGCTCCCCTTCATCTCTCCATAAGAAATAAAAGTGGGAGTGCTCCATGAATTCTAAGTGTCTTCCTAGCTCTGACGTTCTGTGACTCACACTGAGAGATTTAAAATATATCTAAACAAAGTCTATCCTCCCAAACTCTGTGATTTCTAAACTCTTCTAAGTCAAAAAATGAATATATAATACGTGAGGAGGTTCTGTGAAGATTATTCTTTCTCATTATCTTTGATCTTTGGCACATTTTAGCTGGAAACACATAAAATTGGGAATTAGAGTCAGTGAATTTTCTTAGCTTCTTACAGAAGCTGACCCACAAGCTTTCTCCAATTGCACAGGCATATTACTCATATAAAGCTTCCCTCTGTTTCTTCAATTCCAGTTTAACAAAGCACAACAAAAGCTTCTGGAATCAGACACCACACTGCCCTCAAAATCTTTGATCCACATGTGCCTTTCCTCATTCTCAATCCATGTGTCCTCCGACATTCTGCTACAATAGAATCCTCCATATGTATCTTTATACACCTCTCTGGAAATCAGCAAAAGGCTCCCACATATTCAGCTAAATAGACACTTTGCCATTCAACCCACCCCTGGTGACCCAAAGGAAAACAACAGATTTTTCACAAATCCCCTTCAATTCTGAAATATTCCCCAAAATTACCTGGTGTGAATTGGTCACATTCTCTCTGTCGTTTGATTACCATCTAGTGTTACGACTCCTCAGTGTGACCATAACACTGCATATATTTTCATCCTACCCTGTGAGATGGCTTTTGGGGACTCTTTTTATCTTGTCTAGAAACATACACCTCTCTGTCCGTGGGACCATCATGCCATGAAATGAAAAAATAAAAACAGCTTTCACCCTTAATTATTGCCGAGAAGTAGGCAGCTTTCAGCAACATCAGTTAAAATTTTCCCCATGGGACATCATCTCAGTCTTAAATTTGAAAGAACTTCCTGGCATATGTCTTAGGTTTAAAAGCTTTTCTAGATTGAAAATGATTTTACAGGTAATTTGGGAAATGTCTCTTGTAATAAGGACAATGCTAAGGTCACCATACCTTCATTCCATAAACATTTGCTGAACATTTACTCTGTGCCTAGCATTGTGTTAAGTCCCAGAGCTGCAGGGGTGAATAACTCCTGTCTATCACAATATCCAAGGGATGCAAATAGAGGTTTGAAGAGGAAGGAGGTTCAACAGTAGAGACACTTACTGGTTCACTCACACACTCAGCATTGATTTCATGTCTCTACATTCAAATATTGTGAAGATGCAACAAAAGAAGTATCTACTCTAAGGAACTACCCCTAAGAAATTGATGATGTGGAGTACAAGACAAAAATATATAATCATAACAGGAACAGAAGGTAACTTACATAAGTACCTAAAGAGTATAATTTCCCCAGGGCAGGCGGTATCATGTAATGGAAAGAAATGTGGATCCAATGATCTCGGTTTGAGTCTCATCTTGACATTGAGTAAATCACATAAGCTGGGTCTGAAGTCTTCTCATGTGTAAAATGAAGTGATGATATCTACCATGTTTTTTTCCATGATTGCCATGGGAAATAAATAACATAGGAAAATAACTTCAGTTACTAATAAATGTTCTGAAAAAAAAAAAACCAACTGGGTGTTATGATTGAAAGTGACTACTTTCTTTGAGGTGTTCAAGTTGGTGGTGACAGTGAGTTGACACTGTCAATTTAAAGAGCAAATTTGCCTGTTATTTTACCCTCAAAATGAGTTTATTCAGGAATAGACAAAAGAATTGCAATTCAGATGTGCATGCTATGGCGAACCATAGGCAAATCCAGAGAACAAAGGAGGGGAACTGGTTTTACAGAGAAAAAGGAGAGTAGAGAGGAGCTGTTCTAAGAAAGCTCATCGGGGGAAAGTAATAGTTCAGGGCAGCAATGGCTTCTCATTAACTGAGCTTCGGTGTTTCTCATTGGCAAGCCTGTTGCCAGGTGGGGAGAGAAATCTTCCTTCAGTAATAAAGTAGCTTTACTTCCTGTTGAAGAAGCAAGCTATGTCTCTTCCTGTTTGGTGTAATTGAAGACGTGTGATAGAGCCTGAGAGCTCCACCTACCAGTCTTCCCGACTCCAATTTAGTTAAGGTTTCTTTTATTAATTTCCACAACACGTAAATGAAAAGAAGCTGGCCACAGCCACGTTAAGATTTTGGGCAAGAGGAGGGTAGTAAGATGATGGAGAGGGGAAAGAGAGAATCCCAGGTAGAAGAGACAGCCAGTGTGAAAGCCCTGACATGGAAGCAAGCTCGTCACACTTGAGGCACAGAACAATGGTCATGTGGCTGGGGAAGGACTGGTAAGGGTGAGAATGGTCAATATGATGATATAGAGGTAGCAAGAAGGAGATCATGTAGGGCCTTGTAGGGCCTAGGAAGGGGTTTGGATTTTATTCTAGGAGCAAAAGAGAGACACTTGTAGTTTTAAAGCCTCAGAAATCCAATTGGACCACAGGCAGAAACATTAAGACATTTTCCCATGTTTTCTCTTTTTTCTATTATTATTAAATTCTCCTCCCTCATCTGACTAGAATTAGAGCCTGTAAGTCTTTATATTCTTAATAAAGACCCAAATGCTCATTGAGGGCTTCTAGACGGATCCTTAGGACCTGATAAAGAAGGAAAACCATTTCCAGATGAAAGGCATACAAGAGTTGAAAGGGGAAGAGACCTCTGGGGAGAAACACTGACTCTAGAAGCTGTGTGGTTCAGTGGAAAGAACACAGGCTTGAATTTGGGAAGACATGGGTTCAAACCAAGTCCCAGCCAGGTGAAGCTGGGCAAAATCCAAGCCACTCTGAGCCTCCCTTTCATCTGTAAAAGTAGTCTAGAGATACCTACTCCACAGAGTTGTGGAGAGGATTAAAGATGATGGCAAACACAAGGGGCAGGCTGGAATGGCCAGGTTGCCAGACATACCCCATCTACAAGTCAAACGGGTGTCTCTGGGTTTTGATTACCATGGCCCACATCTCCCTGTGCCCTTTTAGTCAATGGGGACACAGAAAGTCCCTGATGGTCAATTCAGGACTGTAGTGAAGGAAGTCAGGATTCTAAAGCCAGTATTCAGCCATATTGGCTCGTCTTTCAGAATGCCTCTGGAACTCCAGCTTCTGCTCTCTCCCAATCTCTGCTGCCCTGGCTGAGTGGGGCTGGGAAAATCTCACTTACCCTGGAGGGAGGTAGACACTTACTAACTCCTGCCATCTTCCATTCCTCTCTCCAAAGAGTGGCCTGCAGTCTATTTTGGATCCCTTTCTCTGAGGTAGTTCATAAATGCCTATAATTTCCTCTCTGGCCTTTCCTAAATTATCCTAATCTAGTTGCCTGATCTAGTTGGTTTGGAGAGAAGGTTAAGTGGTCTTCTCTTTATTTCTCTTTAAATAGCTACGAGCCTTTCTTATAAAATGAAAGGCAGAATTCCACAGGTACACATTTTTAGTGGTGCATAGAAGTTCAAGCCCTTTATTATCAGCCCTCAGATAAGTTAGCTGTTAAAGCCTGGTGTCCTACAATGTTAGCATCAGATGGAGATTTAGAGAGCAAACTTAACTCATGTCAAATAAGGCAACATGAAATCCAGAAAGTTGACATGACTTGCCCAAGGTCATGTAGTTTGTTGAATCAGAACCAAAACTGAAGTTGAGGTTTCCTGTCTCCCAATCCATTGTTCTTTCCACAATACCTCCCTGCTTCTCTATTTTATGTAAACATAGTAACAAAACAATAAATAAACCCACTTCAAATCCTGTGTGGATTAACTAGTATAATACTTGGCACATGCTAGCTCCTAATCAGAGTTGCAGGAAAACATGGAAAGAGAATACATGTGGTGGAAACTACAAGAAAATAGACTTCTGATATTTCAATTGAAATGTTCAAATATCTACACATATTTGGGACCCATCCAATCCATCCAATATCCCTGCAGGAAATGTCTTCTGGAAGTTGGTTGGTTGCTAAAATGTTCTTGGAGGAAACAAGCAATGACCAATGTCCCATTGGTTACAATAATCTGTTCTTTTTTCTTCATCTTTCTCTCCAGGTTGATAAAGAGAGAAAGGGAAGTGAAAAAGGACACAAGAGTACATGTATATGGTTAGCATGGATGGACAGTAAAGGAGATGGTGGGAGAATGCAATCCATTACTGAGGAGAGCCTTAGACTCAATCAATTGTAGATAAATCAAGAGGAAAACACAGCTAAGGGTAGTTCTGCCTGAGTGATTTTGAGCTAGATAAAACAAGTGTTTTAAAAATAGAGGCTTTCATTAAAGATGCAAAAGGATGAAAGATGTAGTGGAGATTAAAGTGATTTATTGTATGGGAGCAGCCCTGGAAGGTGTTTATTTATAGACATTTATACACATCCCCAGTAGGGACAATAATAGCGTGTAAGCAAACATGTTCCACGTAGTTTCTCCAAGCCTGTTAGGTCCTGTGTGTTCTCTAAAGCACTGCTTTGCTCCTAGGATAAGCCTGCAGGCATGATGAGTCAACAGGTGGACCACTGGGGTTTCCAGTGACCCCCCCTCCCTCCATCATAGCATCTCTGATCCCTTTGGCTGGTACTGGCAGCCCCCTGGACCTAGGAAAGAGTTGCCTTTCAGAAGTATGGCAACTTTTTAACCCAAGGGATGTGAAAGCAACTTGGGACTCTGTGGGACATGGAACTAAAGAGACATCACATAATAATTTTAATAATAGCTAGCTAGTATTTATTGGCCAGCCCTGGTTTTCTAGTGGTTAAGGTTTGGTGCTGTCACCATTGTGGCCCAGGTTCATATCCCAGTCTGGGAACCTCAAGACCTATCTGCCGTTGTCATACTGTGGCAGCTGCGTGTTGCTGTGATGCTGAAAGCTATGTCACTGGTATTTCAAATACCAGCAGGGTCACTCATGGTGGACAAGTTTCAGTGGAGCTTCCAGAATAAGACAGACTAGGAAAAAGGACATGGTTACCAACTTCCAAAAAAAAACTGGCCATGAAAACCCTGTGAATAGCAGCAGGGCATTGACTGGTATAGCATCAGAAGGTGTGAGGATGGCGCAAAAAGACTGGGCAGGAGTCTGCTCTGCTGTACACAGGGGCAGTAGGAGTCAGAATTGACTGGAGGGCATTAATAACAAAGCATTTATTGACATCTTGTGTAGCAAACACTATTTAGCCTATCTGGGATTATAATGTCTTTACAACCACAAGTCTAGGACACCCTTTCCCAGCCTGGACTACTTTATCAACCCTGTCTCACTGCTTCTGCTCTTCTCCCCATCTCCCTCTGACATGTATCTACAAACAGCCTGAACTAATGTTTTAAAGGATAAATCACATTGTAGGATAACTTTGCCTAAAATTCTCTGTACGTAGACTGTACGTAGAACAACAACAACAAAAATCCTACCACTCACCTACTCCATAAATTCCAGCCACACTGGACATCTTGTTCTTGAACTTGCCAGACTCATCTCCAAGTTAGGGCAGTTGTTATGGTTCCCTCTGCATGGAGAGTGCTGCCCTGGATCTTTCCATTAGGAGCTCCTCCTTGTCGTTCAGCTTTTAGTTCAAATGTCACCTCTTCAGGAAGACTTCTCTGATCACTCATTGGCCACCCACTCCCATCTCTACTTACTTTCTCTTACTTCTTCATATTTTGTTACTTCACAATATTTGTAACCATTTGAAATTCTCTTATTCATTTTCTAGTTCGCTTGTGCATTGTCTACCTCCCCACCATGAGAATATAAGTTCCATGAAAGCAAGACCTTAGCTGAATCTCCAAAGGCCTAGAACCCTGCTCAAAATAGTCAGTAGGTTACAAGACCCACATTGGAACAAAGTCTGCCTGTGTCCTGTGCTTTCACTGTGGTCAGCTTCTCTCCACTATCTTCTTTCCACAAAATAGTTTTGAATCCAGTCTCAGAGAGTCATCTCAACTGAGGCCCACTTCTGGCGAAGATAGGAGACTGTTACACGAGTCTGGCTGAGATCTGTGTCCCTGGCCCGCTGTTTAATGAATTGCAAGTAAGGGACAGTACTGCCTAGTGGAAGATCCAAAGCTGGAATTGCCCCACCCCCTTTTCCCCGTCTGTGTCACCCTGAAACCTCCACAGTGATGGCCAAGAAAAGCTGAGAGGGGTAATTTAAAAAAATTATAATAAGGCTGATTAGGATGACCTAATAAAATGAGAAATAAAGAGAGAAGGCACCTCCCCCTGGAACAGAACTGCCTGCTCTGAGTTATTTAATGTCTCTTTCCTAAAAGATGCCAATTCTTACTGTCTAAGGGTCTCAGAGGCTTGCAGGCAAGACCACAAACACAATCTTTCCTCCAGCCCCAAACCAGCAACTGAAATGTAATAAATAGTTCCCCGATCTCGTCTTCTGCTAAGTCACCTGGAGCAGGGACCCTCGTGCATCCCAGGACCTCCTCTGAGATAGAATTCCTCTTCATAAACATTTTCCTCAGGATGAGCAGACACAGGGCTCATGTCAATGATCCATCACTCAGACAGCTTCTTAGAGACCACTGCTTTTGGTGAGAATGGTTCACATTTTCTAAATAATCCATGCCAGCCCCCTAAGATCAGCTGTAAAAAAAATAATAAAAATCCCCCAAATATGGGTTAAGAATCAACAGCACTTACTCAGTGTTCTCCAGATAGGCCACTGGCTGCTCTCTTGAAATAGATCAGTAGAATTTCAGAGTTGAAAAGAACACTGGAAATTATCCCAGCTCAGCATTTCCCAATGTGTGTCATATTAGACACTGGAATTAAAGATGTTATCAGATGGGAAAGAGGAGTTTGGGGATAAAATAAATGCAGAGAATGCTATGTTTCACAAAGTTAAACAAGTTTCTTTGTGAAAGGACTTTCAGAGTCTCTAAGGTGCATTGGGAGTCTTTAAGTGGGGAAAAGTAGTATATCGCATCTTCTCATGTTATTGTCCATGGGACCCTTTGTCACTAACCCGGCTGGATTAGCGTTCTGTGGGATACTAATTTTGGAAGTGAAGGTCTAGTCTTACTTTACACAAACAAGTCACTTTGGTCAGGGGCTAATCATATGTGTCTGATGTACAAAATTTTCTAGAGATTCCTTTAATTGAAATTTTATGGAAAGCTAAATTAGAAGAGATGAACTGCTGAAGACAATATAGTTTAGTGGACGCACATGGATTAGAGTCCTGGCATACCCAGCCATTAGAGGTGTGGTTTGGAGAGAGCTGTGTCATACCTTTGAGAAGGTTCAGATCAACCCACTGCAAAAGGATGAGCAACCAGTATGTCCTGCTGGGGAGGATCAGCGGTGCATGAGACCATCCATCAAACTTGAGCTCTGCAGCACATGAGGGAGCACGTCCAAAGCTTGTGTCGTCTGCTACCATCAGCCCATGACTTTTCCAGGTGTCTGGTTCTCTTGAAAAACCCAGTGTTCCTCTTCATGTCAAATAACCGCAATTGCAAGCATTGGTTCATTTAACAGCATTTGTTAAGAACCTGCTAAGTGCAAGCAGTGTGCTAAAAGCTGGCAATGCAAATATAAAAATACTAGAAAGAAGTTAAGGCCACCATTCTGGGCTTCTGACACTTTCAGCTCATACAGAATCTCTCACCCTGGTTCTATCCACATTCTGAGTGTTTCCTTCTCCTTGCCTTCTTGGGAAAAAGAAGGCATACTGTTCCTTCAGAACTTTACTCCCCAAAAATGTGTTCATCAGTCGTTGTTACATCCATCAAACATGTGCATGGTTCCAGGTGCTCTCAAAGGCTGAACAAGACACAGGCCCTGCCACTTCACTGAGCAAACAGACATAGCTAACCTCCAGGTGGATAACAGAGCACGCCTCTGAATGTGGCAAAAAAAGGGTCAGAGAAACATCCATTTTAAACTGAGAATCAGAAACCCTACTCTGCCATTACCACCTGCATAATTCTGAAAAAGCCCACCAGCACCTCTATCCTCAGTTGCTACCTGTTCAGGAATGATCTACCTGATCCCTCTTCCCAGGTTTTAATTAAACAATGAATATTTACATAACATTTAACAGTATGTAAGTACTTTTAACATCTATTTTTTAATCTTCACAATCACTTGGTGATATAAGTATCCATCATTAGGATTATTATTATCAGTGGTAGTTGTTATTGTATTAGCATTAGTATTATAAGTGTTAGAAATATTACCATTAGCAGGGGCCATCATGTATCTGACAGGCCCAGAACAGAGCCAGCGTGTGCTTGTATCCTCATACAATTATTAAAAGTACTCGCTTTCAAGCTCTAAACTATTTATATTTGGATGATACATTTTATGATCACTCCATCATTATCCCTGATCCAAATAAGGCTCAGAGAGGCCGTGAGGGGCATCCAAGATCACACAGTTGGATAAGTGGACAAGCTCTGATTTGAAAGCAGGGCTGTCTCATTCTAAATGCCATTTACTTTCAACCATCACCAGTAGGACCAATCATTTTGTGAGAATGACTAAGTCAACAAATAGGAAGGGGCTTTGTAAACTGTAAGATGATGTGTGCAGTTTGGGCAATGTGCTGTTATTAATAATCCATCACCTATCCAGTCCCTTCCAAGACCCAGTGTCACGAGGAGTAAGGCATGGAAGAGACAGCCCAGAATAGACTGAGAAGCCACAACGGATGTGACCAGGAAGGAAGAAACTTTTCTCCCACGTAGGCAAAGAAAAATCCCTTCAACAATGAAAAACTGTGAAACTTGGGGGCTGAATGACACAGCGTCTGCCACTGAGAAGAGGAAACAGAAGAGGATCTGCATTTTCCTGGTGAGGAGCACAATACCACTGTTCATGAGATGCAGTGGAACGTGGCATCCGGCATCAGGAGGAGGAGGAAACACGGCATTTGTCCCAAAGAGAGATGAGCCCATACCAAGAACAATGACTGCCTCTCCAGGTGGAAAGTGTCACCTTACGAACCTTGATAAATCTCCCAGACTGAATGGGATCCTGTCACAGCAAGGGTGGGGAGGAAAGATGGCTGGTGGCCATTTCCTTTTTTGACCTCAACAAACATTCTGTAGCTTTTCTTTTTTTTTCCAGTTTTATTGAGAAGTAATTGACATACATCACTGTGAAAGTTTAAGGTGTACAGCATGATGGTTTCATTTATATATATTGTGGAATGATTACCAAAATAGGTTTAGTTATATCCATCATCTCGCAGACACAATGAAAAGAAAAGAAAAAATTTTCTCCTTGTGATGACAACTCTTAGGATCTACTCTCTTAACTTTCCCATATCTCATACAGCAGTGTCAACTATAGTCACGCTGTACATTACATCCCTAGTATGTATTTATCTTATGACTGGGTGTCGCTTTTTGTTTGAAGTCGAGGCAGGAAAGAGAGAACTAATTACAATTGAGCACTTGCTCTCACTTGACAAATATTTGTGAAGCTCCTACTATGTTTCTAGACACAGATTTTGGCAAATCAATGTGCAAAACAGGTGAAGATCCCTGCCCTCAGAGGAGCTTCAATTATGGAGGGGAGGGGAATATACAGTTAACAATAAACACAATAAATCAGTACATTTTCTAGCTTGTTAGAAAGAGGCAGGTATTTCTTACCTTAAAAGCACAAATGAAGCAGGGTGAGGGGATAGAGTGCTGGGAGGAAATTGTAGTATTAGGTTCAGTGGTCACATTGGGTGTCGTTGAAAAGATGACATCTGAGCAAAGACTTGAGAAAGGTGGAAAAACAAGCCATGAGACTACATGGAAAAGAGGGTGCCAGGCAGAGGGAACAGCTAGTGCAAAGGCCCCCTGGTGGCAATTTGCCTGGGATATTCAAGGAACAGTGAGGAGGCCAGCGTGGCTAGGCCAGAGAGAGCAGGTGTAAGGGAGAGGGTAGAGGGATGAGGTCAGAGAGGAAATGAGGGCCATTTCATGCAGGGCCTTGTAGATCATTGTAAAGGCTTTGGCTTCTACTCTGAGTGAAAATGAAGAGCCATTGTAGGATTTTGACAATTTACATGATCTGACTTAAGATTTTGAAGGATCACTTTGTCTTCTCTGCTACATGAGGGCTCACATGTAGAGGAGGGGAACCTTGAACAGAGGCTATTGCAATAACCGAGCTCAGAGACTGTGGTGGTTTGGACCGTGATGGTAACAGTGGAGTTGTTAGTAAGAATGGTTGGATTCTGATTGTAGTTCAAAGGTAGATACAGCAAGGTTTTCTCACATGTAAACTGTGAGGTGTGGAAGAAAGAAAGTTGTTAAAGGTAACACCAAAGTTTTTTGCCTGGTCATCAACTGACGCAGGTAAGGATGTGTGTGGAACTGTTGCGGGGAAGAAGATCAGAAATTCAGTTTTAGACATGTTTTGAGATTAATATTAGATGTACAGGCAAAGCTATCAAGTAGTCAGTTGTTTATATGAGCCTGGAGTTTGAGGGAAGGTTCTGGGATGGAAATATGAATTCACGTTACTTATTGGCCTCATTCAGTCCTCCTCACAACACTTCATGGTAGGTAGTATTCCCTCTGGTTTGTTCCAAAGTGGTTGTGACCTACCCATGATCACAGAAGGGACTAAATGAGATTTTGAATTCATGTCTGTCCTTCCAAAGCCTAGACTTTTTGAAAGCCAATCCTTGAAGAGAAATAATTTCCCTTTTTCTCCTCCCTTTGTCCTTTTAGTTTTATCCCTGTGACCCACTTTATGTTAAGTTCAATGTAGAATCACAGAGGAATAGACCTAGAAAGGGCTGCACAGGTCTTGCCTCCCTCTTAACAACTTGGCTAGGATTGAAGACAATCAGGAGACACTTGAAGGTATTGAGCCCAAGATGGGGACTTAGAAAAGATAGACTAGAGGCAATAAGAGAAGGAAAGTCAAAGGAAATGTGGGACAGTTGACAAAGTAGGGCCCTGACAGTCAAGACAATATCAAGGATATGAGATCTATCAATAAAGTAGCTCTCAGCCCTATCAGACTCACCACTCGCGTTTTATTACAAGTGAATTTAGTGACATATGTATCCCAATGGGTGCATTTGCACACTGAGTGCTTGTACCCCAACGGAGCATCGTGATAGTCCATGTACATGTTCTGTCCCCTATTAGACTCTGAGCTCCTTGGAAACAAGTAACTTCTGTGTCTTATTCACCTTTGTAACTCCAGCATTCTGTAATGCCTGGCTTGGAGTACACGTAAGATGGACACATGGATTAATGAATGACTAAAATGCTAGCTACGCAAGAAATTGGTCCTACAGTTTCCTGAGGGGACATTCTGGAAAGAAGGAAAATAATTTGAGTGAAAATTAAGCATCTTGTTATTCTGCTTCAACATGAAGGGTAGCAGATTTCTGTGGACATACATTTGCATATCTTTTTCTTAAATAGGCAGGCCAATTTACATACATTTCTATGTTCCATTCAAAGAAACTTGCTGTCAGTATGTAAATTACTCAGCACATTGAGTTCTCCTTTTCTTCTTTCCATTTTTTTTCATTTTTACTTTTTCCTTTTCATACTTAGGTATGTATACTTTATGCAAATTCCCTCCATATTCCAATAGGGCCTTTCGATGGCATATATCATTTCAAGTAAAATTATATAATTATATATGCATTGTGTATGTATGTGTATGTATATGTTAAAAAATTTTATTAATCAAAGAAGCCACATCCTTACAACTTAGTATAAAAAATTATTTCATTTTGTATCCACCTCCCTCTCAAGCACAAAGTTTTATATATTAACTGAGAACCCTGAGTCCAGCCTTCCTGACCCAGCTGTGCCACTAACTAGCTGCATAACCTGACAGAAGTCATTACACCTCTGTGAATCTCTAGTTCTTCTTCAATAAAATGAAAATTTTGGGGTTCTAAGATTCTTTCCAGGTTAATGAGTTACCTGCAAGCATTCATTGCACATCTTCCAGCTAATGCAAACCTCTGGGAGACACACAAGGTCAGAGACACAACAGGAAGGAAGAACTGTCACAGCAAAAGAGGAACATGGGCTGGTTGGAGAGGACTGATAGATACGTAGGAAGAGAAATCATTTTCAGAGCAGAATAGAAGAAAACTGAAGAAACACACAGGCGAGAACTCCAAGAATTGGGCAAATCAATGGTCCCTGGGAACAACATACTCCAAGAACACTGGGAACTCGTTGCTTGTTTCTTTTTCTGTTTTTCTTTTTTTTTTTTTTTTTTTTTTTTCAGTGCTCCATCCCTGAGCTCATTAATATCAAGCTGTAATCCTTTTCTTAGGAAATTTACACCGAGCCAACGAGAAACTGTTTCATGTCCCAGAAAAGGCTACCTGCAAGAGGACTCCCTTCAGTGTAGAATTTGCCTGATTCTCAGGGACTACAATGTTGTGTCAATTGTCCTGAATCTCAGAAGTCAATGGAGTAGAGGTTCTGATCTCTACTTAAAGAGAAATTCAAACGACACACAGCGGTGCCCACCCAGCTCCTTATACCGATGTTGAAAGCAGGTAAGTTATCCACCCACTCATCCGGCCTCCAACAATTACTGAGCTCCTGCTGTATGCCAGTCACAGTCATGGGAACACTGAGCATAGAAATGTATCTAGCAGAGCAGTTCTCAGCCATAACAGATTCTCAACTTCCATCTCGTTATAAATAAATATAATGACTTTTACACTTTGAAATAAGTTCATTTATAGTATAACATAGTCATATACATAATTTTAAAAAACCAAAATAAAATCAACATAATTCTCTAAGTGTAGTAAAAAGGAGAACTCTACTAAGAGATGGAATGAAGTTGTTAGATGCTTACCTCTACTTATAATAAAAAAGTCAGGATTCAAAAGAAGCAATCTCCAAGTCCTTGGCTAAAAGAAAGCAGGGCATGGTTAAGGAAATAATACTGTCACAGAGAAAACAAGGTTAACGAAAAACTATACCAAAAGTACTAGATGTATTGGTTGATTTGGATCTGAATAACATTTGCAACTCAGGAAGTGAGCCAATGGGCTTCCCTGCCCGTTGAGAACCTGGTGAAATTGCCTTTAGCTCCCCTGACCCCAGTGCTGTGGTCTATTCATCTCTGAGCCTCTCTCAAACGTTTTCTCCTAATTCCTGGGTGATTACTTTCTCCTGATCACCTCCGCACCTTGGGCTCCAGCTTCCTCCCGTGCTGTGTCTGCCCCACACTGCGTCTATTCAGACCCTTTTTCAATTCCTACCCAACATTGCTGAGCTATAATAGAGCTCACAAACACGTGCCTTCTCCCAGACCCTCTCTCCCTCTCCCGCCTCTCCTCTTCATCCCATCCCTCCCTATCTAATTTGTTTATCTCTAGCATCTGACCTACTCCTTCCCTACCCCCACACTCTCAAGTCCTTCACAGACCATCTAAGAGAAATTCTGACTAATACATTTTCTTAACCTAGTTACACATTATTTTCTACTACTATTACTGCTATAATTGCTGCTACTACTGCTTCTGCTGCCTGCTGCTTGTTTGAGAGCAGAAGAGATCAAAAGAGTACAGGAACCAGGCCACCTGGGTTCATATCCTGATTCTGCCACAGGGTGGCCTGGGACAATAATTTAACCCATCTGAATGCCTCCATTTTAAAATGGGGACAATAATAGAACCTACCTCTTAGGGTTGCTGTAAGGATTAAATGAGTCAATCTATGATAAATCCTTAAAATAGTTTCTGGAACGTTAATTATGAGTACAATTCAGAGTCAGAGAGATGAGCATTTTGTGAGCTCAGGCAGGTAACATAATATCTCCAACCTCCACTTTTATTATCTGTCAACCTTAAATAAAACAATTGACAAATTAGGAAAGCAAAGCTGAGTTTATTTGGAAATAGCAGAGGAATTACAATTTGGGACAAGCAAACTATGGTGAACCATAAGCACATCTGAGGAGAAAAAGCAAAGGTCAGCTTTGATTAGTTTTTAGGAGGAAATTGGGGAGCATTGTTTTGAACAAAATTTCATTGGAGGATGAATGTTCAGGGTTGTGGTGGTTTCTCATTGGCTGCAAGTGGCCAATGGTTTTCTGTTACTGAGGCACATGGAAATCTTCCTTTTTCCTGCTGGTATATGCAAATTGAGATGAGTGGTACGTGTGTGAGAGCTCTCCCTTCATGGCTTCCAGACTCCATTTTAAGTCAGGTTTCCTTATCCATTATTTGTGTCTATAAAATAGGGATATTTGATGCCTACCTTGCAGGTCTTAGAAAGAATCAATGTAATAATATATGTAAAGTAGGGTCAGGCATTTAGAAGGTACTCACTAAATTGTCATTTTTGTATCCTAGTCAAAGTTTTGTGTTTTGTTTATTCTTGATCTATGAAAAATTTTGCCAACATTGAGCCACAGAAACACTCTCTGACATGATTTCAATAATTTTTATTTTTTTCTGGGGAGGATTCGCCTTAAGCTAACATCTGTTACCAATCCTCTTCCTTTTTCTTCCTTTTTCCCCCGCAAAGCCCCAGTACATAGTTGTGTATAGTTGTAAATTCTTCTAGTTCTTCTATGTGAGCCGCTGCCACAGCAGGGCTACTGACAGATGAGTGGTGTGGTTCTGCACCTGGGAAGTGAACCTGGGCTGCCGAAGTGGAGTGCAACGAACTAATGAATTATTTTCTTAGTGGAATATACAAATAGTGCTATTGGCCTCTGATTCCAAACTAAACTCTGAATCTTTGGTGTCTCTTCACTTTTCTTTTGTAGTTTCTCAAGCTGAAAACAACAATTTGATTTTACTGAATTCCAGCCATTCGAAGTGTGCAGGACTCAGGTGGATAGAGTGATTTTCATCCTTGCTGATGCCACGAAGACTATTAGATGCAAATGAGGTTTTGACTTTCCAGCCATTTTCCTTTCACAGAAGCTTCCCTTGAAGCTCCTGTCCATCAGTGCTGACATTTGAGGGCATGAGATGAGAGCCAAGGCCCAGCTGCACTTCATCCTAGTGGGATGCACTACTTATACTCTGAGCTGCAGTGTTCTTATCTGTAAAATGGAGATAATAACAGCTACCTTAGAAAGTATAATGAGGATTGAATGTGATAATGCTCTTAGTGTGTTTAGTGCAGTGCTTGGCACAATAATGTTTGGAATTACTTTGATGATGTTGATGACAATGATGGATTTAGTCTGGAGCCCATAATCATCAAAGGTAAAGTCTTCTTTTACATTCTAGGCATCTTCACAAACCCTTTCTAAAATTTTGCCATCTTAAAAACCTGCCTGCTGGGGTGTAAAGTCTGACTTCTATTTGAAAAGTGAGAAAATCCCTCATTATGAGCTTTACAAGCTGAAGTTAAAAATAACCTTGCCAGTCAGGCACAGGAAAGGCTCCACAGAGAATTCCACACCCTCTATCCCCCGAAATGGAAGCCCCACCTGCGTGGCAGGGTTGGCCCACAGTCA
The DNA here is from genome assembly GCF_057802395.1 of Ceratotherium simum simum. Taxonomy (NCBI): domain Eukaryota; kingdom Metazoa; phylum Chordata; class Mammalia; order Perissodactyla; family Rhinocerotidae; genus Ceratotherium; species Ceratotherium simum. The sequence goes on from NC_141922.1 coordinate 11,933,880, forward strand.
GCAGTCAAGCAGGAAGCGTAGAGGCTGTGTTAGTTTCCTTGGGCAGCAATAACACAGGAATACAGACGGAGTGGTTTAAGACAACCGACATTCAGTTTCTCACAGTTCTGGAGGCCAAAAGTCCAAAACTGAGGTGTTGGCACAGCTGTACTCCTTCTGAAGACTCTAGGGAAGAATGCTTCCTAGCTTCTGGTTGTTGTCAATGATCCTCGGCATTATTTGGTTTGTTGATGCATCACTCCAATATCTGCCTCCATATTTACATGGCCTTCTCCCTGTCTGTATCTCTGTGTCTCTGTTCTTCTTATAAGGACGTACATCTCATATTGGATTTAGAGGCCACCTTAATCTAGAATGATCTTATCTTAACTTTATTACATCTGCAAAGAACCTATTTCCAAATAAGTTCACATTCTGAGGTTCCATGAATTTTTTTAAATTTTATTTTATTGTAGTAAGAACACTTAATGTAAGATCTACCCTCTTAATAAATTTTTAAGTGTGTGATACATTATTGTTGACTGCTGGTACAACGCTGTACAGCAGATCTCTAGAGCTTATTCATCCTGCTCAACCAAAATTTTATGCCCATTGGTCAGTAACTACCCATGTCCTCTCCCTCCATCCCCTGGAAACCATCATTCCACTCTTTAATTCTATGAATTTGACTCTTTTAGATATCTCTTATAAGTAGAATCACCAAGGATTTGACTTTCTGTGGCTGACTTTATTTCACTTATTATAATGTCCTCAAGGTCAATCCAAGTTGTTGCATACTGAAGAATTTTCTTCTTTTTTGAAGGCTGAAATGTATTCCATTGTATGTATAGACACCATTTTCTTTATCCATCTTGGACATTTTGCTTGTTTCCACTGGGGTTCCATGAGTTTGGAGGGGATACTGTTTAACTCAGTAGTGACTCAGAGTTCAGGCATAGTCCAGTGTCAGACATAGATTCCTGTCCTAGTTGCATCACTTACCAGCTTCATAAACTCAGCCTTAGTTTCTGTATAGGGAAAGTGAAAATAACAGTGGTACCCACTGAATTGTGGTGAGGATTGAATGACAGCAACAAACATCAATAACATTGACTGAGGACTAACTGTGTCAGGTCATCCTAAGCCCTTGACTTCCATTAACTCACTATACTCACAGCAGCTCCGTGAGGTAGTAGAATTTTTATCCCCATTTCCTAGATGGGGAAGCTGAAACCTGAAAAAGTTAAATGATTTTCACAAAGTCCCACTCCTGGGTTTTAAATTCAGAAGTCTTGCTTCTATGAAAAAATCCTTAGTGGAGCACCTAAGCATCTAGGAACTGTCCAATAAATGTGACGTCCTGTTATTAGTGTAGCAGAGTGCATTTCCCCAGCCCACATCCCTCACAGCTCAGGAGTCAAATAAAGTGCCCCTCTCTGCCCCCAGAGTGCAAGACTTGAGCACATCAGCTATACCACCCCCACCCTAAAACCAGTAATAAAGAAAGTCTGACATGGAGCCGGCCTGGTGGCGCAAGCGGTTAAGCGCAGCGCTCCGCTGCGGTGGCCCGGAGTTAGACGGTTCGCGGATCCCGGGCACGCACCGACGCACCGCTTGTCAAGTCATGCTGAGGCGGCGTCCCATATAAAGTAGAGGAAGATGGGCATGGATGTTAGCCCAGGGCCTGTCTTCCCCAGCAAAAAAAGAGGAGGATTGGCAGATGTTAGCTCAGGGCTGATCTTCCTCAGAAGAAAAAAAAAAGAAAAAGAAAGTCTAACATGAAAAAGATTCAAGTGTTGGAGGGAGTCTTTTCCAGCAGCAATCTCAGAGTAGATGCATAGAAACCAGATGACACCCCTGACCCACCTGTGAGGCTGGGAAGATGGGGTACCTGCAGCCACATAGGGAGTGCTCCTGGTTGCTAAGCAGAGACTGCCTCAAAGTTGGGCCCAAAAGCAGTAGCCAGACTCGGTCCTCTATCCAGGCTGCGACCCTAGGCCCTGGAGCACAGCCAGCTCCCAGACAACAAGCCAGCCTTGGGACATCCGATCAAGTTAGTTCAGGCTCTAGAATCATCATCATCATCCTGCCAGACCCTAGTCTTCCCCATCTGAGTTTGACAGCTTTCCTTAAGCCGTAGACCAATAAAGAGTTTTGTAACGGCTTCTTTCCTAATATATGCCGCCACTTGCCCTTGGCCCTCAGCAAGTTAAGTAGTCCCACTCCACCAGTCCAGGGAACTCTTACTGCTTTCCAACCACTGCCAAGGGCAACACTACCATGGGTTGCAGGAGGCTTTCTGACACCTTTCTTATTGTATCCAAGCAAATTTAACTGTATTGGATGTATCACGTATGTCATTAAATACATAGAGATTGTCTAGGAGCCCCTCCCGCTCTCACTTTTAAGGTCTTGTTTACGACTCTTGTATCTTCCACCCTTCTTTCCTGGTGTACAATGGCCTCAATCATTCTTTCATGTATTCAGATATTCATTCATTCATTCAGCCAATCATTTGCTGAACATCCAATTGTGTATAGGGTCCTGTGTCAGTTGCTTTCATATATTTACATGTTCATTATTTTTCTCAACATCCATTAATAAACTCTGTACCTAGCACCTACTAGGTGTGTGGATATTAGGATGAATAAGGCATCATCCTGATGTAAGATCCTGAATACAAATCTCACAGTCTAATGGATCTCAGCAGTATATAAAAATATACACCACAATTCCACTGGGCACATGTTACATGGAGGTAAGAACTAAAGGATGTAGGAACACAAAGAAGGTAGTGAATAATTCTACCATCCTCTTTCTGTATCTATCATTCTATCCTCTTATAAATCTTTGGTCAAACCTCCTTTTAGCTAACTGTCACGCTGAGAAGGTATAACATAGACTGTGTTGCAAGACAAACAAATTCTAAAATCTCACTGGCTTTACAAAAAAAATGTTTATTTTCATTACATGAGTTGTTACCCATGGTCTCTGATCAGTAGAGTCACTACAGGCCTAAACTGATGAAGTCTTTATCATCTCAAAAGGAATCTTAGTTGTTATTCATGGAAGAAAGCGAGATGGAGGATCACATGCTCACTATTAAATGTATCGGTCCAGAAGTGACTCTTGGAGTCCGTTGGCCAAAAGGAGCCATATGGTCGTGTTCATCTGTAAGAATCTGTAGAAGTCTGTGTGTGTGAGGCAGGAAGAAGGTCAACATTTAGTGAGCAGCTGTAATGTCTCTGCTACAAAAAAATTCAGTGTCTACTTTATAATTAGAATTTAAAAATTATCTAATCCAATCACTTCACTGTATAAATAGGGCCAAAAGGGAGGGTTCTCCTCCCCCAAAATATTTAATTTCTAATTAATACTTTCTCACCATTCAATCCCTTCCATTGTCCACAAAGAAGTCAAGGAGAATTTATGGCCTCTGATACAGACATCAAGTTTTTGAAGGTAGTATAGAATTAAAGTAGCAGACTACAATAATAAGTTAAGATGGTGGATATAGGCCCAGTTACAACAATAGCCTCAATAAATATAAGTTAACCAAACTCACTCATTAAAAAACAGAGAATGACAGATGAGTTTTAAACAATACAGATATATGCTATTTACAAAAATATAGGGATATGCGAAATAAAATACATGTGAAGTTAAAAGTAATGAACGCTCGCATACTTTATTTAGCCCACAAGTTTCCCAACATTTGCCCTGTTGACATTCAAGACCTGATAATGATTTATTGTAAACATTTGTTCTGTATATTTTGGGATGCTTAACAACATCCCTGGACTCTACCCAGGAGATGCCAGTAGCATTCCCGGCCCCTGAAAACCAAAAATGTCCAAATGTCCCTGGAAGGAGGACAAAACTGTCCCCAGTTGAGAACCACTGATCTAAAACAAGTTAACTTCTCATTAAAACAAGTTATTTAATTTCATCATTAGTAAGAAGGCAGTAATGATAGTATCCTTCCTCTGAGAAGATTATGAGGATTTTATGAGTTCATACGCTAGAAGTTTGTAGAAAAGTCTCTGTATGTGAATAAATGTTAAATACATTTAAGCAACTGATATTATATCAGTAGTAAAGGTAGAACTGATAGTAATAGGAGCAGTATGTAGTATGGGTGCCTTCTAATAAGTGCTAAAATGCAGTGAAATACAGAAAGATAGAGAGATAGGTAGACAGACCAACAGACAAAAAGAAAGTTAGAAAAATTAGCAAAAGGCACAATGGAGGACCACGCTTGGAGCAGGTAGGCATTATTGTGCAGAGCACATCAAAGGGATCTTCAGCTGCTAATAACATAGCAGCATAGATTATCTAAACTACTCTGTTTTAGGGCCGGCCCAGTGGTGCAGCGGTTAAGTGTGTGCGCTCCGCTACTGGCAACCCAGGGTCGGATCCCGGCCGTGCATGGATGCGCATCTTGTCAAACCATGCTGTGGCAGTGTCTCATATAAGTGGAGGAAGATGGGCACAGGTGTTAGCCCAGGGCCAGTCTTCTTCAGCAAAAAGAGGAGGATTGGCATGGAAGTTAGCTCAGCGCTGATCTTCCTCATAAATAAATAAATAAATAAATAAATAAATAAATAAACAAACTACTCTGTTTTAAAATGCCTAAAAATGCTAGAGAAAATAACACAACTATTCCATTAAATGTGTAGCTGAGCCTTCAAGAAAGTAAAGAAGTAGTGTTGCTCAACTAGGAAAGCTTGGACGGGGGTTTGACATCCATTCTTAGATTCCAGGGCTTCAGCTGCAAAAGGTGAAGAGTTGAAACTGAGACCCCTGCAAAGCAGAGTGCTTTGAAAGACTACATTCTATATAAAATGTGGACTTATAAAAACCACTCATTAGCCTAGATAGCCACACACTGCACAATACAACACACACCACAAATTGTCCTGGAATCCATTTGAACTTTTGATGGACTGTTGGCAGGTTAGGTACAGGATAGTGTAGAGGAACTTTCTTTCCCTTGGCTTCATGGTTCCACGTGGAGGGGCTTCCTTTAGCGTAACTCTATTGTCCTTTCCTGATCCCTCATCTTTCCGGGGGAGGAAGAGCATCTTATCTAACTAGGAGTGTGGGAAATAAATTGGGCATATTTTACTTAAGCATTTCCCTCTCTTCTCTACCTTTTGGGATCTGCCAAGCCACAGAAAGCATGCATTTCCCTTGGGTTATTCACTCTATAAGTTTTATAGAGGCTTGCTGTGTTTATGATTGGATGGTAAGCCTTTCTAATATGTTTCTAATTCCTATTTACTGTTACTATCTATTGGGCTTCCTCAAACCCTAATATGAGCCTACTCAACTTCAAGTTTGGGGGTTCAATTGATACTGCCCTTTGGTTCCACAACACGAAGAGATATAAGTTAAAATATAACATGAATCCAGACAGAAGATCCTCCTGAGATGCCTGAGAGAAATAAATGGAGAACCACCATGTAGGAATGTCCTACCACACCAGGACTTATTCAGAAAGTCAAAGGTCCACTGAAGACGAGTTCACAAACTAAACAGATGATGATGATGATGCTAACAAAACTAACATTTTTGAGCAATTCTTATGTGTCAGGCTCCTTCTAATTACTTTAAATATAACATTAATACATAGTGTCTCAACAAGATAGGTTCTATTAATATGCTCATTTTACATTTGAGGAAAGTCAGGCAAAAAGAGTTTATGTAACTATTTCAAGATCACTAAGCTAACAAATAGCAAAGTTGAGATTCAAATCCATGTATTCTGGTCTCAGAGTGGATTCTTAACCCTTTGCTAAACTTCTTCTCCATATAAAAGGCAAACAAACCATGAGCAACGTCAGAAGACAAGACAAATTGGTTTAGAACACCAAGAATTTCGAATAACAGAAACATAAAATTGAGACTATAAAATAAAAGTGTTGAATGATTATAGACATAAAAGAAAAAATTGAAAACATAAGAAAAGAACACTGTGAAAGAAAGAACAGACCTATAAAACTTCTATAAATGAATAAAACAGTTATTGAAGTTGAAAATGCCCTGGACAATTTAAAGAACAAATTAAACACAACTAATCCTTGAGAGAGAAGTAGGAAATAGAAAATAGATCTGAGGAAAATACCCATAATACAGCAGAGAGAACAAAAGAGATGGGAACTGGATAGATTGAGGGGTTCCAGCATGTATCTATTAGTAATTCCACAGGAGGGAACAGATAAAATGGGGAGAGGTAAGATATGTTAATGTCTGAGAATTTTCCAGAATTGCAGCAAAGCATGAATGTTTGTGTTAAGAATAACAATGAGTTATGTATAAGGTAAACAAAAGCAAATCCAAATCTAGACATCTTAGTGAAAAGTGCAGGAAATCAAAGACAAAGAAGAGGTCTTGGCAGCATCATGGAAAACAAAAGAGATTAGCTAAGAAAGAATATATGTCAGACCAACAGTAGCTTCTCTAACAGCAACATTAGAAACCAATAAATAATAATATTGTATCATCATCATTTTGAGGGGAAATAACTGTCAGCCTAGAATTCTATACCCACTTAAACGTTCATTCAAGAAGAGAGTATAATAAGGAAGTTGTAAGACAAAATTTGAGAGAGGTGACCCCTAAGAGACTCCGCACTAAGAAAATACTAAAGGATGTAATTCTTGAAAAGGAAACTGAACCCAGAAGGAAGATATAGGCAGCAAAGGAGAATGGTGAGTTTAAAAAAGGATAAACTGCTGGGTAAACCTAAACAATATAAATTAAGCAGAAAACAATAATTTTGATCAATTTAGGAGTATAAAAGCAAAGGAAAACTAACAGTCTCAAAAGAAACATGTAAGATTAAAGATAAATGTTTATTGGAAGAGTTAAAGATTTCTAAGGTCTTTCTATCATCCCAGGGGAGGGAAGGAGAGCCACTGATGGCCATTAACTGTGCTACAGGATACTTAAAAAAGTGGAAACAGTATATTGGGAAAAAGCAAAGGACCATAATGACTTCACTTAAAGTAAACTTTATGTTTTTTTCAGATTCAAAATAATCTCCATCCAGGAGCAGGGCATCTAAACAGAGAAAGCCACATCTCAGGAAGGACCAGCAGGGGTCAAAATGCATCTGATATCACTGGAGTCCAAGGTCAGGGGCCATGGAAGAGGGCTTCAACATTGGAGTACCAGCCTCCTGTATTCCAGGACAGTGCAGAGATTGTGCTGCCGTGAGAAAACCTCCAAAATCTCAGAGACTTCACGCAACAGAAGTTTATTTCTCCCTCTAGCAATAAAGTAATGTTCATTTTGAGAAGGAAAAGTATGCGTGATCACCAGTGTCAGAGTGAGAGAGCTGTCACACATGGCCACGGAGACTCCAGGAACTGGGTTTGATCTATGGCCATGGCACAGTGAAGAGTCTGCTCCATCGGAGTTTTCTAACTTTACGTATCCCCAGTCTCATGAAACAAACACTCTGCCTCCAGCCCCTTTGCAAACAGCCCACGATGGGTTCACTTCTCAAGACTACACAAGGTCCATTGTGCAGCCTTCAGGCTTGAGGCAGATAAAATCATTTTGATTTTGAACTTCTAGCCAGTTTTGTGCCCAGGGTGGTCCCTAATGGGGCCTCTGCAAGCACAGAGTAAAATCAGGTAGTGTGAACAAACGTAGCAAAGCCTGTTCTGTACCTGAGAAGCAGGATCTTAGATGACAGAGTGAAATGGATATCTGCGGCCTCCTCAGGAACTTCATTTTCCCTAAAAATTGGAGTCAAAGACTCCAAAGATTGTAAGGGCTAGACTTTTAAAAAAGAACACTAAGAACAAAAAACCTTTTTAAACTTGTTTTTCTGCCCACAGCACTCTGTGTATGCTTTCTGGGGCAGGCCATCCATTTCTTCCATGGCCTGCGGAGCATCTGGAGGCATGTGGTGCACTAGTTCAGTCTGCCTTCCTAGAGGGGGGCCAAATCGTCAGAGGGACATCTGCAGAGAAAAGACAAGACTGAACCTAGAGTCCCAATCAGACTGCCCCAGAATCCCATTTGCTTCTTTTGTCCCCTCCGATGAAGTCATCTTATAGGTTATGTAAGTGCTAATATTTCTCTCCCTTTAGGTTGTCTGACCTTGCCATAAGGCAGTACTCTTTAATCTCTGAGAAATATGGCTCATGCGTCCCAAATTGCCTTTTCTCTGCCCCCATTGGACAGTTACCTGGCATTTGTCTTCCCATCACCTAGGTCTGCATCATTTTTTTTTACTGGACAGTAATATTCTCTCTTGTCAATAGCTGAAAGGAACAGAACATTAACAAACATGAACAAGTAACTCCCCTTTCTGTGCCTCGTGTCCTCACGTGCAAAGTGGACAGTGGGTCTTGCGAGATGACTGCTGAGATCCCTGCCAGCCACCATTGGGTACTTCGAGATCTTTCAGTAGGCTCCCCACGTAATCAAGACTTTTGTTTTTCCACCACCTGATTTCTGGAGGTTGGTTCACACTTCGTCATTCTGGTCCACACTCCCTTACTAGATTGAGAATCCCAAATAATAACAATAGTAATAACTACCATCCATTTAGCACCTGCTCTGTGCTTTGAGCTGTACAAAGCATATTAATATACTAACTCCAATCTTTACGCAACCCTGCAATTTGCATGCTACTAACTCAGCTGTACAGATAGAGAAGCTGAGGATCAGAGAGGTTCAGCAACACTCCCAAAGCACCCAGCTACTAAGTGTTGGTGTCAAAATTCAAACCTAGGTCCAGTGGCTCTTGAGCCCACACCCTGTCAAATCTAACAGACGGCCTCTTTCTCAAAGACAGACTGTGGCTCATGCCTGTGGGCATCTCGTTCCCCTAGCATAGCTCCTGAAACAGAGCAAGGGTGAAATAAATATTTAATTAATTAATTAAAATCAGAGATATGTCCTCCCAGGAATTATAGGGGAAAATGACTATCTATGCTTCCTTACCACTGGGCATGTCCTGCCCTCACTCCATTGCTTCTTGGAGTCTAGCCCCAGCCTGCAGCTTTCAAGGCTCAGGCCAAGGGCCACCTTCACCAAAACCCATCCCTGATGGCTCTTGCCTGCGCATCTTTCTCCTGCCTCTGAAATCATTCAGTATGTGCTACCTAAACATCACACATTTAACATATTTGCCATATGCAGAGTTAATCCCTGTATTCTGGAAAGAGCAACCCACCAGAGAAGAAGTGAGAAGGCCAGCTCAAGTATGGACTCTGTCCCTCCCTGGCAGCATGGAATTGAGTACCCATTAGACTCTCAGGCCCAGTTCTTCCTCTGCAGAACGGGAATCGTATGTGCCCTATCCCCTTCACAAGTCTGTTGGGAGGACAGAACCAAATTGAAGTAAATCATATCCAACACTTAGCCCAAGGTGCCTGCCATAGAGTGTGCTCTCAATAAATATTCAGCTTGATGTCGCAGCTGTTCTTTTAAAGCACTATGCAAGTTTAAAGTATTGTTACTGATGTGCTCATAATGTTTTGTGTCCCCACAAAATATACAGCAAGCCCTGAGAAAGCAGGGAATCTGGCTTCTTTCTTTTATTACAGCCCGTGTTCAGACACTCATCATCTTTCATCTAGATTACTAAAATAGCTGCTTAACTATTTTTTTCCTTTTGATTTCTTTTCTTCAATTTATCTTTCACAATCAACCAAATGGATCTATGTCCATATCCTGAAAAGAACAACCAGTCCCCGCTCCCACTGCATAAGGGAGGAAAGACAAACTCTTTGGCATGTCATATAAGGTCCTCCATGACCTTGAACTTATCTCCCAGACTGATCTTCTGCCACTACCAAATTTCACATCCGATGGTCCATCCACCTTAAGGTTCATCTTATACAATGCCCTGTGAACATGGAATTCCAGACTAGCTCTTTAGACTGGCCTTGTGTTCTATAGCTCACTATACCATCTTCTGCTTCTCCCCAGGGGACACAGGTACCATATACTCTGATCAAGCCAAGGTTGCCTGGACATCCCCAAGCACAGGGTGGCCTGGATTGTTCTTCTCCCTCAACCTCTCTGTAATGAAAAGTCTGACCTCATCTTCAAGACTCGGATCAAACACCACTTTCTCAGGAATGTATTTCCTGACTCTCCCTGGCAGAATCCATTGAGCACTGAGTGTTCCATCAATTTCTGGTGCTTACTTTGACTATAGCACTTGTCACATTATATTGTGAACGTTTGATGTATGTCTTCACCATCCCGGTATCTAGACTATGAGCCTCTAGGAGGCAGAAACCTCTGGTTCATCTTTGCTTTGCCAGCTCCTGACACACAGAAAACATTTTAAAAATTGTAAATTTCAGAGGTAAAGAAGACAAGAGGCTATAATCAGAGGCCTTTCCCAACAGCTTTATATTTATTTTTCTGTTTGAATGTGTTTGGTGCTACTCCTAAAAAATCATCAAAAGAGTAAATAACAGCAGGGAAAAATGAAGAAGGCTGGAATAAGACTGAGCATAATATGGGAATGGCAAAAAAAAAAGTGGTACTATGCCATGGAATTGCCAACAAGAATGAGCTCCTAGTTTAAATTAGGAGTCATTCACAAAAAGAATTGTGACAGTGATTTGGGAAACAGTTTAAGAGAAACTTATATGGGAAATAGAACTTGTCAGCTTTCCTATTTAAGAATGACAGCTCTTAAAACATGATATGGGGACCTAAAAGTTCTCATGTGGAACACAAGTTCAGCATGGCAGACACTCGACCCACGATTGCTGACAGGTAGATTGCCATTCAAGGCATGTGACTTTCTGGGCTGTTTTTTAGTTCATGTTATTGTGTGCACATTAATTGCTTTGCCCAAGTCAATGTTACAAATATTCCAAGAATTGCTGTGGAAATCATTTCTTAAATACTTTATAAAAATGAATCACCACAGAGGGAATGCATGGGCATAGAATGAAGGAGCACAAAAGTAAAATTAACACGGCCTTTGGAAATTCAAATCCCAGTTCTGCTCCACTCTGGCTGTGTGATGTTGGAAATTCTACTTCCATCTAAGTCTCAGCTTTTTCCCCCTTTAAAATGAAGGGACAGCCTGGACTCACAGCTCAGTGGTTAAAGTTTCATGTGCTCAGCTTTGGTAGCCTGGGTTCGTGGATTCAGATCCTGGGCACAGACCTACTCCACTCAGCAGCCATGCTGTGTAGGTGTCCCACACATAAAGTACAGGCAGATTGGCACAGATGTTAGATCAGGGCTAATCTTCCTCAAGCAAAGAAAAAGAGGAAGATTGGCAACAGATGTTAGCTCAGGGTGAATCTTCCTCAGCAAATAAATAAATAAGTAAATAAATAAATAAATAAATAAATAAATAAATAAATAAATAAAATGAAGGGAACCACTCTTTTCTCATTAGGTTGTTATAAAAATTAAGTGAGCTAAAATAGTAGGTTGGTTCTTTGGTCTTTTCTTCTAAAAATTGATTGTTTTGGTCCAAAGGATAAAAGTTGGTAGCTGGTTCTAATCTTTCCTCATCATGCTCTTCTTTACTTCACTGTGCCACGCTTTCACTAATAAGGCTCATGTTTGCTCCCCAAGCATCATTGCAGGACTTTGGGTCTGAGATCCAGCATCTTTTAATCTGCCATGTTTATGTCAAACACATTTAAGGATCAAATAAAATTGATAACTGGGGGCAGCCTTGTTCTCTCTTCGCTCTTTTGCTTGTCTCTCCTAATTTCCCAGGTAGTCTTTGTTCTAAAGTGCTTGCCTCATAGGCTGTCTGCATAATTCAAATGAAGTGGACAGTGGACAGGTATTTATCAGGCAGCAATGGGCCAGATGCTAGGATATATATTTTATATGCACTATATCTAAACTTCATTGCTGGGTAAACAAGCATGATGACATGTAAGATATATTTATAGCCCTTTTTACAGATGAAACTTAGTCCCTGAGAAAGCAGAAGAGTTGGGTGATGGCAGCGGTGACCTGTTCAACTTCACAGACTTTGCTCTTCCTGCATGTCTTAGTTGAGAATGCTATAACAAAGTACCGTAGACTGGTACTAGGGTATGCAAACAACAGACACTTATTTCTCACAGTTGCGGAGGTTGGAAGTCTGAGATCAGGGTGCCAGCATGGTCCGGTTCTGGTGAGAGCTCTCTTCCAGGTTGCAGACTGCTGCCTTCTTGCTGCATCCTCACATGGTGGAAAAGGGTGAGGGAGCTCGCTGGGGTCTCTTTTATAAGGGCACTAATCCCATTCATGAGGGCTCCACTCTCATGATCTAATTACCTACCAAAGACCCCATCTCCTAATACCATCACATAGGGGGTTACAATTTCAACATATGTGTTTTGGGAGGACACAAACATTCAGTCCATCGCACTGAAACATTGGGCATCTTCTCATGCTACGCCTTTCTCCAAACTGCCCACCACTGTCACCCAGTTCATATCTACCATGATTTCCTGATTATATTTCCATTCCTATGCTAGAGCTGGAAACTGCCCTGAATCTTAGCTTCTTTGGCTGAAGTCCTGAGTCTCTTATCTACTCTTGTCATCCATTCTCAAAGGTTGAAACCAACTTTCATATTCTTCAGTGGCTTGGCATGTTCTTGATCCAAAATAGGTGAGTAAGAAATGTAAAAAAGTCAACATGTTCTTCCCTCCAAACATCTCTACACTGGCTCAGATGGAGTTGAAGTGTACCTGCTTCCTGGATCACTACCTTTGAGAGCTGGCCATATACAGAGGAGCCAATGCTACAGATTAGTCACCCACTTTGTCCAAGTCATGCCTCACAACCAAATTCCACATCAGGAAATATAGTAAAAGTCTCACTGAACTTTAAGCTATGACTGCCATCTGGTCACTTCAGACTTCTTTTACCAAGACACCAGCAAGCAAGGACAGACTCACTAGCCTGGCAGGGGTAATTGACCCTGATTATCTGTAACAGACCCCCTGCTGTTATACAATGGGCACAGAGAAGAGTGAGTTTCATACTCAAGCAGTCCACAGAGTATCACTGGATAATTCCCTGCCCAGTCTTGACAGTAAGTGGTCAAGCACCGAAGCCACAGCACGAAAAGAGCATGGCTACCAAGGGCTCAGATGCCGCAGAGATGAGGGTCTTGTCACTGATCAGGTAAAACATCTAGACCAGCATAGGTGCCAACTAAAGGTGAATGGAAACTACATGGACAAAGAAGACATGATTCAGTTACAGCCCCAAGATCACCACCATGAACGTGTTTTCTCTTCATCAAGCATTTAACTCTGTTTTTCTCTCATAATATTTCACGTAAAAAACAATAGATTTTCCTGTCTATTTGGCCCCATGCCTAACTCTTCATTTAAATATTCCCTCCTGGAGAGATTGGAATTTATTTTGCATGACTACACAACATACGATATTCATAGCTACTCTGTCTGTCTGGATGAAGATTCTGTCTTTGGTGAGTGGTCCACACTTGTGGTCTCTCCAACCTTAGACAGCTTGTGTTATCTTTTGTTGCACTAAGACTGTGGCTGAGTGACTTTGTACTTTCCACTGTCCCTGTCATTATTTTGATTACCTTCAGCCCTGGGACCCTGGCACCCACAGAATAGGCTGCCAGATTTAGCAAATAAAAATATGAGACACTCAGTTCAATTTGAATGTCAGATAAACAACAAATAAAATTTTGGTATAAGTGTGCACCAAATATTGGAATGGATATCCACACAATGTTTGGGAACATACTTAAACTAAAAATTATTCGTTAGTGATGTGAAATTCAAATTTAACTGGATACCCTCTATTTTATCTGGAAATGCTACCATATAATATATTAGAAATGGAAAAAACTGTATAACACTTACCATAGTGTTCAAAGTACTAGATTTGGAGATAGATTTGAGTTTGAGTACAAGTTCTGCTATGTGTCAGCTGTGTGACTGCGAGCTAGTTACCTGAACTTGCTCAACTCTTAGTTTCTTAATCTGTAAGATGGCTATCTAACCTACTTCCCAGGTCCTGATGAGGATCAGAAATGTGACAAGAATGTATCTTGTGTGATGTAAATACGTAAGCAGAGGCTCTAAGTTGACTTAGGATAAACATGTAGAAGCAATATTTTTGGTCCAATGGACTTGTATATTTTTGAGTCTTTTGATATATATTAGCAAACTACTCTCCAAAAGGCTTGAAGTAAGTATGTGAGTTTATGAGAATGTCTGATTTTCATCCTAAACCAATGCCAAATTTTATTAAATAATTTCAGCAATTAGCATTTGCGTGATTTTATCAAGTATAGTTGATGAAAAACCAATATCCATAGTCCAAACTCCCAGTAGAGTGTCATCTCACATGAAGAATGGTTCTGTTATCAAGGATGGAGAACCTAGACTCCTTCACAGGACAGGTCAATTAGATCCAGCACAGTGTGCCCTCAGCAAATAACAGATAAATCTGCAGTATTACCCCAATTCCAACACACTAGCAAATGTCGAGGTTTAAATTGCCCCAAAATGCCTCTGCTCACTTACCAAGAAGAGCTGGTTCTTTAAAGATTAGTTTATCAGAACCTTCTTGAAATGGATGTAGAGACAGCTCATATGCTGGGAAGAAGCCCAGTCTAAAGGCCAACTCTACCATTAACCATCTTGAAGCCTTTAAGTTTGCTTAACTTCTCTGGGACTCAAGAGAGTCAGACTAAATAATCTTTCGGCACTTCCAGGCTCTGACAGTCTCTGAATCTAGAGTTTGAGGTTTAATTACTCTTGTAAGGATATTAAACTCACATATAGTTGTAATTCATTCAACTCAATAGTCTATCTGAAGAAGGTACCAAGGGATGCTTTATTCACTCATTTCTTAATATATTATTTACTCACTTCAAGTAGTTCTCAGTATGTAATAATAAGTAAGTAACTATAGAAAAGTTAGGCAAAATTAGTCAGGACAAAAAAAGAATCAAGAGTAAGGCAGGTACAAAAACTTTGGCTGAAGACAGCCACTACAGTAGCATGCTCTACTTAGCTACGAGCTTCCTGGTAAGTAAGGTAGAAAGGGCAACGAAATCAACCTCAATAGATAGATGTCTCAAAATCTGACCATTGGAAACATAATAGTTCGTTAGAAAAAAGTATGTTTCTGATTTTGTTCCCTTGCACTAAACTCTAAGTGGACATTTACAAAGACCTTTATTTGTTAAATCATTGGAATATTACTTACACACACACACACACACACACACACACATCTTTATGTTATAGGAAATACTTCAAGTTCCAGGATGCCCCTCAGACATCCCTGATTGCACTTGATTACCCAAAATATAAATGTTGCAAATGGCATCATCAAAAGCCTTTGATAGCTCCTTATATCCTCGATCTATGACACCTTTTAGAGTAACTATCTATACGTGTGCTGTCTAATATAGTAGCCATTAGTCACATTTGCCTATTAAGCATTTGCAACATAACTAGCTCAAATTGAGATATGCTCTTGTGTACAATACACATCGGATTTCAAAGACTAAATAAGAAAAAAGAAATGTAAAATATCTTGTTAATTTTTATATCGATCATATGTTCAAATGATAATATTTGGCTATACTGAATTAATTAAAATATATCATTAAATTATTAAACTGTTTCTTTTTATTTTTTTGAAATGTGGTTACTGGAGATTTAAAATTACACGTGTGCATTTGTGGCTCACATTATATTTCTATTGGACACGCTCATGTATAACAACAATAGGAATAAAAGCATAGATTTTTTGAGTGGCAAGCAGGTGCATACAGCGTGTGGCTGCTATAGATACATCATCTCATTTTCCTTACAATAACACCTCCTGCCAAACCGGAATAGAGAGGTTATACCTTGCCCACCTTTGGAAAAGTGGTATGTGACAATTGCACAAACCAGTTTCCCCAAAACAATTCTCATATTTTGAAGTTCTTTGTCTTCAGGTCCTGTTATCAGCCATTTATTTTAATCATGTTAATCAATATTTAAAGATCAGAGAACTGAGTTAAAATCTGGCTGACTTGGGTTTCAATCTCATCCATGCTACCGGCTCCTTTTTCCACCCAGGGTGTCACTTTACTCTCTGGAACTAGATGAGCTAAAAGTTAATGTATATTAAGTGCTTATTATGCCCTGTGCACTCATGTGAGCACTTTACATATTAACTTATGTAACCTTCTTAACAATTCTATGAGGTGGTTCCTACTATATCTGCATTTTTCAGATGAGGAAACTGGGGCATTGAGAGATTAATCAACTTTCCAAAAATCACACAAGCTAAGAATGAAGGAACCTGGATTTGAACCAGTTCATTTAGCTCCAGAATCTGTGTACCTAACTTCTAGCGGCAGCCGGAGCAGGATAGTGGAGCAGACTGCCCTGGGTGGAGACAATGGAGAAGTGCATTATCTTAAAGAATTTTAAAAATAATAACATACCTAGCTATATCAGTCTGCTTTTTATCACCTTCATTGACAGTTCTGAACAATACCAGTGAGAAAATACACGTTCCCTCAACATATTTGCCATTCCAAGTTCGAAACAATTGTTGTTACTACTGTTGAGTTTTACTTATGTATATGTAAGCTTCAAATTGACACGTTTATTGTCCATTAATAGACTGGGAGTTGATTCCAAAGAACACCCCTAGGACACAGGCAGACCCAGCTACACACAGTGTCTTTGAGAGGAAGTTTATAACAATTTGGAATCATTTGTGCTCACTTCAGGTATAGGTGTAGTTCATATCCTCAGCCCCCGGGGTAGTACATAGTCCTGTATTTAACCAACAGGTGAGAAATAAACAATGATGGCACAGAGATTGTAAAGAAGAAGAAAAAGAGAGTGGCTTCAATTCTGTCATTCTATGTGACCACTTGGACTCTTTATTTCTGTTTAAAATTCTGAACACTGAAACAGAATGTGAGATGCAAGACATAACATTTTTATTTGGCAAGTATAAATTTTAGATCATACGTGAAATATATTCATCCCATTTTATGGTTATTACCATAAATAATTCTGCCCCATAAAAGAAGGAGATATCAAAAACAGATCTGCTTCAGGTATCAACTCTGCTAGATTTGCCACTTAACTCTCTGAGTTCCTAAGGACAAAGAGCCTCTCTAAATGACCTACTTCATCTAAAAATGCCATGTTTTATGATTATATCACTCTCATTCTTCATATTTCTGAACTTGGGCAGCTCAGATTGCCTGAAATCTACAAAATGAAGAAGGGAATAAATAATCAGTTTATACTGGGTCCCTCAATTCTCTCCTTCATTTTATTGGTCCCTCAATTCTCTCCTTCATTTTATTCTGATGCTTCACTGGATCTTCTCCACTGTGTTTCTCAGAAATGTGGCTGCCAGACCACAATGTAAAGTTAATGTTTCTTTGTAGCTCTGAGCCCAAAGTCCTCCCCAGCTTCATTTCATCCAAATAAACTCTTGCAGTCTCCCCAGGCGTACCATGATCCTCCTCACCTCTGTAGATGTGTGCCTCTTCCTACCTCTGCCTGGAAAGCCTTCTCTCCCTTTTCTCCCTCTCTGACCCACCTCGTCTGCTGGAAAAATCCTTCCTCATCCTTTAGAATTGACCTCATACGTCAGCATCCCCGAGAAAACCCTCTTGACAGTTCTAGGCACAGTTAATGGTTATTTCCTTATTGAACACTTACAACAACCTCCTGATAGCTTCTGTACATAACTGCTTCCCTTCTCCGACCTTAAAAGTGAACTGTGAAGCTCAGGAATAACTTTCTCTGCATTTTTTTACTTAAGAGACCCAAAACAAAGTCTAGTATGACCCCTAGTCTGACCATCCCCTAGTAAGACCTCAATAAATATTTAGCTAATAAATGCATGAATGTGGTCCAATATTTTCTGATTGCTTAGATGGATGCCGCTAGGGAAGAATATGATATTTAAAACAAGAAAGGAAATTATCTAAGCCTGGGTTTCCTAGAAAACAGTCTGAGGCAAATCTTAGCTGCTAACCTCTAATGGGGGTGTAATGCCAGGCACACATGAGAGGAATAAAAGAGGAGAGACAGAGAGAGAGAGCAGGGAAAACAAGTACAAGGTGGGCTTACTAAATTGGTCCAAGGGAGAGGGTTGATGGTCATGGGGGATGCCCCTGGAAAAACTGAATGGAGCCACCATGTTTCACTGCCTCAGAGAGAAGAAGGGTGAGCAACTTTTCTGCTCCTTCTTGTCTCCTGTGTCTCACTGGCCCAAGTTCACCCCATGGGGCATCAACTCCACCATGGTGCGGGGCTATGTTACCTGGTCCATCCCACCAGCCTCTTGGGAAGTTGGAGCCTCTTGGGTCTAGAGTCCAGACCTAGGCTCTATTGCTACCACAGTCCTCACCATTGAGGGCTCCCTGAAGGCCATGCTGAGGCCTGGCTCTTGTGCCCAGAGGAGGGAACAGTAGGACATAGTGATGGAGGCAGCACTCAGGCTTTGCTGCTATAGGAACGGTGGGAGGCAAAGTCAGGAAAGGACCAATGACTGAAAACACCAAGCAGTTCATCAGAAGTACATAGACTGGATCCTCTAAAGAAAATAGTTAATAATATATAGCAGCTGAAATGTACTAAGCATTTACATTAGCTCAGACTCCGTATTGGGCCCTGGAGCCACAATGTGAGCCAAAAAAAAAGGACACAATCCTTCTTCACAGGGTGTAGATGGTATGGTGAGAAAAACAGACATTAATCAAATAACTGCCATGTAAATGAAAAACTGGAAATATGCACAACCAAGGAAAGGTTAAACCATCTATTCAGAGCTTGTGCTAGGAGTTGTTGACCAAATCTGGGCATCAAGGAAAGATTTTCTGAGGCTATAACAATGAAGCAAGATATTAAGGACAAAAAGGAGTAGTTGAGGTGATGGGAGGGAGAAAGAAGACACAGATGCTTGTGGGAGGTCAATGGTGGGCAGAGAACCATTGGCAGTGAAAAGCGAGTGCTTAAAGAATGTGATAAAAAGCGAGATGCTCGGGGCCACGTGAAGATGGAGAGATAAATGGAGGCTGGTCAAGGGAGGCCCTGAACTCCATTCTGGGGATTTCTGTCTTAACCATAGGAGCAATACGAAGCTACCAGAGAGATTTAGTAGATTTGTTGTGTGTCAAATTGTTGACCAGATTAGTATTGCCAAAAGATCGTGCTGACAGTGGAGAAGAGAGTTAACAAAAGAGAAATGATGAAGGGAAACCAATTAAGAAGCTATTGTAGCTTAGACTGAGGAAGTGACAGTGGAGTTGAAAGAAAAAATAGAAAGATTTGAGAGATGGTTGAATATGACAAGAGATCTTACAATAGCAGATGAGACAGAGCTGGAGAAGGATTGTAGCGGAATGTTATAATAACCCTAGTTTTACACCTAGCCTCATGTGTCCTGAAAACTGGGTTATGCATGGCTTGAATTATTTTTTTCTGAGTACATCACTTCACACATTCCCAGATCATGTACCTTTTTATATCCTTTTCTGCGACCCATCCAAATAAAATCCCATCAAATATCTAATAGGCAACTTGAACTTGCTTCTTACCTATCAACCAGGTATTCTACAGTACAAGAGCAAAGTATTATCTACAAATGGAAGGATTATTCTTTCATTCCCTCTCCTGTGATGTTTAGTAACATATTAAGATGAATGCTTGCATGGGTTTCTGGGATTATGCATTTTTAAACAACAAACATAGGCCCATCCCAGCGGCATAGTGATTAAGTCCACACGCTCTGCTTCAGTGGCCCAGGGTTCAGGGGTTCAGATCCTGGGCATGAACCTACACTCTGCTCATCAAGCCATGCTGTGGCGGCGTCCCACGTATAAGACAGAGGAAGACTGGCACAGATAGTTCTGGGACAATCTTCCTCAAGCAAAAAATAAATAAATAAATATAAAAATGGTAAGCATATTAATAATGACACACATCATCTCAATTTTCTAGTTTGGATGGAGAAAGTCATCTCTCTTCTTCCGGAACTTTGCCTGAGTCTGCAAAGCACAGGACAGGAGGCAAAAGAGATGGGCAATTCACAGTTTGCCTGCATATAGACTCTTAACCTCACTGCTTCCTGTCTTCATCTACAAAGACAGAAAACAATCTGCCTTATTAACTAGGTTGTTGTGTAAGCCAGTGAGAGTTTTCTTTTCAAATAAACGGTGAATCACTTTTAACAACGATCATTATTCTTACGCAATAAAAAATTGTACAAGGACTGTTGAGTGCAGTGCAATGCAGTGTAGTGTAAGATTTTTTTACTGCAATAGGAAATATGATACTATTATTTACTGCAGTAATGCTGGTAGTAGAGAAAAATTCATTAAATTTTCTTATAAAATATAATTATGATAAGAAAAGATAAAATACAAAGTATTATGGAAGATATTAAATATTAAACTTGTGTGAAACACGCAAATAAAATCCCATCAAATATCTA
The DNA here is from genome assembly GCF_057802395.1 of Ceratotherium simum simum. Classification (NCBI taxonomy): domain Eukaryota; kingdom Metazoa; phylum Chordata; class Mammalia; order Perissodactyla; family Rhinocerotidae; genus Ceratotherium; species Ceratotherium simum. The sequence goes on from NC_141922.1 coordinate 11,954,322, forward strand.
ATAGGCAACTTGAACTTGTTTCTTAATGATAACTTTTATTTTATAGTGGATTTTATGCTTGAATTGGCCACACACAATTTCTGATTAATACTTTTTAATGAGGCTCTTTTCAAAGTTTTAATAGTCACCACAACTAAAAACTGTCTTTGTATGAGTAGGTGATAATAAAATGTAAAACCATTTTACAACCATTCAAAATCTGCAACCGCTGAAATTAAATTTGCAGAATCCAAGAGAGCTTTCTCTTCTTTCACTGACGAAAGTATTTGGAAAATTTCTTGCAGTAATGTGAATGGATTTCAGATGCAATCAAACATTTTCAGGTTGAGTATTTCAAAACAAAGCAAAAGTTCTCATTTGAGACCATACATGCATCGTTAAGGCTACTATCCTCTATAGCTAGTTTGGACTAAAAGAGCGTAAAAGAACTATCACTAAAAGAACACATCAACAGCAAATGGAAAAGAAGTATCCAGTATTTGTGAAAACAAAGACTCTGGGCTGGCCTCTGGAGTTGTAGATTCCAGACCTTGCAGAAGCCACCTCCCAGATTTTCCACCTCTCCTACCATCTGGGCTGCAGGCCGTGCTTCTAGGGACCTTGAACATGAACATCTCCCTCACCTCTGTAGACGTCTGGTCCACCAAGGGTGGAAGAGTGCTCTGTGGCCATGTTTCACATTTAACAGGAGAACAAGAAGAACCAGAGGTTGTTTACTCTGGTCATCGCCATCAGCAACCCCACCTGACTTAGGTCATCAGCCCCCACTCTTCATCCAAAAGTTCCACGAGTCTTTTACGCCAATGGTCATGGGATCCTGGTGCCCATAGAGATCAGTACGACAAAGGTGCCCCAGTAACCCACTCCATTCAAACCATGTTCTGGAAAACTCTAATTAAAGGAACCCCTTCCACCCTCAGCATGAGGAAGGCAAGAGTTTTATATGACAGGCTTGTAAATTCAGTATTAGTGCATCAGGTGTGCTGGTATACCCCAATGGATGGTAATCGGATTCAACTAAATAGGCTCTGATGCTTCCATAAGTGATCTTCTCTGTTATGCAGTGGAATACAACTCTCTTCTGAGCCCATCTAAGCAATGCGGTCATTTTCATTAGTGAGGACAAAACTGAGCTTTTAAATCTAAAGGTGGACATGAGTCAACAGAACATTATATACGTAGGTTGAAAATAATGACTGAAGGTGCAATGGCACCCAAGTAACATCTCGGAAATGGATTAGTGGAAATAAAGCTCATTCATATTCCACAGCTCTTGTCAGGTAATAGAGTTCAACATCATTCAACTGGTGGCTTTTGTTTGTTTGAGCCATCATCAAGTGGAAATCATGATTCATTACAAACCCCATCAGTCATTTCCTTTGAAAATAAGTACGTATTTCTTTGAAGAGAAGAAACCTCCTCAATTTCAGGGTTTTTTTAATTCTTAATGTTCTGCACAGGAAAAGCTTTACAATAGGAATAGGCAGAACTAAATCCCTCAATTATCTTACACGTGGCCTTAGACATGTCACTTAAAATCTGTGATTCAGTTTTCCATCTACAAACCAAAGACATGAGCTGAAATTACATATGAGGCCACATAAGTCCAAAGTTCTAGAATTTTATCTTTGATTTATTTTCTCACATTGCTCAGTCGATTAGGACTATTTTACTAAGGAACCATATGTTTTCCCAGATATAAAATGTCATTCAGATTATCATTTAAAGTCAAGAAAATAAAATAATGACATAGAAAGCTGCAAGCTTTAAGTAATGTGAGCAGGGAGGTTGTTTATCTTCGTGTGGTCGGGGATATGTGAATCATATTCAGTGCCTAGTAGATATTTGATGAATTCAAAGGGTCCTTGCTATAAACACATAACCTTCCTTGATTGCTCTGAGAGATTTTTTTTTTTTTTTGCATTTGTTTGTCTTGCTTTTGTTTTTGAAAAAAAAAAGTTTCTTTGCTTGAACTCTCAATACTAAATCTGGGAGACATATGGGAATTGAGGAGGTCCCATAATGGGTAAAATCACCAGAATATCTTTTTCTTGGTTCATGGCAGCTTCACCCTAAACCTTTTGCATGGTGCACAGGGCTGTCTTCCCAGACTGTGCCCTTGAAACAGTCATTCACTGGGCCACTCATTCCTTCCAGGCACATTTGTTAGGCATCTACCACGAGTCAGGTACCTAAGCTCAGTGGAATGGATATGGTGGTAAATAAAATGAACAACAGTCGGGTTTTAACAAAGAAAAAATATAATATAATTGGGAGTAAGAGGAATGGGGAAAATTGGGATGAGGCGGCCCTTCTGATAGGGTGGCTCTCAATAGACAACATTTTAGAGGAGATTATATGGCAAAATAAAGTCAGTCAACAGAAGATCTGGGGACCCAGAGACCATCCAGGAGCAGAGCAAGCCCAAAAGCCCTAACACCCGAAAGAACTTGGAGAGCTGAAGGAGAAACCTAGGTCATTGCAGCCATAGTGTCCTAGGCAAGGGGGAGAGTGAGATGACAAGGTGGAGAGTTCAGAGAACACTACTCAAGTCTCAACTGGCTGCTCCTAGGTGTGTGGAATCAAAACATCTCATTTGATCTCCAGAACTTATTCCTCTTCTAACTACAAGTTTGTAACGCACAGCATGGTTATTATAGTCAACAATACAGTATTATATACTTCAAAGTTGCTGAGAGACTAGATCTTAAAAGTTCTCACCATAAAAAAGAAATGATAATTATGTGACGTGATGGAGGTGTTAGCAACACTAGAGTGGTAATCATATTGCAATATACAAATGTATCACGTCAGCAAGTTGTACACCTTAGACTTTCACAATGTTATATGTCAATTATATCTCAATTAAATAAGTAAGTAAAAGATTCTGAGAGTGAAAGATCAAAAAAAAAATCTCGTTTGACCTCTTTGAACCCCCAGTTTATGCCTATGTATTAGGGGTGATTATGTTTGCCTCTCAGGATGGCTGTGAGGATTACACGGAACAAGGTCTTTCAGAACCAGTCCCATGATACACCAAATGAAATTCAAACCCCCCTAACACAGCACTCCCGGTGGTCTTGACCTCGGGTCTAGCTTCCTCTCTAGCTTCACTTCAGCCTATTTCCCCTCGTTCACACTGGACCCAAATACAATGTGTCCTCGCAGTTCCCTAAATGTGCCAGGATTTTCCCTTTGTCCATGCCTCACACTGCTGTTCCCCCTATTTGAAATACCGCCACCTCCTTTTTGTCTTAACTCACTTGTACTTGCTTATCAAGTCCTGGCTCAAGCAATACTTCTTGCCCCTCCCCTGTAGTCCAAGAACACGCTGAGCACCACTGACCTGTAGTCACTAATTTACTGGCTTGTCTCACCCTCTCTACTGTACACTCCTTGAGAAGAGAAACAACACCATATCTGCACACCAGATTCCTACATAACCTGGAACAAGTGGGTGCTCAATGAATGTTTATTGGGTAATCGCCATGTCAGCTGGAGTCACGTTGATGCTGAAAATCTGGGCATAACTGGCTTCCACTGCAAAGTTCAAATTTCCAGTGTAAGTCAAGATAGGCTGGGTTATTCCAGAATAACAAACATCCTAAATCTCAATGGCTTTACACAAATAAGAATTCTCTCTCACTCATGCGACATATTGAGTCCAGGTTGACAGAGAGATCTGTTCATTATAGTTCCCCAGACTCAAGAAGACAGAGGCTCCTTCTTGACACATGTTTCCTCAGGCATCACCCCAGAAAGAAGGGAACTCTCTGAATTTGCAAGTCTGAAAGGATACAGCTAGAGGATTCTCAAAGGCCCATTTTCTCATTTCTCATAAAGTACTCGGTTTCCAATTTGACTGGAATTTCTGTGAGATCAGCTCCTTTAAATATATTTCAAGAGCTAACTGGGATAGGAAAAAAAAGCCGGCGCATGTACTCACACACACATACACACACATGCAACACACGTGCACACAGGGACACACTCACGAAATTCAACAACTATTTCTGAAATATCATGAAAGCTTAAAGTGCTGTAGTCATCAATGCCAACCAACAGGTGTTCGGGATGGAGGTGATTTTCCTGGCATTCTGCCATCTGGGCAGTTACATTGCCTTAGAGTTAGGATTCAGGGCCATATATATGTAGGAGTTTCTTCACCTTCACCTAAAATAAAATCTAGTTCCACCAGTTGATAGTTAGTGATATTGGGCAAATCACTTTATTTTTCTGAAACTCAGTTTTGCAACTCTAGCAATCAATAGCATCAGGGCCATAATAACAATAGTAGCAACAGCTTACATCCGTTGGGCATCTATGTGAATGCATTATCTTACTTAATTCTCTCTCTTATACACACACAGTCTGTTAATTCGTGCTATTTCCCTATTTTGCAGATAGGAAAGCTGAAGCACAGAGAAGAGAAGTTAAGTAACATGCCTGGGGCCACGATGAAGCCAAGCTGAACCCAGGTCCAATTCCAGAGCTGAAGCTCTTAATTCTAGTCCTACACATCAGTAAAAGAGGACAACAATGCCAAGAGGCAAAATGTGTGAGTGCATTAAATGGGAATAGGTTTATAAAAGACTAGGAAAATGTAAAGAGGAATTCCCCAAGATTACTGTAAACCATTGAACACAGGAACCATGTTGCATTCCTCTGAGTGTTCCTTGGCATACAGTAGATACTCAATAAATGCTTGATGTATGCAGTAAAAACCAATTCAGGTGATTCGCTGGCCATATCCCAGTAGCCACATGGGGTACTATGGGACCATGCCTACCTGACCAAGCTGGTACTCTTGAAGTAGAAGAAACTGACTAGGCTGTCAGTCTATCATTTCTCTCTTCTGGGAATGAGAAACCAGAAAGGAAGGTTCCAGAGACCAAGGGGCATTGGAGCTGAGGTATATCAATGACTTCAATGTAGAGAGAAGATCAGTGATCCCTGCTGCTAAAGTCCTCAGAGATGCCCTGGTCTTTTGCAACAGAAAGAACCATAACTAATAAAATTCATGAATATCTGTATGGGAAGGTGTTATGGACTGAATGCTTGTGTCCCCCTAAGATTCCTATGATGAAGCCCTAATCTCCAAAGTGATAGTATTTGGAGGCGGTGGGAGGTGATTTGGGAGGTGATTAGGTCACGAGGGTGGAGCCCTCATAAATGGGATTAGTGTCCTTATAAGAGGAGATGAGAGAGAGATGATCTCTCTTTCTGCCACGTGAGGACGCAGCAAGAAGAGGGCCATCTGCAAGCCAGGACCCAACCATGCTGGCACCCTGATCTCAGACTTCCCAACCTCCAGAACTGTGAGAAACACATGTGTTGTTTAAGCCACCCAGTGTGTGGTATTTTGTTATAGCAATCCAAACTGACTAAGACAGAAGGATAAGAGTAGCTATGAGAAACTTAGGGGTTAAAAAGATACTTCTTAGAGTAGAAGGGAAAAAGGAGAGAAGAAAAATAACCAGCCCATAACAGTGGTCCTTGGTCCTTAAAGTAGAGTGCATAAGATTCCTCTAAAGCTGAGGTCAGTTACTAGATCCAGTGGGTTTTTGTAAATAAAGTTTTATTGAAATACAGCCACATTCATTCATAGACAATTTACAGACTGTCTATGGTTTATTTCATGCTACAATGGGCAGAGTTGTGCAGGTGTGACAGGGACCATATGACCAGCAAAGCCTAGAATACATACCATCTTAGCCTTTACAGAAAACTTTTGTTGACTCCTGATCTGAAGCTTAGTAAAAAGTGCACCTTCCCACCCCTAAGCCCCACAGAGTCAGATTCTGTAGGTCTGGAGTGACACTCTGGATTTTGCCTTTTAACAAGCACCCCAGGTGGTCTGCAGAACACACTTTAGGATACAATGGTACAGATGTTAAAATACAAACGTTATCACGGCATCAAGGCTCTTCCTGACTGGGACCCTGCATCATCTCCCACCTCCTCCACCTCGAACCCTGTCACCCCTGCAGCTCAGGTTCTGTTCACCGTGCAGCTTGGTCCCTCTGTGCCTTTGATTACGTTGTTGCCTCTGCCTGGAATCCCACCCCAACCTTGTCCACTTGGCTGAATCTGTCTGACCCTTCCAGCCTCGACTCAGGTGTCACGTGCTCTGGGAAGCCTTGCCTGACCACCCTTCTATCCATCCTGGAATTCTTTGTCACCTTAGTCAGCTCCGGTGGTGGCCATACTCCTCACAAGTCACCTCCTGCCATCCTGTAACTAGCTGCTTCTCCAGTTGTTATTTTTCTCTCCAAATATAGGCACATATCTCTCCTTTAATTTCTCCAAAGAACAATGAAGACTGTGAGGGTTAACAAAACTCTACTGAAAATCTGGTGTAACAGTTGTTGTTAGTACGAGTTGAGTCCTAGTGACCCTGTGTACAGCAGAGCAGAGCCCTGTCCTGTCTTTTTGTACCTTCCTCTCACCTTCTGGCACTATACCAGACAATACTCCACTGCTGTTCACAGGGTTTTCATGGCCAATATTTCCAGAAGTAGGTGGCCAGGTCCTCCTTCCCAGTCTATCTAGTCTGGAAGCTCTGCTGAAACCTGCCCACCTTGGGTGACCCTGCTGGTATTTGAAATACCAGTGGCATAGCTTTCAGCATCACGGCAACATCCAGCTGCCACAGTATGACAAGAAAACAAACTGGCCGTGGCAATGAGAACACAGAATCTTAACCGCTAGACCACGAGGGCTGGCTCTGGTATAACAGAAGAGAGTTAAAATAAAGAAAAGAAAGCTTTGAAACTAAACCCTACCCCACAGCCTGGCATAGAGCAGGAGCTCATGACTTGTTGAATGGATGAATGAGTGAGTCCTAGTGTCCCTTGAATCCATGGCCCCTTCTTTCTCAACTTTGCAACAATGTTCCTTGGACCAAGCTTCCCTTCAAGTCTTGGTCTTCAAACCCCTTTTTCCCCAGAGAACATCATTTAGTTCCCCAGCCAGACCAGAATAATCTTGCAAAGGTTTAACCTGACATTATTACAGAGAACCACCTGATCTTTCTGAACCCCCTACGCCATAATAAGTAAGAGTTTGCTTTATCTCTGTGGACAGAGAAGTATTTTTCAAGTTTTTTTTTTCTTAATAAGAAAGAGAGAGAAACAGTGAGATAGAGACAGAGAGGAAGGAAAGGGGGGAGGGAGAGAAGGAGGGAGGGCGGGAGGGTGAGAGGGAAGGAGGAAGGGAGGAAGGAAGGAAGGAAAGGAGGAAGGAAGAAAGGAAGGGAGGAAGGAGAGGGGAGAAAGGGAGGGAGGAATTAGCCTTTCCCCCCAAATGAAGTTGGACGAGAAACTGCTGGTAGCTTCATAACAGCCCTCTGACCCATTACAGAATGAATGCTTACCTGTACCTAGAACTCCACAGCATCTCATGTGTACCTCTTAGATATCTTTTGGTATATATGTTATTGTATTATTATTCCTAACTTGCAGATAAGAACATTAAAGAGCAGAGAAGTTATGTGGCCAAGGTCACAGAGCTGCCAAAAGGAAGGCAGGATTTGAAGCCAGATCCGACTTCTGAACTGTGTTCATCCCACCCAGATGGATTACCAGTCCTGTAATGAGTAGACATGGGTCCCGGACCTGGTGAGAAACCCCTTTAACCTCTTTGCACCTCACCTACCTCACCTATAAAGTGAAAGGGTGTGAGTCTCTAAGACCCCTTCCTGCTGTAAGTCAGTGGCTTAATTACCACCACAACACACTGTATTTCTTGGAATGTAAGGTATCATTAATTGTAAGACATTCCATTATTTCATGCATCACTAGGAAAGAAAAAATGCTGCTAATTAGCTATAAAGCAATGCTTTTTACCACGTAGAACTTCAATTTTATACTTATTGAAAGAGCATCTATAAACATACATATATATAGATTTTAACAGATACCACACTTGGATATATGTAAAAAGAAAACATAAGTGACATGAACTGGGAAATATATTCCTGAAACTGTCAAAGTGGTACTCTTCTGAATAACTTTTCCACTCATCAATGCCCATATTTTCCAGAAAATATTATCTTCTGTACCATCCAAAGTATTAGAGCAGTGCATCCTTTCATTTCTTAAAAGAGTGTTCACTGTTGCCTTCTGGAAGTTGTTCCAAGCTGCTCATCCTCATTCTTCCAACTTTAATTCAGGCACTTTCTGGATCTCACCAGATGGTGTCAACAGAAGATTTTGTAGACAACCCTGTGGAGACATAACGTCAAAGTGTAGATCTGTGGTCCTTTGTCAATTCGGGGGCCTGGGACAAATGGGCCTCCTTTGTTGGGACCCCCATTCAGAGCCACCACTCCACTCCATCTCAGATAAAGCTGAGTGGGGTCCTGGGCTCTGGGCACATGGAGAACTCCTAACCAAATCCTGCCTGGAAGCCATCGGCCTCACCAGGAACTGAAGCCAAAGAATGAAGCTTTATTTGTGACGACATCCTTCCGGGTTCCATAGCCACAATGTCTAGACACTATTTATTGGCAACTCCCCTGGGGTTTGTAAGGAGTAAACTCAAGTCTAATTAATCAATCTGACTAATAATGTGCACAGTCATTAAAGAGTAACCACAGCTTTAATGGAGACAAAAGAGCACCAAATGTCCCCTTTGATCATAATTCTGGCTACTTGGTCTCACCCCTCCCTCTTTTTTCCTTGCCTGACACCTCCCAGTCCCCACTAGTTTTCTATCATACCTCCTGGTGTCTTTTCTCCTGCAATTTAGTGGCAAGCACATGAACTTTAAAGTCACTGCTGATACTGGGTCCCATTCCTGAATCATCCAGATGAATGGCTGTGTGGGTTTGATGAGGCCTCAGTTTCCTCATCTGTACTGTGGGAGCAAGAGTGTCTACCCTGAAGGTTGTCATGCAGAGTCAATACAATAAAGTACGTGGAAGTGCTGGGTTCACACTCAGGACGTGCAGGTTACCCTCATTCTTTCTCTCCCTCTTGCCCTTCTCAATCTTCCTTCCTCTTCTACGTCTTGTTCTTTTCAAAACTTTTGCCACTTTTCCTCCCTCCTTCCCTTCCTTTTTTCCTTCCACCTTTCTTTCTTTCCTCCTTTATTTCTATCCTCCCTCCTTTCCCAGGCTTTCTGTTTTTCTCACCTCCTCCATTTATCATCTGAAATCATCATATGCACAGGAGATGTGAGGCTTCTCTAGATGTCTGGCAAGGCTGGCAAATTTGTAAAACACAAGAATAGCACTTGAAGTGGCAAAGTGGATGAAGGTGTTTGTTCTCTGTTACTGCAATAGGACCATCCTTCTCTCATCAGCTTGGCTGGTGAGGACTACACAATGAAACAGGAGATTGAAGAGGCCAGGAGAGAAGCAAGGACCAGCCTCTCCTACTTGATATCTTCTGTTTTATCTCTTGTATTAATTGTCATTACAGAGAAATAGACGTGACTAACTGTAATAACTTGGAAAGTTTAAATATTTGAGCACTTTAAATCAGTTCTCTGTGACATATATAATCTTGATTGGACTACAAGTAAATCTAGAGGGTTTTTGTTTATTTTTTTTGCAACCTACTTCAGCTGTTACCCGAGAATCAATCTCCTCTCTCTGCCTGAATCATGGCTCCAAGTAGTTTCTCTTATCATGATGGTGGAGTCTGGAGGGGTGAACCATTCATGTCAATCCTGTTTCTCACTTCCCCAGCCTCATTTGCAGTTTGCATGGTCATGTTGTCCAGTTCTGGCCAATGATAGCTAAGTAGAGGTTGCTAAAGAGTGGTGGTTTGGGGAAAGTTCTTGCTTTTCTTAGCAAAAAAGGATAGAAGGAGGAGGCTGGCAGGCAAAGCTCTGCCCTCATCCTTTTCTTCCAGTCTTGAATGGAGATGTGATGACTGGACCTACAGTAACCCTCTTATAACCATGAGGGCCAGGAGAATTTCCACACAAACATCTTTGAGATTCTTACTCAAAGCTTGCAACCACCTACCTCAAGAAAAAGAAACCACTATCTACTTAATCTAGTTGTTTAGGTATTGCTATGGATTGAATTGTGTCTCCCCAAAACTTATACATCAAAGCCCTAACTCCCAATGTGTTAGTGTTTGCTGGTGGTGCCTCTGGGAAGTAATTAGGTTTAGATGAGGTCATGAGAGTGGGGTGCTCGTGATGGAATTAGTGGCTTTATAAGAAGAAGAAGAAGAGAGAGATCACACACAGCAAGAAGGCAGCTGTCTGCGGGCACCTTGATCTTGGACTTCCTACCCTACAGAACTGGGAGAAATAGATATCCATTGTTAAGCCACCCAGTCTACGGGATTTTTATGGCGGCCCTAGCAGACTAATACAGGTATACTAGCTAAAAATATTTCTAATCAATATCCTCCAGGCCTTTGGAAAGAAGTTAGATGCCCAACTTTTCCACAATCCAGATCTGAGTGGGAGATTTATTCTGGAAACATGAAAATGCATGCACAGCACCTTCCTGAGGTTCTTACAAAGTAGCACGAAGCTGATAGACAGTAGGTGCCATAAACTCTGGTCCCATTTTCCTTGGGAGGGATCACTCAATGAGGAAGTGTCCTAATTAGAACTCAGTGAAACATCCCCAATGCTATAGGCTCTTCTTTCCCTGTTTTGAGGTTTGTCCTGCTCCAGCTCATGAAAAGTAGAGATTTTCTCCTGGCCTGGCTAACTCTGCTTCTGTGGTTTGCCTATGTCAGAACCACTAGCCAGTGAGTTACCAAAACTGGGTCATTCTTCACTCATTCATTCAAAAGCTGTTTGCTAAGCTTCTACTATATACCAAGTACCAGGAAGAGGGTGGTGAACAAGGCAGAATGGTCCTTGTCCTCAAAGAGCTTACATTCTAGTCAGAGATGGCAGAAAACAAGTAAACAAACAACTACACACGATAATTGCAGATGGTAAGATGTTCTATACAGGAAGTAAACAAATGGTTTTGGTGGGAAAATTCCAGGAGCAGGTAACTTAAGTGAAGTGGGCAAGGATCACGCCTCTGGGGAGGTGACTTCTGAGCGAGACCAGAATGAGGCAGGCAGGCAATGATCCGGAAAAGCACCCTAGACAGCGGGAACACGGAGCATGGGTGAAGAGCAGCTTGTCTTGTTTACCTTTTCTTCTTAGCTAGTAATTGAGTTTTGGTGCCAGTTTGTCTCTCAAAGCCTGGTGCAAATGTCTTCTCTTGGTATCTCCACAGTATACATCCATTTGTCCACCAATGAATGAATTAATTAATTAATTGCAAGAAGTGCGAAATATTCCTAAGTACAACAGGACGCTAGTGAACGATTTTAATCAAAGGAGTAATATTATCTCATTTACGTGGTGCTCTCTACTCCACGTCACTCATGACTTCATTAAAATAAAAAATACTGGGGCTGGCCCAGTGGCATAGTGGTTAAGTTCAGCATGCTCCACTTTGGCGGCCTGGGGTTCACAGTTCAGATCCCAGGCATGGACCTACACCACTCATCAAGCCATGCTGTGGCAACAACCCACATACAAAACAGAAGAAGACTGGCACAGATGTTAGCTCAGGGCCAATCTTGCTCACCAAAAGAAATGAAAATAAAGAATAGTCACTGGAACCACAGGAGACTTCTCTTTCCCATATCTTAGGAATTAAAAATCAACAAATGCTTTTCTGCCATTCTGACTAGTGTGCAACTGAATGTTCTTTTTGTCTTTGTTTTAAGAGACTTATAGTTTACTGGAGCAGTCAGATAGTGTATCAATTACCTATTGCTGCATAACAAAGAACCCCAAAACTTAGGGGCTTAAAACAATAAACATTTATTATCTCACAGTTTATGTGGGTCACAAATTCAAGAGCAACTTAACTGGGTGATTCTGGCTCAAGTTGTCTCATGAGGTTGCAGTCAAGCTCTCAGCTGGAGCTGCAACATCTGATGGCTTGGCCAGGACTGGAAAATTCACTTCCAAGATGGTGCACTCAAATGGCTGCTGGAAAGAGGCATCAGTTCCTTGCTGGCTGTTGGAAGGAAGCCTGAGCTCATTATCACATGGGCTTCTTTATAGTGCTGCCTGAGTGTCCTCACTACATGGCGGCTGGCTTTCCCAAGAGTGGACAATCCAAGAGAAGGCAAAGCAGAAGCCACAATGTCTTCATAGCCTTAAAAGTGACATACCACCATTTCTGCTGTACTGTATTGGTCAGACATTAGAATTAGACTAATTCTAATACAACATTGGAGGGGACTATGCACGGGCATGAACACCAGGAGCTGGGGGATTACTGGGATAATCCCCAGTGATCATCTTGGAGTATAGCTACCAGGGACAGGCAAATAGGAGGTGATTGGATAGGACTGAGGTGGAGATGTATGGTTTTCTAAGCAAAGAGCTAATAAGGGCTATAAGACCATCTCTGTTGCCTATCAAAGATCTATCACCCATATGCTTCTTTGTATCATATCCCTTGATAACTAGCAAGGTGGCTTCAGGTTCTGACTTAGGGGTAAGCATGGGATACAGTTTTGGCAGATGAGATACATGTGGAAGTCTTCTAGGGGATTCTGGAAAGACTTTTTTCACCTCTGATAAGAAGGAGTTACTCAGGAAAAACTCTGAGCTGTGCTCGTCTGTCATCTTTTACTTTTCCATGAGGTGTGAGAGAATGGATATTTAAAGATGCTGCAACCATCTTGTGACCATGAGAAAAAGACCAAAGGAATTCTAGAGTCACCAGCACAAAGCCCCTGATATAATAGACTTCCTGAACCAAATCAGCAAATCCCTACATCCACACTTCTTATTGTGTAAGAAAAACTAACTCCTATTTCTTTAAGCCACTCTTATTTGGGTTTTCCCATTATTTGTAGTCAAATGCATCTCTAACTTATAGAGGAATCTAACCCAGACAAAGGAGGCCAGGGATAGCTTTTCGGAGAAAATGACACTCGTGCTAAGAGCAGAAGGATGGGTAGGAAGAGGCTCCAGGCTATGGGAAAAGCAAATCCATAGATTCAGAGAGAAGAGAGAGTAAGATACACTTAGGGAACTGAATGAAGTTGAATGTGGCTAAAAGACTGAGAGCAAGATGGGCATCAGTAAGAGAGGGGCTGCAGAGAGAAGCAATAGCCAGTCCTAGAGATATTTGCCTTCAATTTTAAGACATATGAGGGCAAAGCAGAGTCATTGCAATGTTTTAAGCCAGAGAGTGGCATGCTTGGCCTGGAGGATGAGGAGGTGGGGAGGGGTTCTTTAGTAGATACAAAGTTGCAGTCACATAGGACGGGAGGGGACTCGGGGGATATGCTGCACAACAATGTGCACATGATTGACAATATTGTACTGTAAACTTGGAAATTGCTGGGAGGATGAATTTTATGTTATGGGCTTTTTTTCCACAATAAAAAAAGAGTGACATGATCACATTTTTAATTTAGAATGATCACAGAAGCTGGAGAAAGGAGGCAGACTACAACTAGAGAGACATGCTGAGTCTACTGAAATCATCAAAGTGAGTTAGGATGGTACCCAGAAATAAGAAAATCACAGTAGAGGTGGAAGAAATAGAGGCAAGTTGAGATGTATTTTGTCAGTAGTTAACAGGCCTTGTTTATTGAGTGGATGGGGCATTGGCTATGTGTAATGCATCGCACCAGGTACTGTCTATGAATTACCTTTAGTCTTCACAAACCTGGCAAAGCTGTTATTTTCTCCCATATTATGACAGTTCAAAAGTGTTAAGTGGGGCCAGCCCGGTGGTGTAACAGTTAAGTTTGCATGCTATGCTTTGGTGGCCTGGAGTTCATAGGTTCGGATCCTGGGCATGGACCAACACTGCTTGTCAAGCCATGCTGTCGTGGCATCACACATAAAGTAGAGGAAGATGGGCACGGATGTTAGTTCAGGGCTAATCTTCCTCCAACACAAAAAAAAGTGTTAAGTAACTTGATCAAAGTCACAGAGCTAGTACCTCGCAAAGTCAGAATTCAGGAATAGACTAATCACTTCCAAATATTTTTTTTTTTACTGCAATCCACATTAAGAAATTCACTTTAAATTGTGCCCAGTACATACTGTGTGTGTGTGTGTGTGTGTGTGTGTGTGTGTGTGTGTGTGTAGCTCACGCTATCCAGATCTATTTGATTCCTGATTAGATAATGAGAGTTCAAATATCAAGTTGGATAGTAAGCAATATCACGTTAAATTGAACTTTATAAGTTGTGAATTTCAGAAAAGGTAGTATCAAGAGTTTGATAAGGTATTTTTCTGAAGTTTTATCAAATTGTCTTCTGTTCTTCAGAGAGGAAGACTAGGATGTTAAAGAATGCCTTAATTATCCTTATGATTCTATTTTATGCTTTTTAATTAATGTATTCTTCAAAGCTAATTATGACCCACCCAGTTAATTTCACAACTCATGATTTGGTTGGAATCCACAGTGTAAAAAAACACTGCTCAGGAGGAGGAGGCATCTCATACATTTTGCATATGTGGGTCATACTTTGAGATTTTAGTTTATGAAATTGGCTCTGGTGCATTCCCTTTTTTCCTTCCCTTCATTCAAGTTTTCTATAAATCACTTCAGGAAAGGACAAACAGAAAGCAAAAGTAATCTTTCCATCTTTTGTTTTTAGAAAACATAATTGCCAAAGAGAACTTAAAGGTTTTAGAGATGCAAGGAGTAATAAAGTGCAAGGGGGAATGGGAGGGCACATGAAAAATCAGATGGGCTTGGAGAAAACATAAGGCAAGGATTCTCATCAGACTAAAAGAGATACTCCCAAGCTGAGGCAGAAGGAGAGAAAGGGGGAGACAGAGAGAGAGACAGAGAGACAGAGAGAGAGAGGAGAGACAGAGAAACGCAGAGAGAAAGAGCTGTTGCATCCTAAATAATGGCTTCCCGGTGGTGCCCTGGAGAAGGACGGCGCCCTAAAGAGGAAGGGCAATATGCCTTGTCAAGCACATGCGACCACAGGCAGACCTACGAACACTCTCCTGTAAAGCAATACAGAGTGATGCTGGTCCCATAGGGACCATGTGAGTAGGATCAAAGACTGACTGCCTCAGTGGTGACCTGGCCTGGTAGACCTGGAGTGGCGACCTTTGTGAATGGATAGCCAAAGACCAGACGGCAGGCACATGCATGGGTTCATGCCCTCCCACCCTCCCCCACACCTGGGCACTGCATTAGAGCCTGGAACTATGGTATCCTCCTGGGATTAGGAGGGCACAGATGAAAGCCTCTGGAAAGAGTGAGTTAAAGTCGCACCAACTGGGCGAAAACAGAAATATTTTGATTTTTGAAAGGCGAAGAGATATGTTTCTTTCATGCTCAATTAATGGACTGAGATCCATATATGCAACCACATAAAGGCATATAAATTTATATTACAATTTTATCTATAAATTTTTTGCCTAAATATTCTACTTAGATCTGAAAGGTCTCCAAGAGGAAAACAGTAATAGGCTGAAATATGTTTTTTAAAAAAAGTTTTGTGGTATTGAAACAGCAATTGGGTAGATTTTTTAAAAAACAGAATAGAGAAAAATGATCTGAATTTTTTCCCACCAAGTCTGATCATTTTGCCCCAAGACTTCATATGTGTGTCAAACTAAAAAGCAGATCTTAAACCACAGCCAAAAAATGATTTGGTTACATGGGTGAACTAGCTGGAAACCCTCTTATTTTATCTTTCATTACTACCTCTTTTAGCTAGCTTCTTAATCCTTTCTCCAATGGGCTCTGTGTGTGTGTGTTCCTGTCATTTTATGATTCAATAAGTGAAGGCTTAGTAATTGATGTCACAATAAGCTCATACTCTAGTTAAACCAGAGACAAAGGAATCATCCTTTAAGAAGAAGAAAAAATTAAGTCTATCTTCCTTGAAGATTTCTTTCTCTGACTTACCTAATGATGATTGTGCATATAAATACATTGTCTCATAATTGTCTTCCCACTGAAGAGATTCTCTTCTCCTTCCAGGCACCAGAATCTAATTTAAAGTAGTTCCTGTGAAGATCCAAAATGGATACAAAGTTCTTCTTGCATTTTACAATGCAAAGAAAATATAAGATAGGAGTAAAATAGACATTTTGTTTTTTCTATTGTGCATTGCACTGTATTCCAGATGAAATGTGAGTCCAAATTTTCTAATTCATAGACTGCTGTCATGGATGAGCCCTACTTACTTTAGGCATTGACTTTTCCTGGAGTTCTGTCAAAGCAGTTAATGCCTTGGATATTTCCTAAGAGCAGTGCTTCCAGGCAAGGCAGGCACTTCTTTTTTTCCCTAGCTTTATTGAGGTATAATTGAAAATAAAAATTGTATATATTTAAGGTGCATAGGTTAGGTGCAACTTGATGTTTTCATACACTTATACAATGTGAGTTAATTACCACAATCAAGTAATTAACATAATCATCATCTTATATAGTTACCATTTTCTTTTGTTTTTTATTTTGTGTGTGTGTGGTGAGAACATCTAAGATCTAACCTCTTAGCAAATTTCACGTACTTTTCCTTTAAGAATTTCCAGCTTTGGAAGCTGCCTTGTCACAAACACCCTCGTTCCCTTTGGAAACAGGATCTCTCTGGTTTCAGCTCCTCTTCCTGAACTGAGTCCACCTTTTCTTTTACACGTGAATATTTTATATGTCTGCAGTGAGTGTCAGGGTTTCTATGAGTATTTTGCAAAGGGCACAACTTTTATAAAACTTAAATTCAGTGTTATTATAGTTAATCCTAGGAAGTCAAAGATGCATTGGAGGGAAACAAATTTCTCCTTTTAAAAAGATATCTACTGTAAATGTGTCAAATGGTATGCAGCAACCACAGAACACATATGTTCTTTTCCAATAGGGCAAGATGATGTTTCCCTACTACCACCACCACCCAAATGAACTAAAGAGGACCAAATGCATTATTTTGGTTAAATCCAATATATGAAAATCTGCTTTTTCACAAACTAGAAATAGTGTTTACGACTTGAACCGAGCAAAAACAGACCCTCTATCCAAACAAGAATTAGTTCGGCTACCTTCCTCTGCCACGTGGAGTCCTTCTCCCAGATTCTCAAAGTCTAAATATCTCAGAAGTCTCTTATTTAATCTGCATTTCAAAAGTGAAAATATATTTGACATTTTCATTTCTATCATTCCTATTTAAATTAACTTAACGTTTGTTGACTGCTTATGACAGCATTTTTATTAAGCTTGCGGATGCTAGATTTATACGAGCCAAATTTAATTGCTGTAGTTTTGCTATCTATTAACCATGAGATCCTGGGCAAGTTACTTAGCCACATGGAGCCTCAGTATCCTAGTAAGTAAAATGGGAATAATAATAAGTAGAGAAAGATCTCACTCAGAGAATTGCTGGGATTCTTAAATGAGATATTTGTAAGGATCTTAAAGGAGAGGTGCTTGATAAATTGTTGCTAATCTTATCTCCATGTACACTATAGTTGTTAGAAACTGGGAGATATGGGCCCAAGGAAAATCAGTTCTCCCCTTCAAGAAGTTCACTGGTTGATGAGGAAAGGTGAGAGACAAATGGGTATACAAATGGGGTATAGCCAGCTCTTGTACTAAGAGCCATACTAGAACTACCTAGAACAGACTGTTGGATAACAGAGAAGGAAGACGTTCTCACTGGGGGGTATCAGGAAAGGTATTCGTGCAGAGACAATAGTGCTCAGGCTTTGAAGGATGAGGTGAGTAGTGTTTTGAGGGAGGGAAATGGGGAGGGGAAATGGAGGGAAATTCCAAGAGGAGAAGACTGTGTCCAAAAAGACACTGAATTGTCAGAATACTGTCCCTGGACCATAGCGGAGATCCAGCCATAATAAATATGCTGAATAAATGAAAGCATGATGAGAGGTCCATCGTAGCCTCATAGCAGTAGGTTGACTTCTCTTTTTAAAGGGAAAATCATTTGATGGTTTGCATATTCCAAAAAGCCTCTCAATATTTGTGCTGAGCCAATGCTGTCATTCAAAAATAGAATGTTTTGGGGGCTGAATGGCATTGTGTCATCCCAACAAGAAGAATAATATTTGAATCAAATTGTATCATCCATGCCCTTATTTTAAAACAACCTGTCCTAACACTCCTTCAGCATAGGAAAGTTCAGAGGAGTCAGTTGACCAGAGGCAATTACTGATACATTACTTTCAACCTCCAAGTTCATGGAAATCTTTGAGTTTCCTTCTTGTAGCATGCTACGCTCATTCATCAGCCTGAGTCATTTTATCTGATTGGGTCCAATCTCCCCCTCCTTGGAACGCCTCCTTTTGCTGCTGAATAAATCATCCTGGGATATGTCCAGGAGGAAGATTTTCATAGGAAAGTTCCATCTGCATTCAACCCCTCATTTATTCAGGCTCAGTTCTCAGGCTCCCAAGGAGAAAGAATTGAGAAAATAAAGAGGTGGCTTTGACTGCCAAGTTTACTAATACAGTCATTAGCACAGATGACTTGGGGCTATGCCCGCAGAGAGAGGACACACAGCTCCCCACATATCCTGACTTGGGGTCTCTAGGAACCTGCTTCCCTCCTCCAGCCAGCCCTCTGTGCCATTTGGCCTCCCTCCTCAAGTCAAGATACTTATTACCCACCCCAGAGTTTCAAGAGAGCTGGCGAGGAAGATGAGTCCAAGGAATTTAGGAAGGGATAAGCAAGCAGCATTTCTTTCTCAGGGATGTAATTCCTGTGATTATTTCATTAAGGTCTGGATACCTGCAAAACCGAATTTGGGGGGAGTGCTTTGCTCTTAACTTCCAGCTCCCTGGGACTGGCCTTCTGATCTGGGAGATATTTACAGTTAACAAATTAGTTCGTCTACAAACTGGGTTAAAAATAGAATCGACCTTCTTTCTATTTAAAACTGAGCATTTAATTTTGTTCTGTTTCTTGAGGGATGGTGGAATACAACCCTAAAGGACTGGGATTAAAGGACTCTTTTCCAGGATGTGTATCACATCCCAGAAATCTGCTCTTAAGAGATCTGGAAAAACGTTAGAGCCTTCTTCCCTCTTCTGGGAGACTCTGGGCAAGGCAGTTGACCAGTTCTGGGAGTAAAGTGAAACCCGTGCGTGTGTGGAAAAGAATTAAAAAGGAAAGAATTAAACCCCGTGTTTCTGGGACACGGCGGACACAAATAACCCTGGAGATGGTGTATGTGGTTGGGAAGGGGGTATTGAAAGTTATTTTTGCTCAGGGCGGGCAGAGGGAGGAGAGTTGCTCTACTGGAGAGCAGGGGAAATCGCTCGCTCCGGAGGGGCTGATGGGGCGGCTAGGTGGTCATTCGGGCTTTCATGGGACGCCACGGGAGTCGCGAAAGCGCCCATGGCCTGACGTCATCGGCCATCAGCTGACTGTGCTCGGGGCCCGGGCTCCACCGGCTACAGCCGCAGTCGCGGTGGCGGAGGTGGCGGCCACGGCGGCTCCGCCACCTGCAGCGGGGCTTGGGACTGTGGCAGCCGCACTCGCCCTGCAGACCCGGAGCGGCTGCTCGACCCAGCGTGAGCGCGGACACTGGCGCCCACCGGCGCCCACCGCGCCGCGCCTTGATCAGCCCGGAGCGCCGCCGGGTCTTTGTCCGCAACCGCTCGGCGGAGCCCGGCGGGCGGGAAACCGGCGCTCGAGCGGGCGGCTGGAAATGCCTTCCCCGCGTCCTCCTTCTCGACTCCTACTGTAAACAGGGAGAAACTTGGTGTGCGAGGCACTCAGGGGGCGCTCCGATTTAGTGCCTCGCGCCCTCCATCCCTTCGGATTGATGTTGAAAAGAGACTCCTGCAGGAAGCTGCCTGCCTCTACAGTTGCGGCTTCTTGGGGTATTTTGCTTTTAGCCCGAAAGTTGGCTTTGCCAAAATTCGCCCCGGTGGGGAGGGCGGAAAGGAGACCCTCTATTTCGTCGCGCTGAGCTCTTGGAGTCTGTGGTCAAAGCGGCCTACGAGTCCTGGCTCCGCACCTGCCGAGGACCAGAGCCAGTTCCTAAAAAAGAACAGCGGAGGAACCGGCCCGCGAGGCCAGCTGGAGCTCTGGGTAGGCTCGCGGGGGGGAAGGCCGGGGGCGCCCGCCGCCAGCCGCAGCCCACAATCGTCCTCTCCCACGAGGGTCTACGCGTTCTGCTGCCTTCAAGATCTGGGGCTTCCTGGCCAGATCTGGGTGCCAGGTCCCCGCCACCATCCCCACCCCAGCCTCTGTTCCGGGGGCGTGGCTTGGCGCGAGGGCGGGCTTAAGTCGCCGCTGGTGTCTGACCGATCTGACAGGTCTCCAAATTCCTCTCTGTCGCCTGATCCCCGCGGCGCGCTTCAGAGCGCCAGAGTGGCACACGGCACTTCGCTGGATCCAGAGGCGTCTCATTCGACTTCCCCACGACCTCGGGCCTCCCTTCTCGCCCAAACCTTACACCCGCCGCACCCACCAAGCTTCAAGTCTTAGCCTCAGAGATCTGCACCGGTGACTTCTCTTCGTTCTCCGAGCTGTTGGCTTTGGAGCCCTCCTCACTTTTTCCTGCCCCCGCCTCCTGCTCCTCCCAGCTCCGGGCTAAATGGACTGCAAAGAGCGAAGTGAAGGGAATGGGAACTGTGTGCTTCGACCCCTCGGAAGCACAGCTGGAGGGGTTGACCTCGTTTTATAGCCGCGACTGGGACCCTGAGGCCCTCCCCTTTCCTCAAGAGATGCGTCTCTGTCAGTCCTCGATCAGGAAGTGGAAACAGCCAGAAATGAGCCGAAGAGGGAGCCTCAGCACACCTCCTCTTCCAAATTAACTGTTTGGTGACTTCATAGCGCTGAGGCTACCACCTCTCCAATCCTCCCGCGGGGCACCCCGCCACCTCGAGGTCCCCCACTCCTCCCCCTTCATTGCCCCGGCCCACAGCTCCGCCCCTGCTCCCCAACCCGGCGCAATGGAGTTCTCCGAAAGGCTCTGTTCCAGCCACAGCTGCTAACTTCGCACCCTTCGCCGCCGCCGGTCACCCTTGGCCAGCCCCGCTGCAGCCACCGAGTCTTGGGCGTCCCGAGCCTAGTGCCGCAGCCAGGACCCACCCGGCGCGCAGCAGAAGCACTGCGCCCAGGCGCCTCTTGGAGAGCAAAGGCTGCGCCAAGACGCTGACACAAGAAGCCTGAGCCTGGGAAGCGGGCTGCGTGGCTCGGAGCGCCGCGGCTTCTGTGGACAAATAGCCTCCGCTACCGCGCACCCAAGCTGCTCTGGTTGGCGGGAGAGAGGCGCGCAAGGACGCAGGGGTCTGCGGCGATCTTCCAATCGCCCTTTGCCCCGGGGCGCACTATGACCTGACGCGCGGGCGCCTCCTGCCCAGGGGTCCTGCAACCCGGCGGCCGGAGACAGAAGGGCTCGCCACCAAGCTCGTACGAGGCCGCCCTGGGTCTTTTGGAACACTCTTCCCCAGCTGCCTCCCCCGGGTTCTGCGCCTCCCTCCCTGGGGCCCGGTGCCATGGAGCTCTCTGATGTGCGCTGCCTTAGCGGCAGCGAGGAACTCTACACCATCCACCCGACGCCCCCGGCCGGCGACGGCGGGAGCGGCTCTCGGCCGCAGCGGCTGCTGTGGCAGACAGCGGTGAGGCACATCACCGAGCAGCGCTTCATTCATGGGCACCGGGGCAGCGGCTGCGGCGGCGGGAACGGAGGCTCCGGCAAAGCCTCGGACCCTGCAGGCGGCGGCCCCAACCACCATGCGTCGCAGCTGTCCAGCGACTCAGCGTTGCCCCTGTACTCGCTGGGCCCGGGGGAGAGAGCGCACAGCACCGGCGGCACCAAAGTCTTCCCGGAACGCAGCGGGAGCGGCAGCGCCAGCGGCAGCGGGGGCGGGGGCGACCTGGGCTTCCTGCACCTCGACTGCGCCCCGAGCAATTCGGATTTCTTCCTCAATGGGGGGTATAGCTACCGAGGGGTCATTTTCCCCACCCTGCGCAACTCCTTCAAGTCCCGGGATCTGGAGCGCCTCTACCAGCGCTATTTCCTGGGCCAGAGGCGCAAATCTGAGGTGGTGATGAACGTGCTGGACGTACTGACCAAACTCACCCTCTTGGTTCTCCACTTGAGCCTGGCCTCGGCCCCCATGGACCCGCTCAAGGGCATCCTGCTAGGCTTCTTCACTGGCATCGAGGTGGTGATCTGCGCCCTGGTGGTGGTGAGGAAGGAGACCACCTCGCACACGTACCTGCAGTACAGCGGCGTGGTCACCTGGGTGGCCATGACCACCCAGATCTTGGCAGCGGGGCTTGGCTACGGGCTCCTGGGCGACGGCATCGGCTACGTGCTCTTCACACTCTTCGCCACCTACAGCATGCTGCCGCTGCCGCTCACCTGGGCCATCCTGGCCGGCCTGGGCACCTCGCTACTGCAGGTGGTCCTCCAAGTGGTTATCCCCCGGCCGGCGGTCATTTCCATCAACCAGGTAACTCTTGCCTGCCTCACTCTTTCCCTGACTCCCCTGGGTTACTCAGAAATAGCTTTCTGACAAGCAGGATTGCCTGGCTCACTTTGAGTCCCCTCCCCAAGCCTGGCACAGTGCCTTGCACCCAGGAGGTCGTGCAAGAATGGTAGGATGGTATTTCCCTCTTTTTAGAGGAATTGGAATTAAATGACCTCTAAAGTTTCTACCAACTCTACCCTTCCACTCTGATTCTGTGAGTAATTTCCTCTCTGACATCAGCTAAGAAACAGTCTTTCTGCTCCTCACACATCCCCCAGGGTCTGCAGTCTCCGGAGCAGGAGACAGAAGCGGAGGAAAAGCACCCCGATTTAGAAGGTGACCCATTCCTTAACAGCTTTACTCATAAGAGTCACAGCAGGGTGTCATAAGGGACTCTGGGATTCAGAGTTGGGTTTCTGTGTATCTCTGTGCCATAAATCCTCAATTCTCAAAGAAATCAACATTTGCTAAACACATACTAATTGCTGGGTACCCTACTTGTGTTATCTCACCCAATCCTTCAGACAATCCTATGACACGTGTTATTTGGGAATTCTTCGTTGCCTTGGGGATCTAAGATGATATCTTCTCTGATCACAGGATCCAACCCCAGTGCTTTGAATAAATCAACCTCAGGAATTGGGGCTGGGGTGGGGGGAGTGTCATTGGCAAAGAATGCAAGTTTTGCTTAATTGAAAAAGGACATTTTGATGTAGATGGTTTGAAATACGTAGGTGGAACCTGACTCTTTAGGTCTGTTTCTCCTCTCTCCCCTTTCTTCCTATCTTTCCCCATTAAATATGGATGTGTTCATGTGAACAAAGTTCCCATTGTCTGTGAATGAGAAGGTAGACAGTGACTCTATTGTTTAAATTCATAAGAACCAATAGACAATTAATGGTGTGGCACTTTCTTTGCCAAACGTCTGGCAGGTAACCGAGAGTGAATTTGGGGGCTTCTCGATAAAAATGAAGGAAACGTGTCAGCTGAAGTGTTTTCCAGCAAAAGACTGAGGAGAGGGCCCTGCTTTGTGTGTTCCTGTTCCAGCCTCAGCCTCTGTGCCACTCTTGCCCTATTGCAAGCTTAAAAACTCCTCTTCCTTGTGGTCAGGTTTGAATACATGGTTCTTCAAATAAACAGGAACAACACCTACGAAAATTGCTCATGATCTTTAGAGCACTGGCACCGTCAGAATGCTTTATCCATCACTGACCTTCTGGGCTTCTGGTTGATTTGGGATTCTCCCTGTCCTCTGATGGCTCTATATCCATTTGCGCGGGTTACTTACCTGGTTGGCTGCTTTTACAGTGCTTTTTGAAGTCTCCCTAGGTAGAGCTAAGAGCATATAAAGTACATGGCTGTGATCATCAGGCATGAAATGGGGAGATGAGAGCCTCTGTGGGCAAGGGCTGACCAGCTGAACTTTTCCTGATTAAAGACAATAATGAATGTTTTCTCAAGATGACCATGGACCTGTAATACCCAGGTATGATGAAGTCTCAATTTGGGATTATATAAAATTATATCTTTTAAACTGTGTTTCTCAATCTTGTTTACATGTGGATCTGAACCCCAGTATCCTCTGAATATCTCACTTTCTTCCAAGCTCCCTCGTTCTTTATTGCATTTTCTTTATTATGTACTAGACATCAGCAGATCTCTCCTTCCCCCTCTTACTCCTCTTCCTTTTTCCCCTTCTCATCCTCTCCTTTTTCCTTCTCCTCCTCTTTTTCCTTTCTCTTTTTTCACTATGAGTTGTTTTCACAATATATCGTAGCTATCTGATCATTTGCAGAAAATTCCATTTATTATAACTCACTGCTTTTCCTGCAGTAGCCTTTCTTGGTACACATTACTAAAAGACTTCATCCAGTCGTTTTGGGATAGTATTTAGAATAACACATCCGAAGTGACAAATGATGAATATTTTCAAAGTTCTAAGTATAGAGACACTTTTCTTGCCAAATGAATCCAGAAAGTAAATTTTGGCTCCATATTTGTTTTATACTCTACTCAAATACTACCAGATGGGAGAAGATTAAAAATAACCCCAAAATGTCTTTCCACTCCCACTCCATTATAAACAATCCTTCACTGTGAAAACCAAGATCCTGGTACATGCTAACCAAGCTCATTCAACTTTCTCTCTGTGTTGGAATTGTAGATGAACCACAGTTTCCTGAGTTGAGTCCGCTTCCACCAGACTGAACAACCAGAGCGCTCTCCCCTCACTTTAGGTGCTGAAAGAACCTTTGTGGCTTTGGCTACAAAGCGTTTCCCTTTGGCGCCCTCTAGAGGTTCAAGTGTCTTTCCTAGATCTTGCAGATGGATGAAGTGGGGAATCAATCACTTTTTAGAAAAATCTGTGATTTTTGAATAGGTACTATTTAGTTTTCCCTGTTTGGTAATGTACAAGGCATGCTTGAAATCTGCTAACGACCTCACATAGCAACTAGAATAAAATCCTAAGTCCTTACTGTGGCCTACTTGATCCTCTGTGAGCTGGTTGCTGCTTCTCTCTCTAATTATGTTTCCTTCTCCTCCTCAGGCTCCAAATACACTATCCATTTTTCTGTCTTTCAAATATCCCAAGCTCTTTCCCACTTCTTAGCCTTTGCACCTGCTGCCTAGAACAATTTTTCCCAGGTCTTCACGTGAGTAACACATTCTCATTAAGCCAGACTCAGTTCAAGGGCCACTCCCTAGTGCATGACGCGTCTTACTTTCTCCAGAGCACATATGCTATCTGAAATTATCTGATTTGTTTATATTTACTGTGTCTCTTCCCCTGCCCCCACACCCTCACAAAAATGTAAACACCACATGAGAGCAAAGACATTGTCTATGGTGTTTACCACTTTATCCTCAGCACCCAGAAAAATGCCAGGCATCTAGTAGGCATTCAACAAATAGTCACTGAAAGCACAAGACTATTCATTGCATAGGCAATATTATAAAATATCCAAGCCCCCTGACGTTGTGTTGGTGAAAGCTTTCTACACACTCACACTCGCACGCTCACTCACACACACAAATCATATGTATGTAAGGCAGTCTTTTACCCACAAACACCTTTGGAAAAATCAAAGCACAATAACAATTCTTTACATCTGTACAATATGTTACAGGTAACTAGGTGCACTTACATGTGTTATCACATCCAATGATGACGAACAGACCATATCATCCTTCATGGTCATTTCAGAGAAGAAATGACAGATTCTTAGAAGCTTTAAAGGGGCATCCCACAGCTGATGAGCCTAACAAGTGGTGAGAGCAAGATTCTAGTCCTCGCTCCAATGCCACTCATTCTTCAGAAACCCTTTAGGGGTCTTGCTTCTCAGTACACAAGCATCTGAAATGGCTTAAGAGCGAGGAATACCTGTTTCACTACTCAAGAGTAGTGAAATATCCCATATAACACATGAATTAACATTTAAGAGAAAGCCAAAAGGAAATCATGAGAGAAAGATGACTGAATTGCTAGGAATAGGCTCTTTGTAGCTAGCTCATCGTCTTGCTCAGTTGGATACAAATTTGTCAACTGAAGACCATAAACACTGGGATATCGTCTTTCTCTACATTAATCTTGATTCCCATTAAGAGGATGGCTCCTGTTTTAAGCAGGATGCTAAAACAAGTATACAGTCAACACACTTTAGCAGCTGTTTCACTTCCCTGAAAATGCCATTTTCAAAAGTAACAAATGAGCCAATGATTGCCTTTCCTTAATCCAAGCTATGAGAGTCTGCTTCTTCTCATTCCCTCCTGAAGGAAGTTCTATCTGTGGCTTGACAGGGTAACAACCAAGCTGCAAGTCTCTACAGATGCCCTACACAAAGAGACAGAGTCCTGTGTTCATTTAGATCATCACGTGCTTTCCACTGTGGATACCAGATGGAGCTGGAAAAGGGCCATCCAGGAGGTTCCTTGCCATCAGCAAAGAGATGGTCTATGTTTTCTCCACTCAGTGAACAGTTACACTAAAGTCATGGACTTCCCACCCAAACAAAGAGATTGTTGTCTGGGGCAGATATCATCACCCATATGTTTTCTAGGTCTAATGTGGCATTGGAAATACTGAGGAAACTTCAGAAGGCTCAAAGCCCAGTTCAAAGGGCTCCTTTTGTTTTCATCTGGACAAAACTCAGCTATAGGTAACACTAAGGCTGTAGCTATTCCTCCCTTGGGATGCCTCTTCCACTTCAAGTTAAATCAGCTTCGTGTATGTGATTCAAACTAGCGGTACTAATATCTTTGTCCAGGGCGGGCCCCATGGCTTAGCGGTTAGGTGAACGCGCTCCGCTGCTGGCGGCCCTGGTTCGGATCCTGGGCGCGAACCAATGCGCCGCTTCTCTGGCCATGCTGAGGCCGCGTCCCACATACAGCAACTAGAAGGATGTGCAGCTATGACATACAACTATCTGCTGGGGCTTTAGGGGGAAAAAAACAAATAAATAAAATTAAAAAAATATATATCTTTGTCCAGATTCTAAGATAGATTTTTTCTGTATCTTAAACAAACTGTTTATCCTTCTAGTTCAATTTATCCATCTGAAAATCCATTACAAAATGACATCATATGTATCAACAGAATATTAATGATAAGGTTATAGTTCCTAGGTTTTTCACGGGGTAGATAAATTCTAAGCACTGTTACTATAGTTGGCATTTTACTCTATTTTAATAGCCGGTGACAATAATATGAGTACCTAACATTTGAAACCCATCTTGTTCTCATTCTTCAGCTCATTAATGATAAGATAGTGAAAATCATTTAGTTATTGGAAAACTGAGAGGCAGCAATATTTAACCAGGAAGATTGCTGCATTATGCTTTCCTCCAGGGGATTCTAAAATGTTAAAGCTTGTGGCCAATTAGTCTTCTGTACCTGGTGAGGTAGATAAGCAGAAGTGTCAGAGCAGAGGTGATTTCTCCAAGATAACTCTAGGAGCAAAGGCAGCCAGGTGTGCAAATCCGGGTTAATTAGTGCTCAAGGTCATGCTGTCAGATTTGAATTTCCCATGCAGCATTATTTTTCGTCTCATACACACCTCCCATCAAACAGTAGAGACTAGACCCAGAAAAATTCTAATTAAATCATGGTCATTAAACTTGACTAATAACGAGGGACTTTTAGCTTAACATTTGCTTTTTAAAAAATCCTTTAGGGGAAAATGTATTGTTCGTACTGTGTGAGATAGTGGTTTCTGGTACGAGCAGGTGGGGGTCAAGAGGGAAACAGGCTTTGCATGTGCTTTAGAATGCGTTTCTGATCGTTTAAGTGAAGAATTGACTTCGCAGTCAAGATAAAGTGAGTATAATGGAATTACCAGCATCTCTCTCCTCACTGGTAAATTTAAACATAAGTGTATATTGTATGTTCTTTCTCTAAGTCTGCTAACTCAAATCAAATAAAGGGAATCTTATGACTACTTAATGTACAGCAAATGGTGGGTAATTTAAATCATCCCAATTTGGTAGTTGATATCAAGATAGATACTCACTTCAAAACACACAAATATTCATTAAATGAGTGTAACTGGGGTCCTATTTAATGCACCTCACTAGTTATGGTGTGCATTTTTTAACCCCAAATACCTCCATTTCTGTACATTTTCCTTTAGCAAATTCATATAGGCTTTAAACAAAATAATTACAACATCCCAGCATGTCTGAGAAAATTACTTTCAAAAACAGATTTGTGTCAACATCCCAAGAGCTTCCTCTGAATGCCAGGAATGGAAATATTATTCTCTCTTACTTGTGAAAAATACCCAGAGACTCTCCTTTTTGGTTCTGTCTTTTCCCTTCCCTTTTTTTTTGTTTTTTGTTTGTTTGTTTGTTTTGCTGATGGAGAATAGATTTTTAATGACTTCTGAAATGACCAATTAAATCCCTTCAGCTCTAGTGTGTAGACACCTTTGCACTGGAATTGCAAATAGGCTTGGCATCTGTGTATTCAGAGAGAGTTGTAAAATGATCATGTGGTGTGTGCTTTGCAAGATTGAATTATGAATTTATTTTCCTTCATATCCGGTAATGTCACCTGACTGGTATCAGTGGGTCAGAGCAGAATTAGATCAGGACTGGGAAGACTGGGAGGATTTTAGTTCTGGAGAAGCCGCTGCAGTGTCATGCTAAATAGGACAAATGCATTAGTCATATTTACACCTTGATGATTGATGGCATTTTAAGAGCTCATCCAAGATAAGTGAAACCAAGCACAAAAAGAAAAGATTAAAAAACAAGTTCATCCCAAATTCAGTGCTGCTGGCAATGTGTCATCGAAGGACACTACTACAATCATGCTGATGTGACATTTCACTGTTGTCTAAATATTTCTTAGGATGCTAATTTATTCATTTCACAGCATGTCTATTTGAGTTGATCCTACATGTGTTTGTTTTCAGAACATAGGAGACGCTTGCAACATTCATGGCAAACCTTTTCTCTCACCAACAAATGGGCACAATACTGATTCTCAGAATATGCAGCTGGACACTATATCAGTTCACTTGACATATTGCTTTTGAACATGGGCTTTGTTTTCTCTGGGCTGGAATTCAAGGTAACAGAGACTGAGGGTTGGCCAATTTCTGTGATATATAGGTTTGAACCCTAGTTAGTAAGAGAATGGGTTCTGTAAATAATTTCTTCTCCAGCATTTTCTTGAGGCTTGAGTAGAGGAACGTTACTTTACCCAGCCAGCCACAACAGAGCAGTGGAAGCCAGTGTAATCAGCCCTATGCTTCCCCAGGAAATGTAATTGGATTTACACACTCAAATTATATCATGTGAGTTTTGTTTATGAAGGACTATTTTAAGAAGGCTGGTCACTTAAGCAGCACTTAGGGAGCCAGCTTTTCTCACTGCAAGATTTTTCACAGTGAGCCCTGCAGGGTAAAGGAAGAATGCAGAGTAGATTAATTAACCATTGAGGTGCCAGACATTCCAAGGAAGGCCGGGCCACATCCTGGTAGGAATAAAAGCCATTCTGCCAGTGAATGCAACTATGTGACCACCTTCTCAACCAAATAACTGGGATTATAACTCAATGTGTTGTCAGATAAACCTGCAATTCCTTGTTTCTTTGATATCTCCACATTGGAATGATTGGGCTTGTCTGTGATTTGATATTTGAATTTCATTTAGCTAGATCATGTATTTTAATATGTGCAATACTTTGCACATTCTTTAGTTACTGGAGTGTTTTACTCCTTCCACCCCACATCCTGACTTATATGCCTAAGCTCAGGTGTTACTCATTGCAAAATGTCTTTGAAGCACAATGATAAAATTATTCATGGTGAAGACATAAGCTAGATATGAAATTAAACCATATTAATATTTTATTTTTTAAAGGAGTAAATTGTTAAAACTGTCATCTCTATGTAAGCTATATACCAGTACAAAATTTTCAAATGAAACAAGAACTATTTTGTTGCACCGTTTTGTAAACAACACATTCTTGTCCTACGTCAGCTGGTTTTCTAGTTGCCTGGAGTAAACTATTTCAGAATCTTTTCTTTTGTGATGATTACATGCTGAATACACATGATTGCTTATAAAATAGAGATGACTAAGATTAGGGAATGTGTAATCAAAATACGTGTATTTCTTTAACTCAGAACACGGGAAGAACAAACGCAACATAAAAAATTTAACAGAACAGGACCAAAAAAAGAAAGAACCCTAGGGATAGAAGGGATGTAGAAAAGATGTGGTGGGCATCCTCAAGTATTTGGGGTGCTGTCATGATGAAGAGAGACCAGTTATTTTATGTGTGTTTCCTCTGGGACAGAATAAAGACCAATGGATGGTGGCTATAGCATGAGAGATTTTGGTTCACCTAAAGCTGAAATGTTGTAATAAACAGACCTGCCCAGGGGGCTGCTTTTTGAAGTGATAAGCATCCTGTCATGGGAATTCTTGAAGGGAAAGCTGTACAGCAATCCCTCAGGGATGGGCTAATGGAGATTTCATACAGGGATGTGTTTTCCTCAAGGTCAGTTGAAAGCCATTAGTTGCATTTCCAAGTCATCATGGCTGCTTTGCAGGCAGGAAGAAGAAGAGGGCAAAGGGCGGAGGGCAAGAAGCCAAGTTAGCCAAAGGGCATTCGCCAACTGAGTTGTCTGCCCTTTTAGGAGCTCTGGGATCCCTGCCCAACGATGTCAGCTTATATTTTGGGGGCCAGGATTCTGATACATGGCCACTCCATTGGCAAGAGAGGTTGGCGAAAATAGATTAGATTTTACTGCCTCTCAAAAAATCAGGATCGCATCAGGAAGAACGGGAGAATGAGACTGAGTAGGTAAGTTGTTCCACAAATATTTGTTGACTGCCTGTTGGGTTCTAGGTTCTGGGACACAAATGTGTACTAAATAGTCAAAGTTGTTGCTGTAACGGAACTGATACTTGAATGGATTTTGGGAGGGAGTTTGTGACTCTGATGCAGAGGTGGGCAGGTTTGTACCTGGCTCTTAGAACATGCCTGGAACACAGCATTCAGTAAATATTTTAGACAAATGCAAGTCTTGGTCTGTCTTTACTATAGACCTAGAAAGAATGAAAAATCAAAGCTGCAGTGGATTTCTTTTAGGAGTTGCGTGAAAGGAAAGGTCAGACGCTAGAAGAGATTGTAGACGGATATAGATCTTCCTTCCTAGTGAAGAGTGTAAAGGGGCCCTGGCGAAGGGCTAAGAGGTCAGTTACTTAAGCATCACCTTGTCACAAACTGAATGTATTCCAAGCCTGGTGACCAACAAACATGGCATAAGGGAGCCTCTGCCTCATGTTGGAGGCATTTCCTCTATCAGAGCAATGTTTTCCTCTACCAGAGCAATGTCATAACATTCCCATGTGCCCACCAGGCTATGAGCCCCTCGAGGTCAAGGACTGTGTCCCACTTGTCTCTGTGTCCCTAGCACCTAGCATAGCACCTGGAGTGTGGGTGGTTCTGAATACCATACTTTTAAATGAATGGAATGAATGAATATTACATGACCATCTCCTTCCTCCTGACCTCCCACACATACACACAGTCACCCAGTCGTCAATAGGAAATAAGAAATCAGTGAGATGGAGAGAAATCAATTTCTCTGGTCAATACAGGTAAAAGCACACCAAAGGTTATCCCATGGAGTGCTTTGGGCAGAAAGCCCCAAGCTGAGTTTTTGCTAGACATGTGTTAAAGAAATTATAGTAGATAATATGAAGAGAAATTCAAGTAAATGACCAGATCACTTAAGTCAGAAAGAGAGAAAGAGAGAGGAAAAAGGAAAAAACAAATTGTGGGCCTAAATTATCCATGGGTGTTTGTCCATTCCTGAAAATTTTAAATAGATAGGGCCCATTCTCACAAAATAGAGTCTAAGTACTAACACAGTGCCACCTTCTCATTGGCTCCCTTTTTGTTTCTTCAGCACCATGGTTCTCATCCCATCACCAGCACATCGCTAAGGCTTTCTTTCCTTTGCAGTATACCGGAAAATCCCTTCTTTGGCTGCCTCAATGGTGCCCCCTTCTGGTCCCCAGTGAACGTTCAACCTCTGGCTTCATACCAGGCGGCTATGGGCGAGAGGTGCTCCCACCTTCTGATCTGACCTCTGGCCCTCCATGCCAGCTGGGCTGGGCTGCCTCACTCTTAAGAAGAGAACATTGAACAAAACTGGTTGACTTTGCTGAGCATGGTAATTGGATAATTGCTTAGTCTGCCGTTTCCCACAGCTTAAAACCTATCACATAAATTCCAGTTTATAGCCTAACTGGACCAGTTTATCTGTAGACTGCCTAAAAGCAAAATAAAGCTTGATTTTAGATATTGGAACCCAATGAAGTTAAGTAAAAAAGTCTTCATGAAGTCCAAAAAAGACTATGAGTACATCTTCTGTTTTCAGTTTTGTGAGTCATTATCCCACTTAGTTCATTTTTCTACTGTCAGTTAGCTCAAGAAACAAAATCAGAATCAATAAGAGCAAAGTTGCTGTCTTCTAAATTCAAAGTCAAAGTCACCACTACTTGGATGAGCCTTCCTAGCCTATCGTTGGTGGGCAGCTCATTTGAGAATGGGTTTATGGCCCCAGACAGTCAGTGTCCAATGAATGGAGCCTCCTTCTCTATCTTTGAGAGAGATACAGCCTTTGACTCTTACCAAGTGCATAATGACATCATATGCAGCTCTTAGGGCCCTGCCCAGGCCATTTTAGTCAGAGAAGAGCTGCGAACTGTGCCAGTGAACAGTGAGAGAGATTTTTGAAACTATGTAAGTACATTTCCTTAAAAACATAGAAACCACAAATTCTTGTCCTATTTTTGACATGAATTTTTCCCAGTGACTTTGGCCAAATGGCTTTGGCTTCTTCAGACATGAGTATCTTCATACCTAAAAGGATTTTATGAGTTGTGGAAAAAGAACACAGGATTATGAAGGGCTTCCCAACACCCCAGGCCGAGTTAGATATTCCTTCTCCTCTGACTGCATTACCTTTTACCTGCCCATTTTTCCTGTGGCAGGTTGAACTGCTGTTGGTCTCCATGTCTCTTGCGCCAGCTGGCTGTGAGTTCCATAAAGGCAAGGGTTGTACCTGAGTCAAGGTCGTGTCTCTACCACATAGTCTGGTGCCAGTTACATACTTTTCCTTCTCAAATGCCTTCAGGGCTTGCCCTTCAATTCACCTCTTTAATGTTAGGGCTTCTTAAATTTTCATCCCATTGTTTCCCCATGACCTCACTCCACGCATCTCCCTGGACAATCACAGCCTCCCTCGGTTAATGACCATGCATCTATGTGCCACTCAGTCTTAAATCTGTCTCTCCAGCCCAGTTCTCTCTGCTGAGCTTAAGACCAGATATCTAGTGACCTGCTGGGCACCTCTATCTGAGTGTCTCACAGGCAGCTCAATCTCAATCAGTCAACAGTCAACTCCCTCCCACCCAACATCCATGTGAAATCCTGATGGTTTTGTCTCCCATTACTGGGATCTGACCACAGCTCTCCATTCTACTCTTTCTGTTCTAGCATAGCCCCTCACACTCTCTCAACTCTTTCATTCCCTGTGCTCCTCCAAGCCGCCCCCACACCCTCCACAGGGTGAGCTTCCCCTAAATGCTAGTATTCTCACCACTGGGTAAGTTGCACAGTTGAACCGCATGACCAGTTTCCTGGACACCTTGTGCTGGTATATGCCTGCATCTGTTTCCTAGGACAATTCTTCTGTCTCCTCCCTTCCTGATCTGCCCGTATTCACTCAGGTGTCACCAGCTCCAGGAAACGTCCCCTGTACCCCTTCTCTAAGACATGTGCCAACTTAGGAACAAATGGTGTGTGTTTAATTGGAGAATCATGTTTGCTTGTTTGATTTTGAGAATCTGAGCTCAGATGAGGTGTTGAAGGGAGGAGGGGCAGGCAGATGCTTCTTATTTGATAAGAAGACAGCAGTCCTTCGAGCAAGACTCTTTCAAAGGGAAAGTACGTGCCTTGAGTCTTGCTCTGTGCCAGACCCACACATCTCACAAGGAGAGCACTAGAGTGTAGAGATCCCAGTGCAGGATGAGGATCCAGACTGCCTGGGATTGAGTTGCCTTTTGTTAATTTTATGACACCACCAAGGACCTTAATCTTTCTGCGCCTCACTTTCTTCAGCTGTAAAATGGGAATAATAATAGCAGCCCAGAAGGTTGTTGAAGAGATGAAATAATACACATGGAGTACTTAGAATAATTAGGTCCTGGCCTGGTATATAGAATCACACGATACTCTTTATTTTTTATTCTAACTTAATTTTCAAAACTGTCACCGTTTTTCCTGGAGTCCTTTGTCCTGAGTTGTCCTTTCCCAGGCTTCACCTGGCTAAACTCAAGGCTCACAAACTTTAATATATGTAGGACTCACCTGGAAGTCTTGGAAAAACCTTTGGATTTAGCAGGGACCCAAGATTCTGCATTTCTAACAAATGCCCACGTGATGGATACTGCCAGTCTGCGGATCATAATTCAGGGAGAAAGGATTTAGAATTTAACACAGACCCCACCTTCTCTGCAATGGTTTCCCTGACACTCCACTAGGTGGGTTAAGGTGCTGTCCTCAGGGCTCTCCTAATTCCCTTTTCATCTCTCTATCATTCATTAATTCATTCTTTCATTTAGTTCTTCATACAACAAATATTTATGGAGTAACACTATGTGCGGATGCAAACAGTGGGGATACTGTGGTGAGGAAAAGATTCCAGGGTCTTGCTCTTAAAGGGATTATAATCTAGAGTGAGAGACAGCCATCAATCAAATAATGACCTAACTACATAAATAATTTCAAACTGTGTTAAGTGCTTTTAAGCCAAGTGACATGGTTTGGTACCAGGCTGTGACTAGTTCGAGGCTAGAAGGGCATCTAGGGTGTGAAGTTTAAAGAGGCATCCACTCTCAGGTGCCCA
Source organism: Ceratotherium simum simum (assembly GCF_057802395.1). Lineage (NCBI taxonomy): Eukaryota > Metazoa > Chordata > Mammalia > Perissodactyla > Rhinocerotidae > Ceratotherium > Ceratotherium simum. The sequence goes on from NC_141922.1 coordinate 11,989,172, forward strand.
CTCTGCACTTGTAGGACCTGAGAGGCAGGCCTTCCTGAAACAGTGTGCTCTAGGCACCCAGCTTGCCTCTCCCCAGTCCTGGCCCTGCTTTCTATTTAAAAGGAGGAACCTGATTTGAACTGAGATGAGGAAATGATTCTTAACTGAGACCTGAAGAGGAATAGGGGTTGGCATGTAAGGTTGGAATGATGATGTCCTTCTTTGCTTCTACTACTAAACCAGGTGCTCTATGAGGACAGGCTCTGTCATGTTGTATATCCCTGGAATAGACATTGGCACATCACAAGTGCAGCTTGTAGCAGAGGCTTGTTGAGTAAATGCCTCAACAATCATCTTATCATTCCCTTTTTATAGCCTAGGACACTGAGCTCAGAGCATTACATCATCTCCCTTTGGTCATATGGCTAATAAGGGATTCTAAACCCCATCTGTCTCATTTCAAAGCTGCCCCTCGATTTGATGGTCTTTTAAGGCCACTTTATCTCAATTAACTCTGCTAGTTTCGGAGGCAATGAGTTAAAAGAAATAAAGAAGAAGAAAAATGAAATTTGTATTCCAAATTGTAGCAGTGCTTATAATCAAGTTATTGCTCTTTGGATCCAAGAGGACAGCACATTGTATTGAAAATTGCACCCTAATAGTCATCAAAAGACTGACCTCAGATTTCACATGCAGTACAGTGTAACTTTGCATATACCACTCAACCTGTCTTGGCCTCGAAATGAATTCCTCACAGCTCTAAAGTTCCATCACTGTGAAATGATTTTTGAGGTTCCTCACAGCTCTAAAATTTTTATTCTCATGAGTTGTAATGAATGTGAATGTGGGGATTTGTATGCTTTCCTGGTTAATTTGGCTCCCAAGATCAGATAATGACAATTCTTGTGGAAAACATAGCTTGCTGAGGTCTGTGACCTCTGAAATTCTCAGGAAGAGAAGCATGAGTAATGGTTTAGCAAATACTGAGAGAATTACTTATTAGAAGGTATTTAATATTTAATTTCTCCTAGTGGTTTAATTACACTGACACCGTGAGTTGTAAAATTGTGTGTCATTGTAGTCATTCGGTTTGTTTCAAAGGGAGATATTTAATTGACAGACAATTGTTTCTTTTGAGTATTTAATTAGTGACTTTGTGGCGCTTGTCAGAATTGCCTATCTGGCTTTTTCAGAATGTGCATATCAGCTGTGGTCAACAAGCCATTTTATGTCAGTATTACCCAAAAGTGATTGAACTGGGCGTTTACACAGCCTAAATATCCACAACTAGGGGTCTGGCTTTTGTGGTTCCTCTTCTTTGTCTACAGCCCCCAGGAAACAGACACCGTGGCCTTGAGGAACTCACTTAATCCTGCTGTACATTAATCACTTCATCCATCATAAGACGAGAATAAGATACCTGCTGCCCAAACTTCACCGTTTATAAATATGAAAGGAGTCGATGAATATGGAAGAGTTTTGAACAGATAAATGACAGTAAACAAGCCCTGGGTAGCAGTATTATTATTTCTATAACATAGATGGGTCTGATGCAGTCACACAGTAGCAGGCTGCCTTGCTCTGCAGTTGGAATGAAACTCTGCCAACACAGGACAGCGGTCCTCCGGTTGATTGCCTGAATGGTGGGCGAAATGGGAGGGCCCCTCCACTTCTGGCAATAGCAATCAGTGCACACTAGAAGCAAGAACACTGCAGCTCAGGATGGGAGGATGTCCACTAAATTTCAGGCTACACATTATTCAGTGTTCCTTTCATGTACAAAAATACCAGTCATTAGGAACCACCCCTTTGCCACGTATTTAGAACATTTTTATAAGGAAGAGAAACCATTTATCACTTAATGCTAAATAAATCTTCCTCCAGGTCACCACACTGAAGTGAAGAACTTATGTAAAATCCTTCCTAATATTGTGGAATACAATATTATTAATTGGTGAATGAGGTAGAAACAAATTTTCATTTGACATCCTGCAAAAGAGACCTTAGTTTGAGGTAATTTGGATGTAAAAAAACTGAAAAGATCATTTTAAAATCTAGTTAATAAACTTTATTTTTTCAGGCTGATCTAATGCACATAGACATAACTCAAACTGTGAACCTATCTCGATATTAAACAACCATTAAATGACAGCAAAACTAATCCATTGTCAATAAAATTAGTAGGGAAACTCATCGTAGGGTAAATATCAAGTTCCCTCCAACAAATAGGATAAACAAAGGAAGATTTTAGAATAGCAGCAACTCCTTTTTCAAACTAGACTAGGCACTAAAATCTAAAGCTAATGAAAGTGTTCCTGCAGTGTTGGAAGCGTGGAGGGAGATCCACTCTGCGTCTCCCCATCCTGCATTAACCATTCTTCTACTGTCCCATCTGCCAAAGCCCCGCCAAGCTTCCACTGAACACTATTTGAGAACCCCTCCTTTAAAAGACCCTGTCCAGGTCTTTGGGCTTTGAGAACTTAACTTAGACGTTCCTAAAGGGAAAACCAAGTAGCAGAACACATTCGCATTTGGCAACGCCTTGTTGGTGTCTGTGTTATACTGTTTACACACATCCTATCCACTCAATGGTATACCTGCACAGTAGAGTTATAACCTACATGTCAAAATGAAGAAATTGAGTATCAGGGATTTGTTTGGCTGAAGTCATTCAGATTGTGTGTGGCCACATGAGGATTTGAACTCAAATCTGTTTGACTCCAAACGCACATGGGTTCCTCCCACAACCACCACCTTGCACGTGCCAGGCCGCCATTTAAGTAAATGTATAGTCACATTTAATAATGCATGTTCCTTTCATTTATCAACTGTCTACAGTGTGCTGAACTTGAGGAATGCAAAGTCAAGTAAGACATGTTTCCTATCCTCAAGTCATTTAAATTACCAGAACAAGAAGGCAGGAAAGAAAGCTTATCCGTCTATTCCTGGGCTGCCTCCTGTAATGGCTCTACAGAGAGCTGCAGTGGGTTTCATATCTTAATGCTGTAAAGATTTGAGGAACAGTCTGCTCCTTTACCTGGCCTTCTGTGCGTGCTGTGCAGGCCCAGAGTAGAACTAACATTTGGGGAAGACACTGAGACTTTGAAAAGTTTAAAGTTGTGGTGACTTCACAGTTCCCCATCTTTCCTCAAGACCAGATTAGTGGATACATCAAAAGGAAGAAGAAAAGAATCATGACATAATTTTTTAAAATATGCAGACCAAGCCCTTATTTTTACCCAAATCCCTACTAGCAAAAATAAATCTTTCTTGGGGCTGGCCTCATGGCACAGTGATTGAGTTTGGTGCAGTCTGCTTCAGCAGCCCAGATTCACAGGTCCGGATCCTGGGTGCAGACCTACGCCACTCGTCAGCCATGCTGTGGCAGCAACCCACATAGAAAATAGAGGAAGACTGGCACGGATGTTAGCTCAGGGCTAGTCTTCCTCAAGCAAAAAAAGAGGAAGATTGACAATAGATGTTAGCTCAGGGCGAAACTTCTTCACAAAAAATAAATAAATAAATAAAATCTTTCTTTTCTGCTTTTATACTTAAGAATAATCCAGTCCTAGTTGCCCATGGGATTCTGAGTTACCCTAAATTGCTTCATATGCTTTAAAATGATAAGCTATTTGAAGACATGCCTGTCTACCTGGGACAGGTTTCTACACACAGACTGGATGGCTACCAATATGCATTGTCTTTTCTTCCTTGGATAAAGAACCAAAATTTTATCTTGGGAGGTAATGTGCTAACACATATAACATATATATATATATATATATATATAGCGTGTGTGTGCACATGCACCTTCTTTGTAGCTGGGGGTAGCCAATAAGAAATAAGTGGCATTCATTACTGGTGGGTTTGGGGAAATTTTGAAAAGATGCCTGATTCATCTGGGAGGTCTGCCTTTTTTGCCCACCCCACCCCTTTAACCATCTTTTTGCCTGGTAATCAGATGTAATGGCACCTCCACCAGTCGTCTCAGACCATGACGAGACCTTGAGGATGGAAGTCACACAGTAGAATTGTGGGCCTCAAAGAAATAAGAATCCTAGGACACCGATAATACTATGAGGTTACCAAACCAGCCCTAGATTGCTCATCCCTAGATATTTTTTTTATGTGACATAAAACAGCCTTCAAATTTGTTTAATTCACTGTTATTTTAATTCTCCATTATCAACATCTGAATGCAATTTCTAATCAATACTGGCAGTAAAATATATTCACGGTATATCGCCCAATAAATTAACGTTGCCTAGTCCTTGACATAACATTGCAATTCTTCTATCGTAAACTTGATGATCTGATCATCTAAGACAAACAGTGTCATTTTCATTTTGTGAAATTTTTTGCTCCATACTTGATATTTTGGGAACAGAAAGACCCAGATCAGATGTTGTATCATCTGATATACAATTTATAGCACTAGAATAAATGCCAGGCAATAATTATGGCTGGAGAAGTCTATGGGACTATTTCCCAAGGGAAGAAACTGATGTCTTCGTATTTATAACTCTTTGAAATTGCACCAGGCTTTGTGAGATTAAAAGTCATCCCTGGAGTTGCTCAACTGAACCCAGATGCCTATCATAGGAGATTTGGGGCAAAGGAGAAGGGGTTGAACTAAATGATTTTTAAGATCCCTTCTAATTTGAAGCTTATGACTCTGTGACTTGACCTTATAAATAGTTGGTTGCATGTAGAATAATTGAACTCTAAAAAGGACAGAAGTCCAAGAAACCTCCTAAATCTCAGAAAGGAATGCTGGACACTTCCATCCAGCACTTCCCCTAACCTTGTCCTCTTCCTGGATCTCTATCACAGTGAAGCCAGGAATCTCTGTTCTGTCCTTGCAGTTGCCCAAGCCAGAAAGTCCAAAGGCATCCCTGTTCCTTCTCCCTCTCTTAGTCTCCATGACCAATCTCTTGCAAGTTCCTGACAGGTTTGCTTTGTGAATACCCTCAAGTCTATCCACTTTTATCTCTGCTCCTTCCACTTTAGTGCAAGAGACACTGTTCCCCATCTGAATCACAGGAGCTTCCTTGCATCCGCTTTTAATTCTTTCCAATCTACTGTCCACAGTGTCACCAAGGTAGAGTTTTACTTATATTGATGACTTGGAATCCTTCAATAAAGTCAGCAGCCTCCCATTGCTCTTAAGACAAAGGTGGAACTCCCTCCTGGGATCTGCCTTTAGATCTGGCCCCTGTCTCCCTCAGATAGTGCCATTCTTCAGCTTGCTTTCAGTCCTGAAGTCACAATGACCTTCAGCCAGTTCCTCAAAAGACCCAGGCCTTTTTCTGCCTCTGAGCTGTCTGAGTTTCAGACCCTCTTTTGCCTGAGACCATCTTCCCTCATTCTCAGCTCAAGGAACTTTTCTCAGGGAAGTTTCCTCTGCTCTCTCTTAGGTCACAACTTAATCACATTTTCAAATTCCCATATAATTTTCTTAGAAAACACGTACCACTGTGTGTGTGTGTGTGTGTGTGTCTGTGTGTGTGTGTCTGTGTTGTGAGAGTATTTGTTCCATGTCTGTCTTTCCCACCAGATAGTAAGTGTGATAAAAATAGGGAATGGGCCAGGTTTCCTTGCTCACCAGAATATTCTCAGCATTCCATGTTTGATAAATATTTATTTAAGAATGAATGAATGAATGGAGTGGAATACCCAGGGCTGGTGTTCAGGGCAAGTCGGTAATTCTGGCTTCTCTAGAGGATGTCTGACAGTGGACTTTTTAATAGTCCAAGAAGGGGAGATAACCCTGGGTTGGACCAGGGTTCAGGTTAGTGCTTCTGGCCTGTTTCTCTCTGGCTGAAGTCCTGGGTAAGGCTAAAAATTGCAGATAAAATATTTTCAGTACGAGGGCCAGTCCCAATGGCCTAGTGGTTAAAGTTCCGTGTGCTCTGCTTTGGCGGCACAGGTTCAGTTCCCGGGCATGGAACCACACCACTCGTCTGTCAGTGGCCATGCTGTGGTGGTGGCTCACATAAAAAAAATAATAATAATAAAGAAGAAGATTGGCAATGGATGTTAGCTCAGGGTGAATCTTCCTTGGCAAAAAAAAAATGTATATATGTATATTTTTTTTTTCAGTACCAGCAGCTGAACAGGAATTGTACCAAGAAAAGATGACCTATGAATCTGCCAAATCGTAACTCCAATGATCCTACACAAAATCATTATGCCAGAGTGGTGCTTTTCTTTTAATAGCCTATGTTATGGTAAAAATACTTGTGGCTTCCTCAGTCTTTAAATAGATGGTATCATTAAAGAGGGAAACAACAATTTTATTAAACACAATTACTCTTATCTTATTGCTTATGATGGATCTCAGTAAGGCTGAGTTACCCAATAAACATACAGGATCTGTCGGCCTTTTGAAGAGGAAGTTGACACTAATATTGGATGGATGGATTGGATGGATAGACAGATGATAGATAGATAGATAGATAGATAGATAGATAGATAGATAGACAGACAGACAGGCTAATTTGGAGGATTTCTTTTTTTTCTTTCTTTTTTTTTTTTTTTACTGAGGAAGATTCACCCTGAGCTAACATCTGTGCCAGTCTTCCTCTATTTTGTATGTGGGTCACCACCACAGCATGGCCACCGATGAGTAGTATAGGTCAACGCCTGGGAACCAAACCCAGGCTGCTGAAGTGGAGCACGCCAAACTTAACCACCAGGCCATTGGGCCAGCCACCATACTAAGGAGGATTTTTGAATCATACTGTCATTCCTTAGTCTTCTCTATTTTGGGAATTGATCTGGAGAGATAATAAAAAACATAAGAAAGCAGGACATAGATTAGTACATTTAATCTATAAATTTCCCATGAAATTTTTATCCTAATTCTGCTTGAATACTCCAATGATGGAGAACTCACTCCATCCCAGGTAGCTCTTTGCCTTGTGTGACAACCCTACTTGTAGAAAATAATGTTTGTCGTTGACATGATATAGGCAACTGCATATTTGTGTGTTGCAAAAGGCCAGTACTACCTAAAACACCTCGGATCAAAATTTTCATTAATATCAACATTATCATCATTTTCCTCACCTCCATCATCTTCTTTCTCCTCCTTTTCCATCATCCCCACAAGAGTGCTTGACATTTCTGTAGTATTTTGAGCCAGAGGGAAGGTGTCACTAATTCTGACTGGGGACACTGAGAAAGACTTCACCATGGAGGTGGCAGGTGAACTTGGAATTCAAGGGTAAGATTTAGAGATACCAACAAGATGGGATGATTATAAAGTTAGACCTCTACTGCTAGAAGATGAAATGCCCACATTCATGTCCTTGGCTATATTTAATCTTCAGGAAATGTGCACTCCAAATTTCCTCTCAAATAGAAGACATTTTGGCAAGATGAATGAAAACAGATGCTCCAGAACCCAAGTCTTGGGTTTGGATCCTGATAATACCACTCATTAGCTTATGACCTGGCAAGTTACTTAACTTCCGTAAGCCTTAGTTCCCTCATCTGTAAAATGAGCATAGTTATAGTATGTATCTCATAAAGGAGATGTGAGCACTAACAGAAATGATGTGGGTAAAGTCTTGGAACAGTGCCTGGCCCAGAAGTGTTACCTATGATCATGCAGCTTGCAGTGGGAGCTTCGTGAGACAAGAGACTTTGATTCTCTAATTTACTGCCATGTCTCCAGCCCCTAAAATGGTGCCTAGCACATAATTGGTGCTCCATAAGTAATTATTGAATGAATGAACAGAGCTACTGGGGACAGTAGCAGCTGAAATGAAAAAGTTGGCAGTAGGTTCAGGCCAAAGCACCAGCCAACAGCCTGATTAATGAAAATGTCTGCCTTTGATATTTTTAACTGATATTTCCAAATATTAGACCAAAAGCTGAAAGAATATGTTTAATACAAACATCATTTCTCCAAGATGGTGTATTTTACCAAAAGAAAAATGTGAAAGAACTGCCTTTTTCTTTGAGTGTTCTCTTTGACCTTTAAAAAATAATAATAGCTAAAGGAGACAGTATTGGGATTCCATTGAATCACTATTTTGATTAAATATTGAGGGAGAACATGTATTTCAAAGCCCACTTCTTTCCCTTGAACCAACACTTACTCCAAATGATCCACTCAGGGCACTCATACCAAAGAAATAGACTTTGCATTTGTAATACAATTTATATTTTTAAGTTTTCTGATATTTAATGTACCAGATGGTATGATAACTTGGTTATAGAGGGCAAATTACTAGCCCTGCTGCTTTTATCAGACAAAGAAGCTTGAGCCTGAAAGGTTTCTTAACATTCTGAACACCAGGCAGACTACAATCCTGGGAAGCTCATCTCCTAGTGAGATTTTTTTTTCTCTTACATAGCATACATCTCTGTCACCATTTCTGAAACTCTGAGGGGCAAAGGAAATTAACTGGTGACAGGCTGTGATGGCTAATGGGTGCAGCACCTACCCCTTGCAGGACTGAGAGCGGCGACCGCTGGCAGCTGCCCACACAGACTCCAGGAGAAGGGGCGGCTCTTCTAGCACACCCAGCACCTGCTGCTTCCTGGCTTCACAGCGTTTCTATCCCATACCATAAAGAGCAGTTATGCAAACATATCTCCTGTACTTAAATTCAAAAGCCAAGGCAGTTGTTCACAGAAGGACTCCAGGTGGGAGCAAGGAATCCCAATCTGAATGCCTCCCATCATCTACCTCGGACTTCTGCCTGCTTTGCCTTTAGAATCATGGGCATTCCAAGTTTGAGGGGATGCTCAAGGCCACCAAAGGTCCCTTCTAATCAAAGCATGAGTCCTTTCTGCAATATCCTGGTTGGGAGTGGAAGAGTGACTCTTAGAGCTAAAGGAACTTTAGGAGGAGGTCAGGAGGCAGCCTACACACCGTTTTGCATTGGGTCGGCTCCTGCAGATGGGCCAATGGCCTTTTAGGGGGATAACTCCTGAACTGAAGATATCATCCAGTCAGCCCCTCCTCTGCTCCAGACCTAGCACAACTCCCCATTTCATGCTGGGTCAAGCCAGTGTCCCTCAAGTGTCCACAAGACCCACCCTGCTCTTCCCCCGTCTTCTGCCCTGTCTCCTTCTACTCTGTGCCTTGCTCAGTCTGCTCCAGCTCACTCTCTCCTAGAAATCCTTTGAGCATACCTCTCCTGGCCTTACCACTGGAACGTCCTGTACCCAGAGAACTGCCTGATCACCCTCTCTCCTTCAAGGTTTGGCAGGAAAGCCACCTTCTCAGTAGGAGCGTCTACGCTGATGTTCTTATTTAAATTTGTAACCTCCCTCCCACAGGCAGCCCTGCCCCACCCCATGTTCGTCTCCCCTTTACATCACTCTGTTTTGTAAAAATCACTTGTTATCTTCTACCCCTACAAACAGTTTACTTAGTTATATTATTTGCCTCTGCCAGCAAGGCAGGCACACAAATAGAAAATTGTGTCCGTTTTCCGCTGATGTATCCCCAGAGTGGAGGACAGTGCCAGGCAGGTAGCAGGAAATATTTGTTGAACGATGAGTGAAGGAACGGATTTCCATCAATAACTGTGTCTTGATGTTTGTTCTCACTCTCGGACAAACACAGGCTTCTCATCTAGGTGTTAGGATTAAAAGCAGAGTCTTCAGAAAAGAGCCCGGACATTTGAAATCAGCAAACTGGGATCTGCATTTCAGGCCCAGCCCCACTACCTCACCATGTGCAGAGACAAGTTTTTTTCCTCTCTGATCCTCACATTTTTCACCTGAAAAGCAGATGTCATAACCTTCATACTGACCTGCTGTTGTAAGGAATAAAATATTTTTTATAAAGCACCAGGCTCCTAGGAGAAATTTAATAAATTTAACTATTATTTTCATAATGGTAACAGCTGGGTAAAGCTATATGTCATGAATTGTTTAAAGATCAAATAGCCAAAATTATAGGAAAGACGATAGACATATCTGTCATGAGTTTTTAAAGTCCCTGTAAAATTGAGTAGTTTATATCTGATCTCTCATCCTTTATTTTTCCCTTTGACATTTATCAAGGCAATTGCTATGAATGTTTGTTGATAATGGAATATTTACCCCGCATTATTCCTGTGGATACCTGCGTGGTTTGCTCATGCAAAAAGAGACCTTTTTTGGGTCTCTGCTCAGAGATAACCTAATCAGAGATGCCTTCCCTGACACCGTATAAAGTAGGAGCTCTCTCCTCTCATTTCTTCCTCCTCTTAGTCAGCTTTATTTTTCTCTGTAGCACTTTTCACCAAAGCACATGAATTGCTATAATTTTGTATTTCTTTGTTTATTGTCTGTGTCCCCATACAGTGAGGGAGGGATTTAGTCTGTTGTGTTGACTGACATATCCCCAGAGCTGGGCCTGCACTTACTGAGTTGCAGTGACTGCTCTTCATTAAGCAATTGCCCAGGAATACAGTTTGATGATTTATATAATTGGCCTATACCTAACCCTATGTGCCACAAGTAGGATGCCCAGACATCCTGGTGTGCCCAGGACACTCCAGATTTCTGCTTGTCTCCTTTCACTCACAAAAGTGTCCCAGTTTGCAAAATAAATGACATTGTCACAATAGCTATGGAGTCCAAAAGAATTAAGTATAACACATAATCCATCATTAAAGGAATATACGGTCTAGATGAGAAAGGGAACGGAATTACTATTGATAGAAACAGCTAACATGTATTGGATGCTCATCAGATGCCCAGGGCTCTGTGGAGTTACCTCTCTCAACCACAACAACCTGTGAAGGAGGTGGTTATTATCCCCGTTTAACATATGAGGAGCCTGAGGCTTAGAGAGGTTAAGTAAATACACCATCTTCCCACAACTAGCAAAAGGCAGAGCTGGGATTCAAATCCCAGAAGCAGATCTTTGCACAACTAGGTTAGCAGGCACCATGGCGGGGCTTTTATCGTGTGGCAATCCTGGAAGGTTAATTGTCCCACTTTTTTAAATTGGCAGCATAGGCTTAGCTGTGTTCAGTGGCAGAATTAGGACTCAAATTTAGAATAAGCATCTTTATGGAAAAAAAATGTGAACAGGATGGTGTTAAGTATGAATCACTGTGGGCTGGAGATATTTGATGTTCTTGGCTTCCATTATATTTTTACTACCTCATGTGTCACAAGGTGTATAACTCAGCATTGTAGACCAAAACACATTGCACTTACTCATAACCACCATGGACTTAAATTTTGGAAGAACATTTTATTTGATTCAAACACTAAATGAGTAATCTTGAAAAAGCAAGGGTAAACTAAACCCTTGTTGATAGATTTGCTAATGTTATTCCCTACCACAGATGTTGGCCAATGCTTGTCTTTAGATAAATTGTCATTTTTGAACCACTTTATTGTCTATACCCCTCAGAGAAAAGGACAGCTGGGAGAAGACTTTGTCCCCCCACCCTGTAAAATAGTAGAAAAACTTTATAAAGTTATTCCATGTAAAGTCAACTTTATGAATTGGGGTACTCAATTTGGATCTAATAAACTATATATTTTTTTATAATTTTATTTTTTATTTATTTTTCCCCCAAAGCCCCAGTAGATAGTTGTATGTCATAGCTGCACATCCTTCTAGTTGCTGTATGTGGGACGCGGCCTCAGCATGGCCAGAGAAGCTGTGCGTCGGTGTGCGCCCAAGATCTGAACCCGGGCTGCCAGTAGCGGAGTGCGCGCACTTAACCACTAAGCCACGGGGCCGGCCCTAATAAACTATATTTTTGCATCTCTCTTAGGTCAGTGCAATATTCTTTTGTAACTATAAACACACTGTTTTTGTAAAGTAAAGCAGAAGACAATATGGGCTTCTTTGGAGGAGTCAGGATCAAGGCTAGGTGACTCGGGAGAATGCTCCAATTTTTGGTGCATACTTTATCAACTCTGAACAACAGATGCATTTTAAGAGAAAACAAGCTCTTGGTAAGGTTCTATTTTTAGCTCAGTAACTAATGATGAATCAAAATGTTTCTTCAAACCCAATTACCCAATAAAAATTGCCATAGTAACCATCACATTATGCGACACATCCTTCATGCTCACACCAAAAACTTCCTTAGGAACTGCCGCCACCACCTCCTTGACACGGCCATCTGCTTATGTAGCGAGAAGAAGGAGGAGATGGTGGAGGAGGCTGGGGAGGAAAAGGTAATTCTGAATTGTTGAAATTGCCGAAGGGAGGGAGTCTCAGGACAGAGATATATGGGTAGAAAAACCATTTTCTGTGGAACTCTATAGTGGATATCCTTATGATCTAGAAGTGGTTCAACCCAAGAGCATCAGACAAAACAAGATTAGAGATTAAACAAGGGGCCTTCTCCCCACACACTATAGGGTCACCCTCTCTGATTTTCTTCTGTCTGGGATAATTGTTGCCTGCCTCTTCTCTTGGCCAACTCCTCCCCACTCTTCAACCTGAAGAATGAATAAATATTTCATCCCCAGAGAGGTTTTCTCTGAACTACTTGATCTAAATTAAGGTCCCCATAGGATGCCCCATAGGGAAGGACCTCAGTTGTCTTATTTGCCACTGGAATCTAAAACAGTGCCTAGGGCCTAGTTGGGGCTCAGTAAATATTTATAAAATGAATGAAGAAAGGAAGAAACTACCTAAGAGACAGTCATCATCATCATCCATCTAAAGGTCTGGATGGTACAAACTAATTAAATTCACTTATTAAATCATTCACTCAACAAATTCATTCATTCAACAAATATTGGAGGCTGACTACACTAGTAAGAGTAATGAATGCTTTCCGGGTGTTAGATGTTCAAGCCCCTGAGAAGCAAACTCTAGGAGGGAGATTTGTGTGTAGGAAGTTTATTGGGGGATGCTGTTGGGATCAGCACCCACGGGAGGGAAGAGACGGAAGCAGAAATAGGCAAAATGGAGCTGTGATGCAAATCCTACTGAGACCTCAGTCAGTCTCATGGGGAGTTCTGAAACCAGGATGATCTTTCTGAAGTATCTGAGTTGGAGTCATGAGCGTTTATACCTCCATGTCGATTAGTCTTGGGCCGTGACCTTGGGTGAGAGGGCCCTTATCAGCTGAGGTGATCCCAAAAGAGGATGACAGCCAAGCGCTGTCTGTCAGCAGCAATCCTGGGAGAATACCTCCTTCATTCCTGAAGGGAGACATAGTGCCCATCACAGGATCCACCACAGTCCACCCCTTATGCCACTAGATCTACTTCTTCACACAAGTTCTGAGAGCCATTCTTCTGTGATCCTGGTGGCCTCTCTTCTTTGGGGAAGCTTAGAAGAGGAAAGTTAATGGCATAAATTATAGTCCCCACTGCTGCAGCTGGTCTTGGGGTCTCAACTGGTACACATGGTCTCCCTCCTCTTCTCTTTGTTCTAGTTTCCCCTCGCCCTCCACTAGCACCTCTGCTGGTCTTGGTGGTTCACCAGGTAGCATGATCCAGATTCCAACCCCTCAGGGGTCTGAGCCTCTGGTCACCATGCCTTTCCCAGACCAGGGTATAACTCCTGCCTGGATAATGACTCTTCTTGTCTGCTGGTCACTTGACATAAGGAGCCCAGCATGCTATATTTTCCAGTTCAGCAGGACTCTTGCTGTGTCACCTGGCGGAAGTATTCAGCCTGTGGAAAGCTGCAACTCTAAAGCTACAGAACCAGGGTTTCGGGCTCTGTAATCACAGGATCCCAAAGTGGGTCACCAGGAGTGATGGTAAGTAGGCCCACTCCGGCTTCTACACCTTGTTTCTCAGACTCGTGCATTCTACCTACCGGGACATAGAACCATACAGTGGCCTTTGAGTTAAAGTGTCCACTGCATCGTGGAGGGTGGCACCCCATCTTTGATGGATATTTACTACAAGATGGCACCGGGGTACTCTCTCTTTCTATCAAGCCATCAGCTTCTGGGAGTGACGTAAGCGAACCACAGGATCCTGCCGTCTTCTGCCCATTCCCACACCCCTTCTGCCGTAAAGGAGGTCCCTTGGTCTACCATGACACTAGCGGAGGAACCTATAGTAGTCTCCCCAAGCCAGACTCTCCTATACACATCTGTCCCCAAAGCTATAACAAAACTACCCCAGGCTCAGACTGTCAGCTCCATTTTTAGATTTTTAAACCTCACCCTGGAAGAAGAAGCACTCTGAATGGTAGCTATAGCAGATTCCCAGCTCTTCCATATGCCCTGTGTGTCAGGTGACAGTTTTGTCAGCGACCTGCCAGTGACCTGACAAGAAGGGTTCATCCAGCAGGGAAACAATTCACTTGGGTTTCACAGGCCCCAGCAGGCCCTCTGTCTCCTTCTAGCCCCATCCATAAAGCATTTTAGATGCAATGCCTGACAGGCCCTAGATAAAGAGGGAAGAGAATTGAATCAGTGTCCGCTTTGTTCTTCCAAACATATCTAATTTGCCTGCCTGTGAATATTTATAGACTTTATTGCCAATGCAGTGTCGCAAAATGCCCCTGTGTCTGCATGAGGAGCCTGTCCAGAAAATACACCTGATTCTTTCCTGACCGCTGGCAACTTATGGGTTATTAATTCATTTTTTCATTCAGCAAACATTAATTATGTACCTGTCACTGCTAACTGCACTGCCAGGGGTTGTGTGCATCGGGATTGTGGCTTTTCCACTTTCTGCTTTTTATGTTCACTTCTCCATCTTCTGTTACATGAGTCACAATAGGACACATTGCTACTTAGGTGAAATCTACTGGACATTGGAATCACAACTTACACTTAGATTTTAAAGCAAACAACTGAGTCAAAAATCATGATTTAAAAAAACTCTTAAATGCCAAAAAAAAAAGTCAGTAAATGGATGTATCCTCTCTCAATAATCCAACACAGCCAAGTTTTCCCCCAGCACGGTTGAGCTCCAGATGAAGCAGTCAGCTTGCATTTAGGAACCATGATGTGTGAAATAGATGTAACTAAACCTAGTGGCACACCCAGTCCTGTAAGGGGGGCACACTGCTGGAGGCCACAGGCCTGAAACAGACTGTAGATCCTCATCTTCTCACTCCAGGTCAGGAATGATCATGGGCAGACAGCATTGCTCAAACCATTTAGAGGGCTTTGTCTCTCCTTCTCTTCCCTTCCCTTCCCTGCATTTCTCTTCCCTCCTCTCTTCTCTTCTTTTCTTTTCCCCTTCCCCTTCTTTCTCTCTCTCTTCTTCTTTCTCACCCCCAACTTGTAATTAAAATACATATAAACTAAATGCACATACGAGAAAACTCCACTGTATTATAATTTGCCTTCCTGCAATACTCTATGCACATTTGATAAAGCTTCTCTGGACCTGGCTCTTGGTTTTTTAACTGACAGTTGAGTTGACATATATGCCAAATCCCCTAGAAGAAGCATCTCCTCCTAAAATGAAATTCATTAACATTAATGCTAACAAGAATTCTTTGGCAATGCCATCTCTAGCTGGAATGATCAAGGAAGTGTTTGTGAGTCCTAAAATAAGGAGGTCCAAATGCTTTGCAGTTAAAGACGGGATACAGTGACATGGAACGAATTCTGGAATCAGACATAGTCCCAACTCCACTGTCAAATATACGATTTGGTGGCAAGTTAGGGGAGCAAAGACTCTGTTTTCTTATTCATATAAAATGATGAAAGTCCTACTTTGCAGCATTAGGATGAGGATTCAAGGAGATAATGGCACTATTACGTGAAGCATTTAGCATGTGGTAAGTGCCTTATTCTCCTGGTCCTCTCCCTGCTTCTGCCCCTATATCTGGTCACTCCAAGTTTATCACCCTACTTTTCAGCAATGCTGGGCATTTTTCAGCTCCCTAGATGTTCCCTGCTTTTTCTTGCCACCAAGCCTTTCCACTTAGTGCTCCTTCAAAATCCTTCCTCCATTCTTTACTTATCTAACTGCTACTTGTTACTCAAGCTTCAGCTTAAATATCACCTCCTACAGGGAGCTTTCCTGGACCCCTTACCCTCTGTTAGACTCTACTATAATGCACTATCTTTACAGCTTAGTGTTGTTAGTGCTTAAAACAGTAAGCTCTGAAGCCTGACAGGCTGGATTCTAAGGCTGGCCTTCCACTTAAAGAAGGGTGACCTGACGCATGGTACTTAACCTGTCTTTGCCTCAGTTTCCTCACCTATAAAGTGGGGATCAGGATAACTATGCATCCCTGTTTTCTCAAGACAGTTGAGGTTTATGCCTCTTGTCCTAGCAGAGTTACTGAGTGACCCCTTTCACTGTCAAAACGGTTCTATTTAAATAATAAATTATATGGTCACCTTAGTAATAATAATAGCACCCACTTCATTGGATTATGGTGCAAATTAAATAAGTTGATATGGGCACAATGTTTGGAACAGTGTCTGTGACACAGTAGGTGCTCAATAATGTTAGCTGTTTGCACGATAGGCATCAATGCTGTTGGTGTGTCTCTGTCCTAACATTCGCCACATTAGTGGTAATTGCACATCTAATTGTGTCTCTTCCCCACCAGACCTGAGCCCCTTGGGGGCAGGGATATCAACTGGCCTGACCGTCTTAGTATCCCCAGTGTGCAGCTCAGTGGACAGCCTTCTTCACCTTAGTCATAGTGTTGAGAGGCTGGGAGATCGCATACTTGTGGGTTTTTTACAACAAAAACCATGACTGTGATCATGACACGGTGTAGACAGGATCTGATTTCCTCTGCAAGATATTAATATTCATGACAAATTAATTCAGTAATACCTGTTCTTTTTTAGCTAAAAGAGTTTAGTCAGACAATCAATTAAAAGAGATAATATTTCTGCATGAAATATTTCCTATGTTTCCTACTGTTTGTGCATTCATTCATTATTGTGTGCCTACTGTCTGCCAGATATGGCTTCTCTTCATTTTGGCTATTATCTGTATTGGATATGATACCTTTTTCCTTTCTTCTTTGGTCTGATAATCAAGAAATCTTATACACACGTTGTAAACAAGAGTCATGACTGGTTTTAAAATCAGTATCATCAGGAAACTAAAATCTTCTATTTGAACAAAACGCCTCCATGGAGAGGTCGTCCTCTGGCCTTGGCGCTCAGCCATGCTTTTCTGGGGAAATTTTCACAGAATTTCCAATTCTTTTGGAAAACGTCAGTCCTGACATTTCTCATAGGATTGGTGAGAGAACCAATTATTATTGGTTTTTTTGTTTTCTGAAGGTCCTCCCCTTTTCTGAATGTTGGCAGCCATTTTCAATGGCCCCGGAAGTGATTTTTTCATTAAGCCCCCAGGAATTGTAACAATGTGAACATGTGAACTTTCCAAGCTTCACGTTTCATACACAGATGAATAAACTAAAGTCTGGAATCCTGCCAATCCTGCTATCCACAGTTACTTAGATGTTTCTGGATAGTAGGTCTTTTATTAATAAAAGCATGTTATGGAGGAAACTCTCACCTTTGTCAGAGTAAATATACTTGAAATAGCCCCACTGCCCAGGAAATCAGTCTCTTGATAAGGGTGTCTGATTTTCCCTTGAGGGATCCTCTTTCTTACAGCCACACACACGCAAAGGTCATCCCAGCCTCTTCAGTGACTCTCCTGCCAAATCTCCCAGCTGGTCCTACAGACAACTGTGAGAGTGTCCTGTCAACAAACATTTATTGAAGGACAGCTGTGTGTGAGGTCCAGGATACAGCAATGGACAAGAGTAGCCACTGCCCTCAAGGAACACACAGATAAGACCCAACAACTGACAGGAGATATGAGGCAGGATACAGACAGAATCTGCTGGAACATGAATGAGGGACTGCCTGAGAGACAAGGGACTGTCAGGGAGGAGTCCCCAAGAGACGATGCTTGCATTGAATCTTGAAAAATGCCAGGGAAGTAGCTGTAGCTGTGTGTGTGTGTGTGTGTGTGTGTGTGTGTGTGTGTTGGGAGTGAGGGCAGGGAGATGTTTTAGGAGCAGAGAACCAAATGTGCACAGGCCCGGAGATGTAAGAGGGCTTGGTTCATGTATCATTTCAGGGTCCCAGCAAGAAACATAAACACCCAAAGGGGTAAGTGAAGTGAGCTCAAGCAAAGTTTGGGGCAGAGTTAAAGGAACCACAGGGCTTGATGAAGCACAGAGGAAGCCGTTTCCATCCCTAGGGACCTGAAGGGACAAGGGGAGGGATGATGTTACCAGAAGTGGTGAGAGCTGTTATACTGTAGAGGAACACAGTCATTGCCCAGACTGCAGCAGGACGAATGATCACCCCCATCTCTCTCCTTCCGCCTCTTTCTCTCTCCCCACATCTTCTTGTCTCTTGCTAGAAGCTGCCGTGGCGGAGCCCGAGTGGACGCTGAGGGCGAGGAGACCTGATGCGGTCCAGAGATATCAACCTTTCAGAGCACAGAGTGGTCACAGAAGGGCAGCTCTTTACGGGCAAAAGGAGAATAACCAGGAAAGTTGGTCCAGATAATTCCAGTTGCCCTGTGTGACTAGAAGCCAGAGAGCAGATAGGGGAGAAATAGGAGTAGGAGAGACACGCATACACACACACAGATGCGCATGCACAGAGAGACAGAGACAGAGAGAGAAAGACACACACACACACACACACATATACAGAGCCAAATCTCAAAGATCCTTCCATAGTCTCTTCCCAGTGCCTTATTCTGGAGGCAGCCTATGCGAGGACATCAGTACTCCTGGCTGCCATTTTGGGGTATTTACTGTCCATCAGGCAAATGCTAGTACTTTTTATACAGCGATTGCCTCCTTTAATCTTTATGACCCCCCATGAAGAATCCTCACTTACTGACTGCTAAGTTCCAATCATTTTGAGAGTGACTTTCATGTATTGTTTTCTTTTATCCTTGCAATAACCTCAGGTCATAGGGATTCCTTTTTTCTTTTGCACATGAAGAAATAGTAAGTTCACAGGAATATAAGCCTCAGGAGGAGGTGACTTGTTCTGTATCCCTGGAGCAAGGATAGTGCCTGGCTCATATATAACCGGCAGTCAATAGGCACTTCTCTTAAAAACCAGATAGACTCAGAGGCTCTCAGAGGTTGAATGTTGGCTTAAATTCCGACTCCCAAACTCTAAAATCCTAAACCACAGAACTTTCCTGGCCATTTGAGCGGGAGCAACCAAGAACATACACTTTCCTTCTTCCCTCGGGTGTCCATGAGAATCTGCTTTAGCTGAGGCCTCCCCTAAGTCTCTCACATCCCTTTAGTCTCTCCCCCACCAAGCTCATTATTTATTCAACAAATATGTCCCAAAGGCCTGCAGTATTATCAATCTGTAAGTTCCATGAGGGCAGGAGCTGTGTTTGTTTTGTTCACCTCCACAGAGCCCTAGCATGCTGCCTGACCTATAGGAGGCACTTAATAAATATTTGTTGAGGGGCTGGGCCAGTGGTGTAGTGGTTAAGTTCTGCATGCTCCACTTCAGTGGCCTGGGGTTCCCAGATTTGGATCCCAGGTGCAGACCTACACACCGCTCATCAAGCCATACTGTGCAAAATAGAGGATGACTGGCACAGATGTTAGCTCAGCAGACAATCTTCCTCAAGCAAAAAGAGGAAGACTAGCAACAGATGTTAGCTCAGGGCCAACCTTCCTCACCAAAAAAATATAAATATTTGTTGACTCTATGGATGAATGAGAAGCAGGATAATTTATGCAGGCTCTGTGCAAGGCCCTGGGGTAGAGTTGACAGTGGAGGAGACTGAGCACCAACATACGAGGACAATGATAGATGGCTGTATGAGGGATAGTCCCAGAGAGCAAAACAAAAAGGAGTGGTTGCTTCTACATGGGGAGGGGACCAGGCTGAGTCTTGACCTCCATTAGTTGAGCAGATGATTGCCAGACAGACAGCGAGGATGCTTTGGAGAGAACATGCCGGGAAAATGGTTTGGTTTCAACAAAAGGGCATGGGAGGTGGAAGTGGGGAACACGTGTGAGCCTGCAAGGGGCAGAACAATGAAAGATGAAGCTGAGAGGTTGTCGGGAGCCAGGTCACTGACAACCTGTCTAGTACGCTGTGAGGTTGAGTCTCGCTCCAAAAGTTCTGCCCTGTAAGCTACCTGTTCTGCCTTTTCTTTGTTCATCTAAGCCTAGTCCCTCCGATGGTACACTAATCTAGATGGTCCTCTCTCACCTGCTTAAGGACTTCACTCTTGCAACTTTCCCCCCTCCTTCCATCAGGGAGTTTTCCTTCTTTACTAGAATATTCCCATCGGTATAAAACCACTACAACATACTGTGAGTTTTACCATCTTAAGTTAAAGCTAAAATAAAAAAGAATTTTAAAAAAAGAATTATATTTGATCACCCATTTGATTCCAGCAATTACCCATTTCTTAGTGACCCTCTATAACAAAACTCCTCAAAATCTAGGCTCCGTGTGTAGGCTGTCTGTCTCTACTTCCTTTTCCCCCCTTCTCCCACAAACCCTGTCCAAACAGGCTTTGGAGGACTTAGATCCGGCCACTCTGCTCAAGCAGCTCTTCTTAAGGTTTCCCGTGACCATGACGTTGCTGAACCCGATGGTCAGTTCTCAGTCCTTGTCCAGCTGACCCCCTAGCAGCACTGGACGCAGTGGACGACTCTCTCCTCACTAACGCTCTCCTCACCTGGCTTCCAGAACACCCCGATCACGAGGCTTCCTCCTACTTCATGAGAAAGAATACCGGACTAGAAAACGTATGTTCCGGTGAATTCCCAATTTTTTATGTTTTCAACCTCTGGCAGGTTTGTGAGCCAATATCACTTGTGACCTGTTCGCTTTCCCTAGCCCCCCACTTCACCTCCCACCCGACTCACACTCTCTCTCTCACACACACACACACACACACACACACACACGCTGGCCCCACGAGGCAACCATGAAGACCAAAAGGACCCACCTTCTTTCTCTGCATTTACCCCAGAATAATGGGGGCGACAGTGCTCAGCAAGCTTCTTCAGCAAAGGGCCAGACAGTCAATAAGCAAATATTTTAGGCTTTGCCAACCACACAGTTAATTCTTTCTTCTTCTCTTCCTCCTCCTCTTCCTTCTCGTTCTTCCACAACTCTTTAAAAAATGTAAAAACCATTCTTAGCTTACCAGCTCTACAAAAACAGGCCCTGGGCTGATACGTCTGGCCCATAGTTTGTGAGCTCCTGGGAGAGAGCATGGATGAAAAGTCCTCCTGGTTTTCCCAGGACTGCCCAGGTTTTACAACAAAGTTCTGTGTCCCAGGCAAACCAGGACAGTTGGTCACGAGTACTACTTAGAGCTCTGTGATCTTGAGTAATTACTTAACCTCTCTGAGTCTCAATTTTCTTTTCTGTGACATGGAGCTAATAAGACTAAGCAGGGTTGCTATCAGATTGTCCACACAATAGCAAGTGGAAAGGCCGAAGTACAATGTCTGGTCCACAATTGGGGTGTGTCAATGGAAGTTCTCCTCAAGCCCCCTGGCAAGGAGGTTGGCAGGAAATTCTAAGCGGTCAAGTTACCTCAGGCTGGAGAACACTCTTGGAACAATTATGGCCCCTGTTTTGTCCATCTCTCTGAATACAGTGGAACAGACATTATAAATATGTTAGTATCTTAAACTTGTTTGCATTAGCATAGTTGATCTTTAAAATTTGGGCTACCACCTGTTATGTTTCTCATATTTAAAAAAAAATACCTTCATCACTTTTTGCCATGTCTATTTTTAAAGAGTTTAATCACTTCTTTTATTTTTCTCACCTCCAGTCCTTCCTATTTTTAGCCTTTAACATTTTTACTTCCTCCTTAATGTCATAGTTTTTTAAATCCATTTTTTAAAAATCTTATTTCCCAGCTCCCTTATTCTTTTAATTCCATTTTACAGAATTCTCTCTTTGTGTTATCTTCTGAAAAGCCTGCGTTTTCCCCTCGTTACTTTGCAAGTTCTGAGGATACCAGTCATTGGACTCGGGTTTTTATGTAGGTTTCTCATCATTAGGTTTTACTTTTTATTATAGGCTAGCTGAGTTCAGCATGCCTTACATTTTACCTTTTTCTTAGATGTTCACTCAAGTGTACGACTTTTTTGCTCTGTTATTCTGTTAGACTTCATTTTGTACTATTAATAATTTCTCTTTCCAATTCAGCATGTGCTATTTATAAAGGGCAGGCAGGAAGCATGGTCCCAGGGCCGGCAGCTGTGGGGGAGCCCACGACACTGGTGGAGGATGCTGGCAGTACTTCTCATCCCTCCAGTTGGCTCAACCACTCCTGTGGCTCCTCTTAATCCCTCTTTCATCCCATTCTTCACTGAATCCTTAAAGAATGAGTCTAATCTGGGTGATCACTATTCCTCACGCTCTGTCACAGTGATCTTTCTAAAACACAAACTGACCGTGTTGCTTACCTGCTCAGACCCTCAGTGAGTCACTGTTGTGACATAAGAGACAACAAAAGCAATAATAATGACCGTAACCACAACCACAGTCAGTACATAGTGAGCAATGATTGTGTTATAGGCCTTTTGCTAATTGCTTTCATCAATTATCCAACAACATTTTTAGCAAAGTATTCCTATTTTACAGGTTGAGGAAATTTGAAGACCAGAAAAATTAGCTAACTGGGCCAATTTCACATAACAAGTAAATAGCATTATTGGGAGCCCAGATCCTTAACCACTGGGCTAGACTGCTAAGCTCTACATCGGACAGCAAACACACTATTTAGTATCCGCCCCCTTAGTGAGGCGAGTGACTTGCCTTGGCCACCCTGGGGTAGATGGTAGAGATGGAATTAAGGTCCCACTCTGTCTGACTCAAGAGTTGGCTCCCAATCCCCCCTCCACTAGCTTCCCTGCATAGTAAATAATGGATATAAACATTCTTTGTAAAGTAGCATAAATACAAAATATTTTAATACTTCTTGGTCCTCTGGGATACTTCTTAACCTGGAGGAAGAAAATCCTTAATACGTCATTTATTCAGAAATAATATATATATATATATATATATATATATATATATATATATATATTATACCATAGTCTAGACTTGGGGAAAAAAGATGGCCTCGTATTTAAATACATAGCTAACATTTACTGGATATCTGTTATCTGCTAGGTTCATTTGTGTATATATATATACACACATATATACTATATAAATATATGGATATAGATATACATACATGTACATTACTTCTATACGGCAAAGGTTTATTCCCATTGTTCAGATGAGAAAGTTGAGGCTCAAAAAGGCAAAAAGTGACTTGCCTAAGGTCATCTGCCTAGTAAGTGGTGGAGCTGAGGGTTGCAAACCCAGGCTGCGGTCACAGAAGCTCCAGCCCCAGCAGGTACAAAGGCCTTTGGTGAGTGGCTGCCCCACTCACTTTGTCAGGACCCCCGCAGAGCCTGACTGCCCCCTGGCGGTTGTGGCAAGTATCACAACCTCCCTGTTGTATTTTCCTCCTTCTCCCCTGCGTTCATGCTCCCCTCCTTCTGCAGCCCCTCCCTCTGCCCAGTGCGCAGCCACTGATGTTCAAGTGTGGACCCCAAGAGGACAGGCCTCAGTCCAAAAGCAGAGAGGCCCAAACACAGACACAGTTCTCCAGGTGTAAGAATGACTTGTGAAAACCCACCACAGCTTGCCAAGAGTGCAGGCTCTCGTGTTAATCACAGCTCCAGAATCTCTTAGGCTGTTTGGCTTTGGGCAAGTTACCCTCAGGGCCTTGGTTTGCCCATTTCTAGACGGAAGTAGTCTGATGTGCCTGAGGACATCTTTGTTGGAGGAAGAGACAAGAAGGCAGGCACCCAGCTGGCACAGGGCCTGGTTCATGGTCAAATGCTCCATGAATACCTGAATTGAGTTAAGTAACTATTTTTAGGATGCATTTAAAGCCCGTTTGCCTGCCTTAGGTGACTCTTTTATTTCCTAGAACCACTCCAAAGTCAGCCCTTCCTTCCAGCCTGTGCTAGAACAAGCCTGCTGGGCAGCACACACAGCTCTCCCGAGGCTCCTTCCCCTGTACCAGGCTCCAGAACTGAGCCATACGAATGGCCAAATCCTATTGTCTGTTATGCTTGTGCCAAATCTGCATTTGTTGCTTGAGTGAATCTCATTGTGTTAGCACAGCAGAGGGCTCAGGGATGAGGTTGGAGAGCACGGTCTTTCTAAGTTCAGGCTCTGGCTCCAGTGACCAGGGTTCAAACCCCAGCTCTACCACTGGCTCCATTTGTTATCTTGAACAGATGGTTAAACTTTGAGCTTCAGCCCCCTTATCTATCCAATGACCATCTTAATAGTACCTAGCTCACTGGGCTATTGTGAGGACTAAATGCATTAATGCATGCCAGGCACTTAGAATGATTCACTAAGTGCTCCATAAATGCTAGCTTCTATTAGCGAATGATGCCAGACCCTCTCTAGCCTGGTTCATTCACCTGCAGATACAAGGCCTTTACCTACATCTTTCGCATACACCCATTATGTGCTGGCAAAACATTCAACCTGCTTCATGCATTGTCCAGTGTTTATTTACTAAATTATACCCCTGTCCCTGACTGGGCTCCATTTCCTCTGAATATCAAAGATCTCCCTCAGGTCCTGGCCACTGTTTGCTTGGATCCTGCAAAGTCAGACTTCCTGCATTCCAAACCCTGCCCTACCACTGTGAAAGCTGCTTAACCTTAGACAAGTTATTTAACCTCTCTGAACTTCAGCTTCCTCATATGGACATAAAAATAGTTCCTTCCTCATTGAGATTATATGAGAACATGTATGAAAATCACTTGGTAAGAGACCCTACACTTAATATGAACTCAAAAAAGTAAGTTATTTAATCTCTCAATTTTAGTTCGCTTACTGTTTAGTTTAGTTTCTTACTGTTATTTAATCTCTCAATTTTAGTTCGCTTACTGTTTAGTTTAGTTTCTTACTGTTATTTAATCTCTCAATTTTAGTTCGCTTACTGTTTAGTTTAGTTTCTTACTGTTATTTAATCTCTCAATTTTAGTTTGCGCATCCTCCAAAATTTATGATGAAACATTGGTCCTAAAGACAAATTAGGGGCAAATCCTTAAAAAATTAGTTTTCAACACTTTACAAAAAATTAAGCTTAATGGTATTGCCTTTCAAATTCCTGGTTTCCATTAAAATATTGGAAATTATCCAAACGCAAATCAATCATTATTGAATTGCAACACATCTTTCCGTTATTTCCTTTCTAAATTTTAAAAATAAAACTAGCTCCAGGGACAAATCCAATAATCACTTTCCCAGAGCTGGTCTTTCCACACATACAGTAGCACTTGAGTGGATGCTTCTGGGGACCCAGAAATAAATAGAAGGAGAGTGTTTCCCCTGTTCTTAACATAGCAGGCCTCCTCTCGCCTTCAACCGCTTGGGCTGCAGACTGTGGTAATGTTCTCTGTACAAAGTGAGCTGCAGAGAACACGTGGAGCACATTCCTGTGGTACACACTTAGAGTGTGGAGGGAAGGGGAGGGGAGGCGGTGCCCCCAGGGAGGCCCTCAGAGAGCCAGTCCTCTCCTCCACCTCCAGTCTGGCCGCTTAGCAATGAACAGCAATGGATCTTTCTGCAAGGACAAAATGCAAATCCTCTATATAAAGGAGGAGCTGACTCTGAGCCCTTCCAACTCTGAACTCCCTGGCCTCAAGCATTAGTGCCCACACTGTGGCCTTTGACAAGTGTTTGTTGAGCACTGGGATGCCAGGCCCTGTGTGAAGACATAAGATTCAAGGGAGATGATCTCTGCCCTCTGGGAGTTCAGAATTTAGTAAGGCCAATGGGCCTATAAAAAGGAGGTCAAAGTGTAATGTTATTTGTGATCTTCGAGCCACTTACATGAAGCAGTGATTCTCTTATGGCAGCTGACGGACCCACTGCAGCAGATCACTTTGGGAGCTTTCTAAAAATAAAGATTCCCAGGCCACAGCCCTGGATATTTTTCTTCAGTGGGTCTGAGTAGGGCCAGGGGTATCTCCACCTTTTTAATTCCCCAGGTGATTCTCATGTACAGTCAGAGTGGTTAATTTTCTGGAGGTCACCCTTGTCTCCTCTCTTTTTTTCATAGTCCTCACAAAATCCAAGAGCGCATCCTGTTGTCTCTTCCTTTGAAACATATTCAGGATACTTCCCTATCTCTCCATCTGCACAATTGCCACCCAGGTCGAAGCCACAATCTCTCTTCAACGGGATTTTTCTAAGATCCCTCTAACTTGCCTTCTGCCAGTTCGTAAAACTGTACCTGTCACACAGAACGTGCTCCGTAAATAATTTTGAATGGGTAAATTAATTAATAGGAGTGTGGGGTTGGGAAGTCCTATCCATGGCGGTTTGCAGATATCTAAGGGTAGCAAAATGAAGCATTGATCAAGACATGTTTCTTAAGCATCTCACACTCAGCATGTCAGCTCTGGGGCAGAGGTGGCTTATAGATGGGGCTCCCAGGGGTCTAGATAGAGCTGTGGGCTGGAGGGATGGCATAACATGACCAATCCAAGACAGTCATAACAATATATGCCTCCTCCTTCATGGAACCACAGATCTGCAGCTGCCACAATGGAATAGTATTTCCTTCCTTTGGTAACTAAATAAAATTTAGTTACCAAAAAAAGCAATAACTCATTGAACAATGTAGGTATTTTTAGATACTTAGTTGATACTAAGATGCGGCAGTAAAGACATTTGTGAAGTCAATGACTGACCAAGGATCTAGTCTGTATATGAGTGGTTGCTTCCGGATTCTATTCTCCTCCAGCATCTCCACCATTGCCTCAGCCTCGTTCCAGGAGTCTTGAACACTCCACTCTGTTTCTCAAACTCTCAGTCACCTCCTGTAGAATCTGCAGATGCCCCCAGGAGGAAAGATGCCCCACATGCTGGGCTTACCTGTTTGGGTATTCTTCTTCTAGATCTTGACTACTTATGTTTTTTTCACTGCCTTGCTAGATCTTCACAAGTGAATTTGTCTGAATAACCTATTCCTTCTATTTCAACACACACACACACTCTTATACATATGCATGCACATATACATGCAAATATATGTATTTCCTTTTGTGTATTATACACATATATATTTCCTTTTATTTTAAGCTTTAGTATCACATTGAATTGATAGGTTTGTGTTTTAATTCAGTTTTAAATATTACATTTTACTTAATGTATCATATAGATTTGCTCATGTGATTAAATATTTGTCATGCTATTTTATATTCCCTTGTATATGCACACTGCAATTTATTCAGCCATCCCCCCACCATTAAAAATACGCAATTTCTATTTATTTTTTTATTTTCATAAATAAAGCTGCAGTGAACATCCCTGAACAGAAATTTTTGATCCTGTATATGATTGTTTCCTTTAGAGAATTAGAAGTTGGGTGATGGGTCAAAAGAAATGAGTAAAATTTTGCGACACTGTTAATTTGCTTTCCAGAAATATTGTAGTAAAGTACCTCCACATCAGCAATGTATCCAACTGTTTTCATTTAAAAAAAAAAAAAAACTAGTTATCTTTAACTTGAGACTTTGTTCATACTTTTCTGCTTAGAAGATTAGAGCAATGTTCCTTTTTATTTCCTTTTCCCCTTTTTTGTAGTCTCATTTTCCACATTTAACTCTTTAATACAATGCCATTTATTTTGACATTTGTATGAGGTTACTATCAACTATTTTTTCCCAATAGTTGACCAATTATCCTTTTACTGACAATTGTTTTTTCCACTGAATTGTTGAGCCATATGTATCATAATACAGCTCGTTATGTTTTCTCTTTTCTATTTCTGGATGGTATACTCACTTTTACTCCATTAATATTTCGGTTGAGGTTTTCTCTACTGCCACAGAATTTTAATTATTGTAACCTGATGGTACATATTACCTTCTGGCTGGGCAAGACCCCCTCTAATCCCTTTTGTAAAAATTTCTTTGGTTGTTCTAACTCATGTATTCTTTCAAATATACTTTTAAATCATCTTTCAAAAATCCTCTTGGGATTTTGATTGTAATAATATTAA
Organism: Ceratotherium simum simum; assembly: GCF_057802395.1. NCBI lineage: Eukaryota > Metazoa > Chordata > Mammalia > Perissodactyla > Rhinocerotidae > Ceratotherium > Ceratotherium simum. The sequence goes on from NC_141922.1 coordinate 12,017,108, forward strand.
AGCTTTAAAGCAATTTGGGTAGTATTTACATAGTTAACAGTAGTTAGCATCCCTTTACCAGAAATGCTTCCCTCCTTTATCTTTTGTAAAGCCGAGTAGTTTAGATTTTTTTCCAGCTCCCACGCATTTGTTATTATTGTTGTCGAGGATATTCTTTGGTGTTTTAAATTATCATTGCTATTGTAAGATCATTGTTCCATCACATCTTGTAAATGATGATTAGAGGTACATAAGAAAGCTGTTTATTCATTTATGTATTCATTCAGCAAATATCTAGCACTTATTAGTTGCTGAGCAGTTAAAAGGCACTGTGCTGAGCACTTGTCATCCACTGTGCTAGGTACTAGGTGTCAATCAATGGCTAAAATGAACATCATCCCTGTGTCATTAGGAGTGATAATCCAATGTGACAGGCATCAGACAACTAAGCAAACAAATAAATATATAATTATAATTTGTAGTAAGCGCACAGCATGGAGGGATAAAGAATAGCAGGGAAATCCTAATTTGATACAGTGATCTGGGAGCATCTCTCTGAGAAAACTATAATAAGGCCAAGAATAGAAAGATAAAAGAAACCAGCAAGACAAAAAATATCGGGGAGAGTGTCCCAGACAGCATTAGCAATGGCCCAGAGGTGGGACAGGCCTATTGGAGGAAAAGAAAGTAAACCAGATTGGTTGGAACAAAATGAGTAAGAGGAGAAATAGTATGAAATGAGCTTGAAGATGATCAAACAGGCTTTGTTGTCATGATGATGAGTTTGCATTTTTCTCTTTTTTAGCAATAAATTTATCAATCTTTCTATTTAAAAATCTATGTACTGGAGTAGGTACTACATGCACATATACAAAATATAAAAGGTAGATATTATAAACTCAGGCCTCAGTTTCTGTCACCAGAATTATCCAGTACCTTACTGAGAGAGTCTGCACATACAAAATGTTAGCAAATGCCAGCCATTTGGGTTTTTTCCCCCACTTAACAGTATATACTGGAATGTTCCAGATTAGTATTATTTTTATCTGTATACTATTCAATTGCATGGCTTTATAATTTAACCAGTCATCTGTTTATGGCCATTTAGGTTTTCTCCAATTATGTGCAAACAATGCTCTGATATCCTTTGATCTTTGCACCAGAGTTGTCACATTTATAAGTCCATGGAAGTGGAGTTACTGGGCTGATGAGTTTGAATATTGTCAACTTGATAGATATTGCCAAATTCATATGTTCAACAGCTAGGTATGAAAATGTCTATTTACCCCACAACCTAGCCAGAGTAGTATGTTGTCAAATTTTTGATCATTGACAATTTGATGAGTAAACAGTGGCATCATACGCTACCTCATGTATCCATAAACAACGTATTGGTTAGTTTTCTTGTTTTTGAACTTTATGTCATTGGAATCATACTTTTCTACACTATTTTTTATTACCCATTTTGATGAATACAATAACAGTTCATTTATTTTCATTGTTGAGTCACATTTAATTGTTTTAATACATCCAGAAATATTTATCCATTCAAACTAACGGTGGACATTCAGATTATTTCCAGTTTCAAGCCCTCGTGGAAATTGCTGTTCTGAACATTCTTGGGCATATCTCCTGGGCCACACGTGCTAAGATGCCTCTGGATGTGAAGTGGAAAAGTGCAGTTCTAGGGATGTGCAAATTAAACATTAGTATATAAAGTCCAAGTAGCTACATCAGTTCACATTCCCACCAGCATCCTTGCTAATTTGATGATGCTCAGCTATTGTTTTTCTTTTTAGAGCCAGCCTGGTAGGTTTGGAATGGGTGTAGATTTTAACTTATAGTTCCCAAAATGTTGTGCTTATTTTCAAATTATTGTTTTCTTGTCTTTGAAATATCTGTTTATCTTTTGCCCTTGTTTTCTATAGGATTGTTTATATTTTTCTTACAGATTTATACAAGTTCTTCATATGACCTGAAAATTAATTCTTTCCTGGTTATAAGTGTTGCAAATATCTTTTCTTAGTTTGTGGATAGTTTTTTTTTATTTTATTTTATTTATATTGTCTTTTAATGAATAGAAATTCTTAATTTTAGTTTAATCAAATGTATTAATCCACTCTTTATGATTTGTATTCTGTGTGTCTTATTTAAAAAAATCTATCAAGGTAATAAAAATTTTATCCTAAATTACCTTCTAAAATTTTATGTTTGCCTTTCATATTTAAGACTTTAATCCACCTGTAATGTATTTCTATGTATTTCTATGTAGGCAGAGATTAACTTTCATTTTATTTTCTAAATGGATAACAAAATGTCCCAGCACCCTTTGCTGAAAAATTCCTCTTTTCTTCTTAGACCTGCAATGCCCAATTGTCAAGTTTGTGTGTTTATGTTTCCGTGCTTTCTGTTCACATCCACTGGTCAATTTGTGTATCCTCATATAAACACCATGATGTCCCAATTACTGCAGTATTATGACAAGTCTTGATACCTGATACTGCAAGTCTCCCCATTTTGTTCTTCTTTAAGAATATCTTGTGTCTTCTTGACCCTTTGCCCTTCCATATAAATTTTAGACTCATCTTGAATTCCACTGGGGGAAAAAATACTTATTGAGATTTGAGGTCTTTACTATAACAATTCTTTCCTATCCATACCATGCTATACCACCCTCCATCTATGTGGGTCTTATTTGATTATTTTAAATGAAATTCCATCATTTTTTCCATTAAATTCATTTCTATCTGTTTGCTATGGTTGCATAGAAATGCAGTTTACATTTTATTTTGATTTTATGTCCAGCACCTTTGGTAAATTGTTATTAATCCTAGTAATTTTTCTGTAGATACTTGCGGATATGCCACATGGATAATCATCTGCAAATAATGAAAATATATTTCTTCCTTTCCAAACTTTATCACTTTTGTTTTGTTTTTTGTTGTTGTTGTTATTGTTCTATTGAGATAGCTAGAACTTGAGAGTGGTGTTAAATATGCTTGGAGATAACTGGCTTCCCTGCTTTAAGCAAATGCTTTTAACCTTTTACCATTGAGTAGGATGTTTGGTGTTTTTTGTGTGTTTGTTTCTGTAGATATCCTACATAGTGATTAAGAAAGCTTACAGCTAATCTCAGGGTCTTTTTTTTTAATGAAAGGATATTGAATTTCATCAATGCTGTTTCATCTCAATGGAATGATTGTATGTTTTTTAAAAGCTGTAAATGTGGTAAATTACATTAGTTTATTTGATAATGTTAAACTATCCTTGGATTCCTGGGATAAATTCAATGTAGTCAAGTTGAATTATCTTTTCTATACACTGATGCTTTTGATTTGCTAATATTATATGTAGGAATTTCCTTCCATATTCATGAAGGAGATTTACCCATTATATACCTTTATATATCAACTATATTGGGTTTGGTATCAAGGTTGAGCTAGCTTTATTAACTAAGTTGGGGAGTATTCTGTATTTTTCTATTTTCTGGAAGAGATTATGGAATATTTAAATTATTTCTTCCACAGTTGTTTATAGAATGCTCCAAAGAAGCCATCTGGGCCTGTTGCTTTCCTTGTGGAAAGATTTTTAATTATGATTCCATTTATTTAATTTTTCTCCTTTCTTCTTGAGTCAGTTTTGGTAAAGTTGTATTTTGAGAAATACGGCAATTCCATCTAAGGTTTTTATTAGCATTAAACTTCATAATATATTCTTATTATCTGTTAATTTCTGCAATATCTTTAACTGTCCCATTTCCTATTCTTAATATTGCTTATTTGTACCTTTTCTCTTTTTTCTTTATTAAGCTTGTAATAGGTGTTACTGTTTTATTAGTCTTTTCAGAAAACAAACTTGACTTTATTGATCCACTATATTATACATTTGGTTTTTATTTCATTAACTTTTGCTTCTATTTTATTATTTTTTGCTTCTACATACTATGGATTTAATCTGGCTTTGGGTTTTTTTGCTAAATCTTTAGCTTGAATGGCTAGCACATTTGTTTTCAGCCTTTCTTTTTTTTAATGGAGGATTCATGACTATATAGTCCTCTGTGAGGACTATTAAGTTTTGTTCAGTAGTAGTTTTATTATTCTTCAGTTAAATATTTTTTCCTTTATAATATATTCTTAGTTCCGTGAGTTATTTAGAAATATTTTAATTTCCAAACAAATATAGGTTTTTAGTTGTCTTTTTTTTTTTTTTTTTTTTTGGTGAGGAAGATTAGCCCTGGCCAATCCTCCTCTTTTTGCTGAGGAAGATTGGCCCTGGGCTAACAATCATGCCCATCTTCCTCTAATTTATATGTGGGATGCCTGCCACAGCATGGCTTGATAAGTGGTGCGGAGGTGCACATCCAGGATCGGAACCTGCAAACCCCAGGCCACCAAAGTAGAGTGCGTGAACTTAACCACCACACCACCAGGCTGGCTCCATTTAGTTATCTTTTTATATTGCTTGTAACTTGATTTCATTGTAGTCATTGACTATGGTTATGTGATACTAGTTCCTTGAAATTTGCTGAGATTAACTTTAGGTCCTATTATAAGTTCATGTTTTACAAATATTCAAAATGTGCCTAAAAAGAATTTGTATCATCTAATCGTTGGAAATCATGTTCCATTTCAAGGTTGTTAATTGTGTTCACTATTCAAATTGTCTCTATCTTTGCTGACTTTTTTTTATCTGCTTCATCTATTAACTGCTGAAAATTGTGTTAAAATATACCTCTAGGATGGTAGATTTGTAGATAATTCCATAGATACATATCATACTTTGCATTGTGTATTTTGAGGCTGGTTGTTAAATGTGTCCAAGTTTGTAATTTTTATATAATTCTTGGTGAATTAAAACTTTTATCATTCTATAGTGACCCTATTTATCTCTAGTAATGCTTTTTCTTTAGATTCTCTTTAATATTGTATTTATACATGAAAACCAGCTTCATTTTGTTTTGACTTTCAATATTTTTATATCAGTATATTTTAGGAATGCATTTCTTTTATCCTACCTGAAAATCATTATCATAACTAGAGAGTATGTCCTGTATATATAACACTTTTTTTCTGACTGCTTCCAAGATTATCTTTAGTTTATTGATGTATCTTCAAGTTTATTGACTCTTTCTGCTGTCATTTACATTCTGCTGTAAATATCATCCGGTGAATATTTTAATTTCAGATATTGTGTTTTTCAGTTCTAGAACTTTCATTTTGTGTGTGCTTTCTGTTTCTCTGCTGAGATTTCCTATCTTTTCATTTATACTAGCATATTTACCTTTATATCATTGAACAAAGTTGTAAGAGCTACTATTATTTTTGTCTGCTAATTCCAACATCTGGTTCAGATCAGAATAAGTCTCTTTTGATGATCTTCTCTCTTGAGAATTGGTCACACTTACTTGCTTATTCTTATGTCACATAATTTTGTGTTGTGTTCAGGACATTATGAATGCTGTGTGGTTGAGACTCTGGATTCTCTTATATTCTTCTGGCAATGGTGATTTTTGCTTTGTTTTAGCAAGTGACAAACTTGGTTGAAATCAAATGACAATCTTTCCTTTTGGGATGCAGTTCAAATCTCAGTTCAGTTTGTTTATCATCAGCTCAAGCCTTTGCTGTCTGACCTGCCATGAGTGGTTCAGGGAAGAGTTTACACAAGAATTTAAGGTTCCCCTTCACTAGTTCTTTTTTTGGGGATTATCTCCTTACTTTCCAGCAGCTATAGTTGTCCCAAACTCTGGTCTTTGCTTCTTCAGGCCACCTGGGTTTTCTACTGGAGTTTTCACAACCCCACACTGTACCACTGTGACCTTCCCTCGGGCTAAAGCTATAAAAATTAGGAAGTTCACACCGTGCTGTTCCTTTCTTTCAAATGTTGACTCCCTTCCAGAATCTGTCTGCTTTTCTTCATTGGAGAAAAGTTGCGGAGGGAACAAATGTGAAGGTACAAAGTCTAATTTAAGAGTCCAGCAAGGAGATTTTGCTGCCTAGCAGTTGGGTAATGGCAATGGAGATGAAAAGCAGTAGACCAATGTGATATCTGTTCCTTGCGTTAGACACCACAGGGCTTGGATGCTACCCAAGAGGACCTGAGAGCACCAACGTCAAAATACAGTAGCACCATTCAGCTGATACCCTTCCTGTTTCTTATTAGTCTCTTTGCCTTCTTCTCACCTGATTCTCCCACACTTTAAAAGGCCAAAAATCTCAGCGAGTGAAGCGGGGGGGTGGGGTGAGGCAGAGTGAGAAAGAGAGAAGAGCCCTTTTATTTTACTTCAGGTTTCCAATCCAGGTTCAAATCCAAACTTGGGGAGGGAGAAGCTTTAAATTGGATAGAGTGGCCCTCAAGGGAGGCCTCTCTGAGGGGATGGTGTTTGACCCAGGACCTGAATGAAAGCCATAGTTCTATTAACCTACTACTCAACGTTTGGATTACTAACCTTAAGATTTACCTTTTGGAAATTTTTATTTATTCTTTTCTCTTTGCCTCCAAACAGCTCTTGTTTTAACCACCTGATCAGGCTATGTTTGCAATTCTGTTTTAGGTTGTCGCCCAGGCAGTGTTATTCATGTGTATGAACACAGCTGGAATCTTTATCAGTTACCTGTCAGACCGGGCCCAGCGCCAAGCCTTCCTGGAGACACGGAGGTGTGTGGAGGCCAGGCTGCGCCTGGAAACGGAAAACCAAAGACAGGTACCAACTGGAAAGGCCATGTGTCCCCATTATCACCTAGCCAGTCTCTGAATAACATGGAGCTTTTTTTCTCCCTTAACACATCCTGACTTGCAAGTGTTCTTTCCAAGTTTGAATCATGGGATTCCAGAGTCTGAAATAGTAATGTTAGACCTACAGGTCAGAGTGGGTTGGTCTTATTCTCCACTCTCAATTAATTGTACTCTGCAAAGAATAACATGATTCTAGTCACAAAGTGATTTTCTGAGCCCTTTGACCAACATCTGTGTTTGTGAATAAGGCCATGGTTCCTAAAAACCATTAACATTCTCATCTTTGACTCTCCTTTTTTGAAACTGGAAATTGTTATTTCAAGTAAAATTTTCTGTTACATAACAATTTAAATTATTGTAAGCTCAGAGAAGAATCTTGTACTTGTGAGGTTCCTAATTGCTCATCCTGACTGTCAGAAGAGATGACTGAACACAATCAATTTTAAGGAACGTGATACCAGTCCCATTATAGGGATGCAGTAGGGAAGGCAAGTTAGGTCGGGGTGCGGGCCATGAATTCCAGTTTGGAGGGAATAAAATAGAGGAGTTTCTTGGACATCCTGATTGAGTGGATGTTATAAGAATTTAAAAATAGCTTTGGCCTCAAATGATGTATTTCCCCAAAATAAACTTAGTTTTCAAATAATAAAGATTTGCCCCTATTAAAATTATTCATATATTAAAAATTCACGCATATCTTTGCCTCTGAAAGCAATTTTCAAAGAGGAATAACAGGAATGTGTTGAAAATTTGTTATAGAATCAACATATTTCACATCCAACATGTTTATATACTCTTGAGAATTCTATGCTCAATTGATATATTAGTTTTACCATACTAAGCTCTTTTTTTACAAAGTTACATCTGTGGATACACACATGCTTTATGCAATAATGGTTTGAGAAATTGTGAAGAAAATAGCTGCAAAAACCCAATATTTTCATCCTTTTAATTTGATCAAATCATCAGTAAAACATGGATCTTTGAAGTGAGCAAAGCGAGATCTGTGTGATAACAGATGAGGTGGACAGGTAGGGCGCAACTTGACAAAACTCAACTCCCAGTGCCGTATGTTATGCCCAGGGACACAGAGGAAACTAGTGAATTTCCAGATCCTACACGGACTTCACAGGATTCAGATTTAGGAAATTTCTAAGTTAATGTCTAAAACAACTATGGAACCTCATAATAGATTTATTGTAGTTGTCCTGAATATCCCTATATAAAGTAACTTAGAAAAACAACTTTAAGAAAGAAATCACCTTGTACCGTAAACGTGAGTGTCTCCCAGGACTATATATTTTGTTCTTCTGCAAAGCAGAGCAGTTGCCAGACTGACACGTCATTCTTTCCGTGGGATCTATGCCACTTCAGAGAATTCTGCCATATTAATAATTTATTCAACTCGTTTTGATGCCCTGTCGCAACCAGAACTGCAATTGTCAGTGAGTTGTCTGGGAAGCTATCTTTTATTTAACGTGTATAAATATTGGAGACACTGAAAATGATTGCCTTATCATGTGCATAAGACTTAACTTCTTTTCCCAGTCTTCAAGTGAATTTCTTGGAGTTGCTGTGATGTAGTAATCTAACAGAGTAGAGAGACCTCTCTCCATCCTCTCTAATCTTTATTTTTTTTAAGTTGGTGGAAGGAGGAATAAAATAATAACACACAAAATGAGAACAAATGACAACTCAAATGTAGTGAAGAGTTCACTGGAGTTCATACCACGGCTGTATTACTTCCTAGCACTTAAGGTACTTAACTCTCAGTCTTCAGTTCCTCATCCATAGATGCAGCAATATCTTTCTTTTCAGCATTGTGTTTGCCTCAAGTAAGATAATGTGTATAAAGCAATACAAAATTATAAGTCAGCCTCATTATTTTCATGGATGAAATACAAGAAAAGACTATTCTTTGGTGGAAGATTTTCTGTTCTGAAGATTAAGCAAAATATGCTGTAGGTTTATTACAGTCCTGTGTTCACAGTTATGATAAAGTATTTCCGGTATGTTGACCACCCCCGTTGCCCCAGTGGTAGTATCTAAGATAGCTGGCTCTGTATCATTCAATGCTAAAGTTACTTTCTGTTGACATTTGATCTCTGCTTCAGGTTTCCATTATCCCTGAGAACTTCCTCAGTGGTAGATGAGCAGAGAAGGCACAGGCTTTCAAATGAGACTGCCCAGGATTTGAAATCTTTTCTTAGTTACTTACTATCTTAGTGAGCTTGAGCACACTCTGAGTCTTACTTTCTCCATCTGTAGCATGAGGATAATAATACCCTTCCTGAGGAGGCTCCTTAATGGTTAGAAATATAGTATGCAGCGCTCTTGCAGCTCATTGAAGAGTTTCTATCAGCATGGTTGTGCATCATGATTTATATGAGTCAGCCAACACAGGTTAGTTCCAGGAGGACTCATTTGAGAACAGATTATGGATTGGCTTGTCTCAGTTGAAACCCAATTGAAAGTTATTCCTGTGGAGGGAAATCAAGATGGTGGTTCTCAGGTATACAGCGATCAGAACTCAGCACTAGGCTCCATATCTTTTAAAATATCATGTGTCATTAACAAATCCATCTGCATTTATATAGTATCGGGTATTATCAGAGCTAATTATAATACCATAACTGTTAGAAATTCTATACCAGGTGAAGGAGACTCTGTAAGTGCCTAAGTGCCTACAATCCTTTTTCCTTGGCAAATTATCCCAAAGGTGACTAAATGACATTTTATTTTTGCACTTATAAGTACAGAATCAAGAGGCCTTATTCCAAAGAACTGTTCAAATTTTTTGAGCTTTGTCTCATGGTGGAATACAAAGGAAATATTTAAATGACTTAATTTGTTCGACCATGAATGAATTTATTTATTGCGACTCTGTTATGTGCCACGAGCTTTGCTGGACATTGGGAATATAACAGTGATTGGTAATTGGTTTCTGGTCTTACAGAGTTTACCAGACATGGAAAGAGATGAAAACCACACAGACACCTAGGGCAGTAGTATCTGGGTCAAAACTAAACTGGAGGCTGACAGAAGACTTCCTAAAAGAAATGATGCCTGAGTTGACATGTGAATAGGATTTAACTCGGTGGAAAAGTAGTGAAGAGTACCCCATAAAGGTCAAACAACACATGCAAATATCTCGAAGGAAGGGAGAACATAGTTTGTTGGGGCAATTATGAGCACTCCCATGATAACTCATTCATTTATTCATTCTTCCATTCTTGGTGGAGTTAGACAAATAAGACTCAGTCTGTACTGTGGATTAGGCCTGGAGGATGAGTAGAACTTTACTTATTGGAAGAGAGGGAAAAAAGAATTCGCAAAGATAATGATGACAACACACATATGATCTGATGAAGGACAGCCACATTGGCAAGTAGATTTTCTCTGATAGCCCGCAGCAAAGTTGTGTACTTTCTTCAATGGCATACCACTGCACTTTTCTGTTCAATGAAAAATATTCATTTGTATTTATTGAGTTTTAATTATGGACCAGGCATTGTTCGATGTACTATGTATACCAAAATGAAGAAAGTCTACTACAGATCTCTATAACAGCATGCCATAGTGGATCTCAATCATTACATGCCTGTTTGTTAGGGTAAACTGTCAGCCCCTTAAGGGGGACCCATGGCTCGTTCCTCTACATAGCCCACCTAGCAGTGCCTGAAAATCAGCATGGAATATATGGTTATGAAATGCTGAGATTGTTAATATTTAATAGTGGTTACTAATCGTTTTTCCAAAGAAAAATTGCCAAGCAGTAGATAAAGGATAAGTGGCACATCAGCCATGCTGCCTCTTGCTTGGTGGTCTCATAGCATGGTAAGATGCTTGAGATCCTGGGAAACAGGCTTTTTCCGTGGATAACCTGAGGTTGCATGCCTGGTTCTTAAGGTTGAGAGCAAGCAGGCAGGAGAGACCAGAAAATGTTAAATCCCTTTGTGTCTTCTATCTGTCTTCTAAACTAGGTTTTTAACAAAGCTTCTTGAAGGCGGCTCTCTACTTTACAACATCTCCTTTCCCTCCCATAGCAAATGGCACAATGCCAGGCAGAAATGGGCCCAAATATTGAAATTTTTAATTTAGATGATTGGCTTCAAGAAGATGAGCCTATATTGGCCCTTTCCTTCAGGGAGACAAGGATTTTGTCTTTTTTTTTTTTTTTTTAACAATTTTATGACCAATTGTAATAGCACAGAGCATACCAACTGTCTCCTACCTGGTCTCTTGGTCCCCAACTTCTTTTCCTCCAATCTGTTCTCCATCTCAAAAGCCTGGTCTGGTTCAGAACCAAAATCCAACCAAACCAAACCAAAACCAACACCCAAAAACTTGGTATTGTAGGGGTTAAAACCAAAATCTTCAATGTCTGGAAAATCTGGATTCCAGTCCTACGTACTGCACTTCCTAGCTGTGGGAACTTAGGCAAACTACTCCCCTCTAGAGACCTTGATTTTGTGGGTGTAAGGTAAGCATAATGATTCTACCTTCCTCCAAGGGTTGTGGTGAGGATTAAAGATGAACAGTTCTTAGTCCAAGGCAAAGCATGTGCTGAAGGCATATTAGAGAGGATGCTGTGATGATAATAACTTGGATGTTACTTTTCTCAGTAGGAAAACCCTTCAGTGGCAACATTCCCTCCAAAATAATATCAAGACCCCCACACATGGCCCAACAGGCCTTCCAGGATCTAGCCCCTATTCTCTCTCCCCGGATTTTTCTCCACCCCCTCACCACCCACATGACACCAAATGACCATCAGCTTCCTGAGCTATTGTTTCACTCCCCTATGCCCTGTGGTTCTTTCAGCCTGGAAAGCCCACTTCCCTCCTGATGTGTCTGCTCTGAAAATTCTGCTGCAGCATCCCTTTCTCGATGAGGCTTGCTTTCACCTCCCCAGGCTGAGTTGACATGCTTTTCTAGTGCTTCTAGCATGCCTTCAAGTTAACTCTACTATAGAATCTGTCATAATTTATGACATTTACTAGTCTGAATTTCTCTCTTTCCATGGCCAATAAGGACTAAGGCAGCTACTGTATCTAATTCATCTGATTCTCTGGTGTTTTTCCAGCACAATCGCTGGAATATAAGCTCTTCTGATAAATGTTTATTTAACTGAGTTACATTGAATTCAAACTTTGGCTCTTGGCTTCACTTCTACCTACATAAGTGTCATGCTGTAGTAATTCTCCTGTGTAAAAGTAAAGAGACTTGTGCTCATTGTGACCTCCATTAAAAACTTGGTGGGAGGAGGACTCTTATGCAATTCAGGAGGGACTGAGACAGGCTGAGCGCGTGTCTTATACAGACCTGCTAGGGGAATTTTCCATCTGGAAGCCACATCTTAGAACATCTCTCTTTGGGGAGTTAGATTCTAATTATTGTAGTTTTTGTAATCCCACTTCTCTTCCCAAATGGCCCATATTTATTTTAAATATTAAAATGAATTAACTGTTTTTCTTTCAGCTTTGAAAATTGCCTAAACCTACTTAAGGTAATCATGGCATTTTGAGGTATCTCAGAAGCTCCGGGGCACTGGATTTTCGTTTCTGATGATGCCATATGTTGCAGCAGCAGGAAGATTATTATTAAATGCAGCAGATGTTTTAGCTGTATTAAAGCACTTTGTTTAACTTAAACATCTTTGTTAGACAATATTGGTATAAGCTAGTGATTCGGACAATAGATTGGGTAAAAAAGTTGGATTTCCTACTGAGTTCCAAATTGGTTGGTTTGATTTATATCAGCGCCCTATAGCATCTAGGCAATTGTTTTTAAAGCTACAGATAACTGTTAACTAGTAAGGCAGAGACTGGTTATTCATTCCTTCATTCATTCGAGGAAGAATGAAGGTTGATCTGAAAGTGGCAGAATCTCAGAATATTTGTTTTTTCTGCTCCAACTAGATGAGTCTTCTCTTTATACTCCAAAAAACCTCTTGAGCCTTCTACCATCAAGCCATTTTTCTGCTATTCTCCATCTTTTACATTCAAGACCACCCATGTACCATCCATCATGGTTATCCTTATCTGTTATTAATATATTTCATATTAACTATTCTTTAGTTTATACTGGAATATTCTCAGTTTCCCAAACATTTTTATTACCTTATACACTCATGCCTTTACTTTATGCTGTTTTCTCCGCGCAGTATAACATTCCTTTCATCCCTAAACCTTATCCACTCTTCAAAGCTCAGCTCAAAGGTCACCTCATGCACAAAGACCCTCTCTGTTCCCCTTGCTGTGACCTTCATGAGTGTTTCATTTGTATATTTCTTTATGGAATTAATCTCTTTCTACATTCTGCTACGTTCTTGCTTTATTTTTCCTTCTACACTATAAACTCTTTGAAGATTGGATATATGTTTCATTTGTGTTCTTCACAATAGCTGTGGATCCACAAGGGTTAAAACCCACACTGGGAAGAAAAGCAGAGACAATCAACATATAATAAGTGCTATAACTGAGTTTTCCAAATATTGTTTCATTCCAAAATGTTTTTGAATAAATATATTTGGGAAGTTCTCTCCTCTTGTGATATGATTTCTGGGGTACTTGTCCTCCAAAACCAGGAGTCCAATCTCTCCTTGACAGTTAACAACATTAACTTTCTCCATCTACCAGTCCAACTTTACCTTCTATTATTCTTTTACATCAGTGACTTCAGCCTAGGTAGAGTTCTGCCTAAGCAAAATTTTAAAAAATAAATTTGAATTAGTGGTATATTCTTGATCATCTTACTCCTGTAAGCAGCTCTGCCTCTATGTTCCATTTCTTTCATAGCTTCATTTCATTTCTTTTCATAGTTTCACTTTCATTTCCTTCAAGTATTTTGGGAGAAAAAGTAAAATATTATTCTAATCACCATCCTCCCCCAATATATAATGCTCTACAACTATGTTGTCCACTAGAATTTCCTGTGATGATGGAAATATTCTATATTTATGCTATCCAAAAGCCACTAACCACATGTGATTATTGAACAGCACATGAAATGTGGTTAGTGTGACTGAGGAATTGATTTTTTAATTTTGATTAGTTTAAATGTAAATAGCTGTTAAACAGTCGTTTTTATCTCTTATCTCTCTTTTGGTCATTTATCGTGACTTCAACCATTGCTTCTGGATTGTTCCTATGTCAATATCTCTAACGCCATGTTCTTTTTTGAGCTTCAGATGCCCATCATCAACATCCTGCTGGGCAGCTTCATCTGCATGTCCCACAGATATCAGTGGCTCAGCTTGTTCACGATCCTCTCATCCTCCAAAGATGTACTTCCTTTCTGTATGACACATCCTTGTGCGCGATCCATCCAATCAACTGTGGTGCCAATTGCTGTTAATGCTGTCTCCACCGTATATGTACTAACTGTCCCTATATTTCCTTTTCTAATACTGTTTAAGCCCTCCCACAAAATAGCTTTCTAACTGGTGCTAACCAGTGTCTGAGTAGTGTGAACTGGTCTAGTCAGCTCGAGTCACTCCACTCTAAAATTCTCCTTGAAAAAGAAGCTGTATTTTGCTCTTTCACATTTTCTTTATGATCTATGAAATGGGAGACTCTACAAACATATTGGACCTCATGGGAATGTATGGAGCATGAGC